>NC_066849.1:26896236-27271236 GCF_001640805.2 Lates calcarifer | reverse complement strand
CACTGCTCTGCCTCAGGACAGAAAGAGAGAGAGAGAGAGAGAGAGAGAGAGAGAGAGAGGTGAACTTACTCTGTGAGACTCGTACTAGCTCGGCCACCGTGAACACTCCAGGTGTGACGAAGCTGTCCTGAAAACCCAGGTGACCTGAGAGAGAGAGAGAGAGGTTGTCATCATTAAATAAATAATTAGATTATTATTATTAATATTACTGACAGTAAAACACTCGACTCCAACAGGAAACTGTGACAGTAACAGTACTGAAACTGAAGGTAGCAGCAGGAGGAGTAGAGGTCTCTGAGCTAAGAAAAGTCTGAAAATGAAAACACAGTTTCCTGCGCTGTGTCCTGTGTTGTCTGAACATCTGATCTGTCTGATCTCATTTTTTTTACAATCACAATTTTTAAACAAATAAAGAAAAACAAAGTTTGATGCCAGCAGGTGTTAACGTTAGCCAGCTAACCTCACTAACATTAGCATTGGTTAGCACACGCTGGTAAAAGCAGGTATCCCTGATATAAGCTATGGGTCTACATCTTTGTGTCTTTGTCGTCAGCCATTTTCTGTGCTGCTCAGCTAATGTGAATAAAGCCGGTCTTAGCTATTTATCTTCACCCAGCTAAGATGAAAACAGACAAACTTAGCTAACTATTTTAGCTGTTTTTGAGCAGCACAGAAAAGGACTAACAACTGAAACATGAAGATGTGGCTCATAGCAAGAAACACCCTGTAAAACCCAGAGCTTATATCAGGGGGACCTTTTTTACTAGCAGGTGCTGACGTTAGCGAGGTTAGCTAGCCAACATTAGCAACCACTGGCTATTAAATAGCTAGCTAAAGTAGTAATATCAGCAGTAGTATTAGCAGTAGTAGTAGCAGTAGTAGTAGCAGTAGAATTAGCAGTAGTATTAGCAGTAGTAGTAGCAGTAGAATTAGCAGTAGTATTAGCAGTAGTAGTAGCAGTAGAATTAGCAGTAGTAGTAGCAGTAGTAGTAGCAGTAGTAGTAGCAGTAGTATTAGCAGTAGTAGTAGCTGTAGTATTAGCAGTAGTATTAGCAGTAGTAGTAGCAGTAGTAATTAGCAGTAGTAGTAGCAGTAGTAGTAGCAGTAGTATTAGCAGTAGTAGCAGTAGTAGCAGTAGTAGTAGCAGTATTAGCAGTAGTAGTAGCAGTAGTATTAGCAGTAGTAGTAGCAGTAGAATTAGCAGTAGTATTAGCAGTAGTATTAGCAGTAGTAGTAGCAGTAGTATTAGCAGTAGTAGTAGCAGTAGTAGTAGCAGTAGTAGTAGCAGTAGTCTGAGTAAGGAACAGTAACAGTGGAAGTGGAAGCTTCTGTTTCCCAACAAGGATAATCACTACCAGCTGGGAGTGTTTCTGTGTGTGTTTGTGTGTGTGTGTGTGTCTGCAGGCACGTAGCTGAACCCCAGGGTCAAGGTCTAACACACACACACACACACACACACACACAGATAAAAGCAGAGAGGATATCCTCTCATACAGTTTGCTGCTCTCTGACATCCATCAACACACACACACACTTAAAAATCTGTCACACACACTTCCCTGATCCAGACAAACAACCTCCACTGTGGAATGTGTGTGTGTGTCTGTGTGTGTGTGTGATAAAACCACAGCCTCAGTCTGACCACCAGGGTCAAACACAGGTCATCCTGAGTGTGTGTGTGTGTATTTACCGTATATATGTGTGTTTATAGATTACAACATGTACAGTGTTTGTGTGTATCTGTGTGTGTATCTGTGTGTGTTTGTGTGTATCTGTGTGTGTGTGTTTGTGTGTGTTTGTGTGCTCACCGTTCTCCGGCTGCTCCTTGATATCTGATTCGCTGGCCTGGTTGGGGCTCTCTGATTGGCCGGCTTCTGGAGAGAAAAACAGATCAACAGGGATGAGGAGACGAGTCGGACGACAACAGTAATGAAAATACATTAAATACACTGTACACACACTGTACACACACACACACTGTACACACACACAAGTGCACAAACGATGCTTTAAAGCTGCAGGGAATCAAACTGGCTGTTACAGAAATGTATTGTGATTGTTTCTGATGTTGTTTGTTTGTTGTTTGTCTTCAGTTGTTCTCTCATTAGGTCACATGATCAGATAAATGTCAACAACCAATCACAGAGCATCAGAGGCTGATCTGGTTCTAACAGCCTCAGCAGAACCTCAAACTGAAAAACTGAAACATCCTCACACCTGTCCAGGACCGGCCATGTTCACAGGCGACCATTTTGTATTTGTGTTTACTGTCACTAAAGTAAATGATTCAGTCTTGTTTTCATATTTTCAGGAGATGAAGGCGAGTGAATCACAGAGCAGCTCAATAACACACTACTACTACTACACCGTGTGTGTGTGTGTGTGTGTGTGTGTGTGTGGTTGCGTAGGGACGCCTGTATTGATCCTGATACCACAGGACTCAGGTTTCACCTGGTCTCACTCACACAGCAGACGACTGTTCATTCACACGTCTGCACACACACTTTCCTCTGCAGAGTCAGCGAACCAGACTCCTGCTTTAAAAAAACCTGGAGACTTTAGCCAATCACAGGTCTTTTCAGAGAGAGCGAGCGTTCCTATTGGCCGTTTACAGATGCAGGTGTGTGTGTACGTCCATTCAGATCAACATGTGTTAATAAAAAAAGTGCTGCTGACTTCCTGTAATATCTAAATGTTTGGTTCTGATGGTAGAGTTATCCTGAAGGAAGGTGATGAGCGGCCATGTTGAATGTCGCTAACAGTTTAGCCTCCTGCTAACAGTGGCTAAAGACTCACAGCCGTGGTTGTGTTGCTTGAGTTGCATGCTTTTGGTGGGATGTATTTTCAATTTCAGTTTTACTACAGATGGGACGATATACGATTTTATCACTAATCGCCGTTAAAAACACTCACGGTAAGTTGATCGTAGTGAATTTCCGTCATCAGGATCACTTTAAAAAATCTGTCTCACCAACATACAGTCATGTGTTGATTTATGTTGAATCGCCACAAGGGGGAGCCCTGCGACTTTTGAGCTCCCGTCTCCATGACGTTTTAGCCATGTAGCTAAACAGCAAATAGCGCCGCTGTGATCTCCGGAGAACTGACTTAAATTTACTACAGGTTTTCCTTTAACGTTACAGTAACATTCATTTAACCACAGCCCATAGAACAGTTCAAATCTTTCTAAGAGTTTAAAGCAGATTTTCATGATTATCACAATAATATTGTTTATCGCAATTATTTTGGCCGGGATAATCTATGCCTAGGCACAACTAAAATCAAATTAATTTAAAAACTACTTTTCAGGGACATTAATTTCAAACATTAAAGATGAAACACTCTTATCATTTTGTTTAATATCACAGCCTATATCACATCTGGATTTTTTTCTTTTCTTTGTCTTTATTCCAGAGTCGCTTCACTTGTTCTCTGTTGTATTTAAAAAGAACTGTTTGACAGTAAATCTTAAATCTGAGCGTCAGTCTGAGTCTGAGACGGACTGACAGACACAAAGAGTCAGATCTGAATAAATCAGACTGAATCTGAAGCTGAGGATTTCCTGTTTCAGCCTCTGAACTCGTCTGATTCTTTTCTGCGTCTCCTGCCTCTTCTTGTTTTTTTTTCCCAGCATGCTCTCTGCTCCGATGCAGCTCCCGCTCGCTCCCTGCAAATGATTTAGCGGCTTCAGGAGCATCGATCGGCCGCGCTGCAGATAAAATAGGCGGGGAGTGGAAGAAATATTACCCATCATCCCCCACCCCACACCACCGCCGCTGGAGCCGGGCCGCCAGGGGCCATGACTCAGGACCAGACTGAGATGGATGGAACTGAGTCAGGTTCAGTTTTATTAGAGCGGCCGGTCAAAGTGAAACTTTTTAATTATGATAAAGTTTAATTATCAGACTCGGCTTCAGGTCTTTAAACTTTATTTAAACTGAAATGACAAAGAAAACAGCAGAAGACGACATTTCCTCCTGATGCTGCGATAAAACCAGAAGGTCTCAGGTCTGAATATTTCCCTCAGTGTAAACAGGATTTATGCAACTTCATCTTAACAACTTTCAGGGGAAATTTAAGGGGAAACTCAGGGTTAAAGTCGTAGTAGTTGTTTGTGAGAGCGGGAAGAAACGGCGGCAAACACACTGAAAGAAGTGATGTGACTGAAGGTTTGTGAATCACTGAGTAGATTCTTCTCTTCTGTTTTCACTGTAAAAGATGATTAGTTCCACTCAGGCTTTTATACTTAATATTAGACATTTTTATTACTTCAAAAAACACAATAAACTAATGGATATTTAAACTGATCAGATGAAGGTCAATGTAACATTTGATGTAAACATCACAAGGTTTTTCCTGCGATTAATTTGTAGGTCAATACATTACAGTCCCCAGTGTTAGAGTCCGAGTCTTCAAAGAAAAGCTGTAAGTGAGTTTGAGTTACTGAAGAACACTTCAACAGACTTCATCACAGCTCTGTCACAGGAAATTAAAGACATGAAATGAAAAGCTAATCATCAGTTTGCTGAATGTTCCTCTAAATCTGACAAACTGTCCTGAAATAAGAACCTGGTCGAGTTTCATTTCTCCTCTGGTTCAGCTGTTTTATTGAATTTCTAAAAACTTTAACTTTTTGCAGTGATGCCCCCCCCACACACACACACACACAGACACAGACAGACACAGTGCAGCATTTATCAGCCTTGTTTTGCATGCTGTTCACTGTGTCTGTTCGCTTCAGCAGCTTAAAACAAAGAGCATCAGGCTGAAACCACGGCAACCGGGGGGGGTAAAGGGGTGCTGTTGATGGGTGTGTGTTGGAGGGCACTTTCACACACTGCCCCCCCCACCACCTCCTCATTCAGCTGACACCCCCTCCCCTCCCTGTCCAGGTTAATTAAATATGCTAATGAGGCGTGGGAGCAGACCGGACCGTCTGCATCCACCCCCCATCAAGGAGGGAGGGGTGTGTGTGTGTGTGTGTGTGTGTGGGGGGGGGGGCTAAAACAAAAAAAGCCCTCTGTACACACCAGGAGAAACAAACCAGTGAAACCAGTAAACACAAAGTGGGAACAAGCTCCAGCCTTCAAATTAAAAGTCTCTGTTTGAAAAGTTGCTGCTGCTGGCTTCGCTTTTATTTTGACGCCCCCCCCCCCCCCCCTTCACTTTTTCCTCCTCTTCTTAGTTTTCAAAGTAAAAGTCTCTGCTCAGAAACACAAAAGTTGCACAGCCTTCAAAATAAAAGCTTCACATGCTCCCACACTGTCAAAGACTTCAAAATAAAAGCCTCAATTTGGAGATAAAAGCAGCTGCTGTTCAGGCTTTTATTTTGAACGCAAAAAAAAGTGGTGTTGACGGAGTTTTGACGGAGGGAGGGAGAGGAGGACCCCCCCCCTCTGTGGGAAAGTCAAACTGTGGCCCTGGAGGTCGCTCGGCCGGCCCTACTCTCTCTCTCTCTCCCTCTGACATGAACTACCGCTTTTCTAGGAAAACGAGGGGGGGGGGGGCAGTACTGGATGATTCCCAGAAAGCCAGAAAAGAGTGAGAGAGGGAGAGAGAGAGGGGGAGAGAGGGAGAGAGGGGGAGAGAGAGGCTCAGCCCCCTCCTCCTCCTCTTCTCCCTTCTTACTTTTACATGACGACGTTTTTATCCAGAGAACGAACCAACGGAGACGCCGCTCTGCAGGAAGTGATGTCATTATTGTGGAGAAAGTGACAGAGTGTGATAGAGAGATAAAAAGGGGGGGGGGGGTCACAGCAGGTGAATCAGTTCTCTGTAAACTCTCAAAGGGAATCAGCTCATCCGCATCAGAGGAAACATCAGGAGCAGCTCAGGAGATGATCACAACATGTTATTGATCCACTGATCGATTGATTACATGGAGACGAATCTGACGTTTGTTTCAACTGGAAACGTGTCGTTTGAATGAAGCTACAAGAGGCAGAGATGCAAAGATGCAGGTCAGGTGGAGGATGGAAAGAAAGTAAAACATGATTAAATATCTTTGCTCTAAGTGTTTCATGTTGGCAGGTGAGTTCTACCTGCTCAGAGCTGCGTGCTCGTTACAGAAACCACCGAGTTACAGCGAGTTAAGCAGTTACAGTTAGAGTCAGTCAGTTAGAGTCAGTTAGAGTGACTGAGCGTCGGCAGCAGAGACTCTCCATGGTGCGAGAAGGAAGTGGAGCCAGGGACTCCTCTGCACTGTGACCTCTGACCTCTGACCTCTGACAGAGAGGTGAAGACTGTGGGACACTGAACTGATCACAGGTAAAACAGTAGAATAAATACAGGGATCATCAGATATTTAAACTGATGTTTGCAGCTGCTTGAAGAAGTATTTATATTCTGAAGTAAAAGTACTGAGTAAAAATACTCCATTACAAATTCAAACTGGTGTTTAAAGAACAGACGTGTGATCAGTTACATTTATTTAAAGTAACTGATTTAATAAATCAGAGAGTCGTCGATGCCTCAGCAGCATTTCAGATAGTTTAGTCCACTGGTTCCCAACCTGGGGGTCGGGCCCCTCCACAGGGTCACCTGGTGAATCTGAGCGGTCGTCACATGATGGAGGAAAAATATATTTTGATTTATGAGAATAAAATCATAATGTGAGACTGAACACGAGGTTAATCTTTAATCTTTCATCGAGTTTTTTTAAATTTGTAAAATCTCAAAGTAACTAGTAACTAAAGCTGTCCGATAAAAGTATCGTTAGCAGATTCATTTAAGAGCTGCTGCTGATTCTATAGAAGAACGGAAGAAAAGTTTTTAATGTAAAATCTGAATTTGAAAAGTAACGAGAATCTAAAGTGTAAAGATTGAAGAGTAAAATATTTCACTGTGAACTGTGGAAGAGTAAAAGAACGAAGAAGAAGAAAATGGAAATAGTTACAAATACCTCAAAAACTGTACTTAGTTACAGTCAGTACTTGAGCAAATGTACTTAGTTACATTCCACCATCAGGGCTTTGACCTGAGAGCTCGTCTGACTTTCCTGTTTTCCTTTTTTTTCTTTTGAATTTTCAGATTTTTTATTTTAAGATGTTTATGGATCTACCTCCCCCCTCTCTCCCCCTCTCTCCCCCTCTCTCCCCCTCTCTCCCTCTCTCTCCGGCTGAGTCAGACTGGGATCGTGTCGTCGTCTCTTGGCCGAGCGACAGCAGCAGCAGCAGCAAAAAAAAAGACGACAGAAAAAGAAACAGTGAACAGTTTTGGCGGCCAAGATCTTTTTCTTTTTTCCCTCGGTGTGTTTGGCTGAGAGAGGTCGACCGTTGACTGTTGGGGGGGAGGGGGCGAGAGACATGCCAACAATACAGAGGGAGGGAGAGAGAGAGAGAGCGAGAGAGAGAGAGAGAGAGAGAGAGAGAGAGAGAGAGAGAGAGAGAGAGAGAGAGAGGCTATACGCTGCTTCACACTCGTGTCAAACATTCAGCATGAAGACGACATGTTGATGTTTTTTACTGGAAGTGAAAACGTGGACGGAGAGTTTCCCGCCCGTCTGCTCGCTCGCCTCACTCGCCCGGGTCCAGGCAGTAAAAACAAGCGCCCCCTCCTCACCCTCCTCACCCTCCTCACCCTCCTCACCCTCCTCGGTATCGATCAGAAGCTGCGTCACGCTCTGATTTAGCTTTTAATGAAATGAGGAGACGTATGAATTCATTTTTATAAAGGCCACAAATCTCCACTCACAGTAAATCACTGTTCCCGCCCACCAGCAGCCACCGGACGACCGGATTGGACGACGTCTCTTCCTGACTTCCTGACTGACAGGAGCTGACTTATTATTAATGTTTTCTGATGCAGTGAAACGTTTGTTTACATCAGTGATAAACAGATCATTCATTCAGCTGTCAAACCGAACAGAATGCTCCTTTAAACTGTTCGTTAAAGACAATAAAATAAACTAATAAAGTGTTTCTGTTCATAGTGAAGGAGCAGGTGTGTTTGGTTTAAACACCTGGACAGCACCTGATGTATTCACCCAGACCATTCATTTATTATTTTATCTCATTTATTAATCGAAATCTGAGCAACGAAACTAAAATAATATTTCAATATTTAAATTCTTCTTTAAGTTCAGGGTCAAAGGTCAGATTTAAATAAGCCAGGGGGAAGTGATGCGTCACCCGTCAAAATAAAAACACACTGATTTTATTCCTTTATTTCACAGCTCTGCTGTGTTCAGTTTATTTCCTCTTATTTTTAATGCTTCATATTCTTCATATAAGACGTCCATGAAATGTGTATTATTGTCATTTTTTAATGTGTGTCTTTAATTAAACTAGAAATCATTTTAAAACGTTTTTAATAATTTTATCCAGATTTATTAACTCCTAAAAAAATTATATTTATGCTCATTTACAGCTCGTAAACTGGAAAATGTGAAAATTATTAAACATCAGATGAAACACACCCCGACAAAATAAAATCAGAAATAAAAGCCGATGATATTCGCGGGAGGAGGAGGAGGAGGGTGCGTTTGTTTTGTGTTTCCAGGCAGCTCTGGAGGATCAAGACCTCGACTTGGCATCTTGAACCCTGGCCGAGTCCGCCAGCCAAACACACACACACACACACACACACACACACACAGGGACACACACTTCTCTTCGCACCTCGCCAAAATAAAAGCCAAGTTGTCTCTCTTGCTGTTGAATTAGAACACACAGGGAAACAGGAATCTTTCTCTCTTCATGTTGAAGTGATTTTTTGAAGTCCGACCACTCGACACCTTCCCACCTCACCCCCACCCACCCCACCCCTCTCGGCCTGGCCTCCATTTTGACGTCGCCCACCAGCCGCCATTTTGTGGAAGCCCCTTCATATTCCCCACACGACCCAACACACACCCAAAAACACAGCACACACACGCATGGGGGGCGTCCAGGGCGGGTCGAACACCGCCGCCGCCAAAATACCCGACTTACACGTGTGTGTGTGTGTGTGTGTGTGTGTGTGTGTGTTATTGTGCAGATATGTGTGTGTGTGTTTAATTTTGTTCCATTAATTATAAAATAAAAACGCACAAACAGACGAGGCAGACGAGGCTTTGTGTCGACGAGATGCCGCTGCCAAGACGCCGCCATTTTATGAAGACGCCAATCTCTCTCTCTCTCTTTCTTTTCCTCTGTTTGTAGTCTATGTCTCTCGCCCCTCTGACAGTGTTTAAAATAGAGAGAAAGAAAAAGAGAAAGAGAGAGAGAGAGAATCCCGTTAGCCGTCTCCATTGTTGGACGCCCCAACCAGCCGCCGCTGCCAAGGAGCCGCTGCCAACTGCAACACACACACACACACACACACACACACACACACACACACACTTAAAAAACACAAACACACAGATTTCTTCACATTTTCAATCACAAACACACACTTTTAGCATTTTCTGTCGCACACACGCTAATACTCCGGCCTGTGTGTGTGTTTGGGTATGTGCGCGCGCGTGTGTGTGTGTGTGTAGTTGCCCTCTCTCTCTCTCTCTCTCTCTCTCCAGCCTGGCAGCCATCTTAAAGCGTTGGCAACCATTTTGAAGCTTCTGTCTGTTTTCTTTGAGCGGCTGCCATTCGCCACCTTCTGCCAGAACAAAAGAGGCCCGACGCCATTACCAACCATCCACACACACACACACATTCACACACACACACACAACAAAACCCCTCCAAAACCCCTTCAAAAACCTTCCAGGAACCCTCCCAAACCCATTTAAAATCAGCAGCTGATCGGTCAGCGCCTCTACACTCTCGCAGCTCTGCAGCAGATTCTCGGGCGAGTTCGCCTGGAAACCAGCCAATGAACTGGTGGATAAATATAAATGTGTTTGACCTCTGACCTCCGGCTGCTGATTAGCATCGGGCATCGGATGAAACAGCCGCACACGTATTTTTAAATCAGCACCGATTTTGTCTTTTTATTTCTCTCCTCAAAGATCCTGAATGTGGCGTCAAAGATGCTCCACTGTTTCAGCTGATACCAGATTCTGACTTTCAGGATAATATTAACAGGTTATAATTTATAAACTACACAGTCTTATTAAAGGCAGACACGTACGAGATTCCTTTAACTGCTGTCGGGTGAATTTCACAGCCAAGACATGAAAATGACCAATAAAACAGACGATCCGACCTGTAAACCACACATCATTAAAGCAGTGTTGTACACCTGTTGTTGCAGGTTCGATCTCTGAGTGGAATCAGACCCAGAAGGTTCAGAGTCACTGTGGATCAGTTAAACACCAGCTTCATCTCTGACGCAAACATCAAGAGTTAGAAACAGAGTTTGTGTTACAGCGATAACACTTCCTGCTCCAGAAGGAGAAGAGGATCATGGGTAATATACACAGGCTTTGCTTTCTGAACCGCACGGACTCCAACAGGAAGTAATTACCACTCCATGGCAGCAGGGGGCGCTGTTTCTCTCGTTCTTTACGACTTTTACAAAACAGGAAGCAGAGTCACACCTGTCCTCAGGTGTTGGTTTAAAAACATATTTCAGGTTTGTTGTTGTTGCTCTTCCAGAGAATCAAAACACATGTGCTTCACCTGAAGAACACCTCAGTAGTTAACGTTAGATTTTAACGTTTGTAAAAACACGTAAGGCTAGGCCGATTCAAACGTATCTCGGACTAGCCTTTGTTAGCAGCACCAGTTGATAACAACACTCCACAAACAACGTAACAACGCGTCCACAGATAAAACTTAAACCGACCTAATGCAAAACAAACAAAGCTCCAACTCAGAACGTGGAAATTCCCGACGTCCACGTAGAACTGGAACGCACCAGTTAACGACCGGACGGAGCTGCTCTCTGCGGTGAGAGGTCTCACTCTGCTGGAATCAGCCGGGACTAAGGAAACAAACTGCGCTGAGGTCTCACCTGTTCCAGACGTTACAGGTGTTTTTAACTCTAACGTCTGCGTCCAGGAGCTGACGGTTTATTGATCCTATAATAAATAAATAAACATAAATAAATAAATAAACAAAAACGTCTGTGTGTGTGTTTGTGTTTTTGGTGGGCGGGTTCAGATTGATGAATTGCCGTATTGATCGCAGCTCTGCCTCACTTACCATAATTATAGCTCTCTAATGGATGACAGTACACACACACACACACACACAGTCAATACCACAAACTGAAGAAGTTTCTCTGTCATCATAACTCTTGTTTCTGCTTCCTTCTCTCCTTTCCTCACTTCCTCTCCTCCTTCCTTCCTCCCTCACTTCTTTTATTCCCTCCACCTTTACCTCACCCTTTTCCTTCTCCCCTCCTCCTCTTCCTTTTTTCAGTCATCCACTTTTTTCCTCCCATCCTCCCTCGTCTCTTCTTTTTTGTTTCCTTCCTCATTTTCCTTCTTTCCTTACACCCTCCCTCCTCCATCTCTTCCTTCCTTCTCTCCCCCCTCCTCACCTCTTTTCTTCCTCACATTCAGTTTGTTCTGTCATTTTCTCCTCTTCATTTCCTTCCTTCCTCCCTCCTTTTATTCCTCCCTTACATCCTTCCTGTTACCTCCTCCATCCCTCCCTCCCTTTCTTCCTTCCTTCTCTTTCCTTTTGTCCTTCCTCGCCTCCTTCGTTCCTTCTTTCCTCCCTCCATCCCTTCCTCCCACTCGCTCTTTCTCCATCTTTATCTTCCCATTTCCTTCCCTCCATCTCCTCCTTCCTCCTCTGCAGGTTGATCAATACTGATAAATTATTGATTACTTTGGGAGCTGCTGCTGAGATTGAGCTGTCCAATCACAGCCCACTATCAAACCTCCTCTGTCCAATCAGAGCCCAGAGTCCAGACCAGCGTCCAATCAGATTTCACTCGAAATATTTCACTCTGTTTTTTATCTCTACAGACGAACGAGGGAGGAAGGGGGTGAGGAAGGGTGAGGAGGAAGTGAACGAGCTGAGGATGAGGATGGATGAAGAAGAGTAACTCTCTCTCTGATTGGCTACTTTCACTGTTTTGGAAACTTTATCACCGTTTTCTATCTGTCTCCCTCTCTCCCCCATTTCCTCCCCCCTTTTCTCTCTCTCTCTCTCTCTGGTCGAGCGAGAACGGATGTCTGGCTCAGATAATACACACACACACACACACACACACACACACACACACACACACTGCAGTGTTTTATCTGTAGTGATTTCACCATAATCTGCTATAGACTCTGCTGCCATTAATCACAGTGTGTGTGTGTGTGTGTGTGTGTGTGTACAGTGTGTCCATCCCTCAGTTGTATGGATTACCCAGACTGCAGCAGAGAGAGAGAGAGAGAGAGAGAGAGAGAGAGAGAGAGAGAGTTTGATGTTTGTATGTTTGCAGGTGAATTCTGTCTGATGTTTGTGTTTTGACGTCGATTAATCGAATCGATCTTTTACCAAACAGACACCACTGAACCGGTAATAAAAGAAGAGGAGGTGATGAACTGATTTTTCTGGTCGGTGTTTTACGTTCAGTCGTGTTTCTGCTGCGGGACACAAACAACCAAACAATGAAAAGTCGAAACCAAACTGACGTCCTGGTTACAGTCGCCTCCCCTCACCAGAGGAAAAACACTGTCCCAAACTTTCAGACCAAATAATGCCTCTGTGTGTTTTATATTTCTGCCTGTGTGTTCTCGTGTGTAATGTTTCCAGGCGTCAACGAGCAGATTCATAAAAACAAAAGCAGCGTCTCTGGTGTCGTTTGAAAATCTGAAAAATGTTCTTTAAAGTAAACAGATCTGATCGCGGTGATAACGTCATCTGACCTGGATCAAACGATTCACAACCACAATAACATGCTGTTACTAAACTCACCGAAAGCATCGGTGACATCTGACTGATTAAAGCAAAAATTTAAAATGTATTGATTTTACTGATTTCACTTTTTACAGCGTACACACACACACACACACACACACACACACTCTCTGATCCAGGTGGTTTGTGGGTAAAAGCTCTGGCTCGTCGCCACACACACACAGATGGTCACCAACCTCCACTGTCGTCTACCTCGCTCCACCTCTCTCTCTCTCTCTGTATGATATCCTCGTGCACGAGCCTCACGTGCGCGCTCCCAACCACACACACACACACACACACACACACACACACACACACACACACACACACTGAGCTGATTAATTTCTGGAGTAAATAAAAATAAAACTGATTCATTATTTTCTTTATTAAATGTCATAAAATAATTCATATTTAATTCAAAGGCGACGACTTCACTGAATCTTATTTTGTCAAAAATATTCACGTCAACAATGACATCACATCCTGTTTTTCTTTCCTCCTTCTTGTCCTTTTCTCCTCCCTCTTTCCTTCATCCCTCCCTTTCTTTCCTCTCGTCTCTCTTTCCTTTTGTCTTTCCTTACCTCCTCTGCACCTTCTTTGTTCCTTCTTACCTCCTTCCTTCCTTTCTCCCTCACCTCATCCCACCTCCTATTCTTCCCATTTTCTTTCCTTCCCTCCGTCCTTCTCCTCCTCCTCTCCTCTTTGCTCACATCCTGTTTTTTCCTCACTCCTTCTTGTCCTTTACTCCTGTTTCTTTTCTTCCTTCCTCCCTCTTTTCTTTCTCTTTCTTTTCTTCCTGCCTCTTTTACATTTCCCTCATTCCTCCTTCTTTCCCTCCATCCCTCCCTTTCTTCCTTTTGTCCTTCCTCACCTCCTCTGTTCCTTATTTCCTCCCACCTTCCTCTCTCCCTCTCTCTCTTCTCTCCTTCACTGAGTCTTATTTTATTAAGTATTATTATGTATAAATGTCTTAAACTGCTGATTTTTTTGGTAAAAACATATTGATTATCACAGTTAATTTCCAGTTGATCGATTAATGACTGAAGTCAGGGAACAAATTACTAATAAATCACACAGAACACTGATAATAATCAATATTTAGAAATGATTAAAGTGAGCTCGATGTGGACGATGTGTTTAAATCAGATTCACTCATCGGGAAGTTGTGGTTCTGTGTCGTAAATCGAACAGAAATCTAATATACAGCTGGATTAACCTGTTTCCCATCATGCACTGCACATGGCCGACAACCAATCAATCAAAAAATGATCAATCAATATTTACACTTCAGCCTTTTTCTCACAGATGAAGGAAACGGCCGTGGATTCTCCGTCACTGTGTGTGTGTGTGTGTGTGTGTGTGTGTGTGTGTGTGTGTCCCTGAACATATGGTGGAGGATCGAGGCCTCGCTACACAGCTGTCTACCCCCCCCCCAAACAAATACACACACACACACACACACACACACACACACACACAGACGTATGAGGCAGTTGGTGTAGAAACGTTGCTGCTACATGAAAACAAACCACACACACAGACCCATAATTTTACAGCTTCAAGTTTGGAATGTGGCCGTCGCCATTTTGTTTTTTTAAACCAGAAGTAACCATATTTGGACGGGAGGTAGAAGTGAGGGGTGAATCTGACAACACAAAGATAGTGTAGCAGCTAATGCTAACACCAGCTAGTTAGCTCGGTTAGCAAGGTGCATCCATAATTCACGTTAACTGTGATATTAGCAGGGATGCTAATTTTGGCTAACAAAAAAACAAGCTTAAGACATGACGTAGACATTTTTATATACAGAAAATGTTAAAGGTGGGGCGATATGGGTATGTGGTTGTTTTTTACCGGAGGACAGTCTCGAATGTCGAGGTGGAGTAATGGCACAAATTCCCGCCTTGAACAGGCTTCTGACGGTGAGAGCGAGCTAGAGGCTCGAGGACGGAAACAACGTCGAAAATTAAACTAACTTCAAAAAAGGAACAAAGATGTCATTAATTTCTATTTTAGTCGTATTTCCACCGCGCTCTTCATTTTCCCTTCTTGGTTCCTCTACGTCTACTTCCTCCTTCTTCACATCCTTGCAGACTCTCTTAGCGGTTAGCGCTAACAGTGAGGTTAACATCCAACCAGCCAATGACGACTGACCTCATTTATTTTATCTTACAGGTGAGATTCAGACCTGTTCTCTGAGAGTTAGTGAAGTTGTTTAAAGTCAGCTGAGTCCTACTGAGTCCTTGGGGGTGCAGGTTTTGAGTATGGGCATGTGTACCGGGGGGGGGTTTCTCCGAAAACATTTCCTCATGTTACTAAACCCAGAGACTCCACCGACCCACAATGCATGACTGCACACACTGTAAAACTACAACACTGCTGGAGGGGGGGGCAGACAGAGAGCGGCAAAGGTCAAGCTGTCTGTGAAGAGGAGGGAGGAGGAGGGAGGAGGGAGGAGGAGAGGGGAGGGAGGAGGAGGATGGGGGAGGAGGAGAGGGAGGAGGAGGATGGGGGAGGAGGAAGAGGAGGAAGGAGGGAGGATGAAGAGGAGGAGGAGGAGGAGGGAGGGAGGAGGAGGAGGAGGGAGGAGGGAGGAGGAGGGGGAGGAGGTGACCAGGGGCTTTTCACAGCCTGAATAGAAGCTCCCGCAGGGCTCTCAGTGTTTGGACGTTCGCTTTTGTCCAACACACTTGTTCCTCTTTTCTGCTTCTATGGACGTAATCTGCTCCACACTTCTCCAGACAGCAGGAGGAGGGAGGAGGAGGAGGGAGGGCATGCAGAGGAAGAGGAAGGATTGCTGGAGAGAGGCATGGTGGAATTTGGGGGAGGAAGAGAAAGAAAAGGTGGAGGAGAGAAGTAAAGGAGGTGAGGGAGGAGGAGAACAACCACACTCCACACTTCAGGAGACGCTGACATTTGGATGTTGACGAACAAACGTCAGGTTTCTCTTCAACACGTCAAATAAAACTTTTCAACTCCCAGCATGCTCAGCTGTAGCAGAACTCCCAGCATGCTCAGCTGCAGCAGAACTCCCAGCATGCTCAGCTGCAGCAGAACTCCCAGCATGCTTAGCTGCAGCAGCAGACGGGGTCAGGCCAAATTCACTTCCTGCTTTTATTCCTTCGTCTGGAGACAGGAAGTGAGCGGTAAACGCCCTTTGATACCTGGAGTTTCTCTCTCCTCCACTTTACCAGAAAAACCTCCAATTAAGACCAACCTGCCCTCCTCCATCTACTGCCCTCCACCCTCCTCCCATCATGCCTTGCTGTCTCTCTCCGGTCTGCAGCCTCGGGGCCGAGCCGGGGCCTTCGACAAAAAACCACACAAAGAAGAAGAAATAAACAGAATCCAGCAGCAGCAGCGTCTCTGCGGTTTTAATTTGGCATTGTCTTCCTCTGACGCCCCGAAAGGCAACGAGATGAAAAAAACTAAAACACACACACACACACACACACACACAGACATATATACACGAGCTGCCCTGCTTCTCCTCCTCCTCCCTCGCTCCCTCCACCTCCTCCTCCTCCTCCTCCTCTTTCTTTGCTGCAAACAAACAAGACGAGCAATCGCATTCGGGCGCAAAAGAGTGGAACCACATCAAACACAGATGCTAATCCTTTCTGGATCCGCAGCGCGTCCTCTTTACTATTAATAGAGCTGGAAGGAGGAAAGAACATTATGGCTTTAATTTATTTATTGTGTCGACGTTTTAGAAAGACGACGACGACGCCTCGATGCCGAGGTCCCTCTCGCTAAATTAAAAACAATATCAAATCCCTGCTTGGTTTACTGATAACCTATTTATGAAGCGCGGATCAGAAGGTGGCTGTTTCACCCCCCCGCCACGCCCTGCCCCCCCCGTTGATAATCACATACTGAACCATGTCAGAGAAAGGCATTCTGGGAGGTTTGGTCGGTTGAGATCAGAACTGGAATGGAAGGTGAGCCGACTCGGTGGGAAAGACCCGGACATGGTTCAGGTTCAGGAGGCGTCTGATGGGTCAACGAGCCCGAACATAAAGAACCATCTTCAGAGACCAGAAGAACGAGGAGTCCTGCAGCAGGTGGGATTTCATGAGAGACCGAGGACACTGACACAAACGGTGCGTTCAGGTTGCACTCAGAAGTTGGAATTTCCGAGTTCCTAGTCAGAAGTTTGAACCTGAACGCCTCCTGAAGTTGGATTTCCAACTCAGAAAGTCGGAGCGACCCCGACGTAAGAATTCAAGATGGCTGCCTCCGACTTCCGATGTAAATGGAACGAAGCATAAATCCACAGAAAAACTGTTGTGACTCTGATCTTAAACCAGATGAAGGATTTTAGTCGTCAGACGTCTGGATCTTCAGTGATCAGAGACGAGCTGAGCTAACAGCTGCTCTCCACGTCACAGAGAAACATCGATTCTTAACCTGAAACTGTTTTTACTGGTTTTAATCAGCTGGTCTGGTTTAAAGAGGAGGAGACCTCTGTGGAGGATTCAGATCCTGAACCCCCCATGGCAGAACTTCACTGTGATTCTATAAGAAATGACTTAACCTGACTCTACATGTGTTCCTGCTTTAGTTGGAGAATTTTAATTGTCAATGGTTCTTTACAGAGCGCTCATTACTGAGGCATGCTGGGAAAGATGGAGGAGCAGCAGCAGCAGAGATACAGAGGAGGAGGAGGAGGAGGAGGAGAAGTTTTGAAAGATGCCTCCAAGTGTTCGGCAGCCTCAAGAGCTTTGAGAAGAGGCTTCACACAGACACGGCGCTGCAGGGAGGAGAGGTCAGAGGTCAAACTGGGTGGGTGGAGCAAAATAGAAACTATTTGATATTGAAAGGAATAATGATTACTCTGTGTGTGTGTGTGTGTGTGTGTGTGTGTGTGTGTGTGTTTCATCTGAATGAAACTGAACGAAGACGACGAACGACCGCGGCTCGTTAATCGACGAGGAGGAAAAAATAAATCTGCTGTTCACTAACGAGGAAATGAAACAATAATAATAATCAGATAAACACTGGAGCTGAAAGATGCTGCGGTATCCATGGTAACAAACACCATCATCATCAGGGGTCGGGTACCACGGCAAAAGAGAGGAGAGGGAGGGAGGTGAAAGGTCAGAGGTCACAGCAGCAGCTGGGAGAGATCAGGATGGGTGATGGAGGAGGAGGAGGAGGAGCTGAACGTCCACCAGTAAAATTCAGATTTTCCTCATGTTTGACAAGTTCAATAAAGCTGCAGAAAAAGTGAATCAATGAGATGCGACGACAAAAAGGAGGAGGAGGAGGATGAAGGTGAGGAGGAGGAGGAGGAGGAGGAGGAAGAGTCGGAGGTCCTACAGAGCGACTCCAATCCCATTTTGCAGCAGCTGAAGAAAAAGAAAATCAATGGCGGTGGCTTCGCAGCAGACGAAGCTTCAGCTGGAATTAAAGACAGCAAACAGAAAATTGGAGATGACCCCCCTCCTCCGCCACCGCCTTCCCATAATGCACTCTGCTCTGTCTATTCCCGCTAACAAGAAAGTTTACCACCACACCCCCACCCCAGCATACCACAAAGTGTCTCAGAGGAGGAGAGGAGAGAGGAAAGGAGGTAAGGAGAGAAGGAGAAAGGGAAGAGAGGATAAGATAAAGGAGAGGAAGTAAAACGAGGTGAGGGAAGGAGAGGAGAGGAAATAAGGTGGGAGGAAACAAGGACAGAGGACATGAGGTAAGGAGAGAAGAGGTGAGCAGAAAGGAAAGGAGATAAGGAGAGTAGGAGATCAGAGGGGAGGGAGGAGGAAAGGAGGGGAGAGGAGATGAGGAGGAAGGGAAGGAGGAAAGGAGAGGAGTGAAGGTGTTGAGTAGAAACAGATGAGGGAGCAGTGGAGGGAGTTTGACGCCAGGAAAAAACATTAACACACACACACACACACACACACACACACACACACACACACACACACACAGTTTATTTACACCTGTCAAACACATAAATCAACTTTATTCCTTCATCTCATTAAAACTGAAACTGGATCAGTTTCTGTGTTTTAATTTGTAATCAGACGCTTCCTTCAACATAAAGTTCATTCATGAAAACATTTCTGTTCTGTTCTATTTTATATTCACAGAAAATTTAAGAAACATTTTATAACAACATGAAATTTTATTTTAGAAAATAAATTTATTTGTTGAACTTTTATTTTATTTTAACGTTTGAATAAATGATTTAATGTCGGCGACTAGAATATTTATACTGACGCTTTATCAGCTGTACGACCGCCATGTGGCTGACAGGGGTTACCACGGCAACACACACACACACACACACACACACACACACACACACAGAAACACACTGCACACGTGTATCATCTGCTGCACACATTCCCTGCAACTAGATCCTGCTGCGTGTGTGTGTGTGTGTGTGTGTGTGTGTGTGTGTGTTAACCTGTTCTCCTGAGGTGGCGAGAACTCAACGACCTGAGAGAGAGAGAGAGAGAGAGAGAGAGAGAGAGAGAGAGAGAGAGAGAGAGAGAGAGTCTAAAGTGTCTTAAGTCGACTGTCGACTCTAATGAAGCTGATTCTATTGGCCGGGACACTGAGCTCCTGATCTCAGCTCAGAGTGTGTGTGTGTGTGTGTGTGTGTGTGTGTGCGCGCTCGTTAAGGCCGTCACTAACGAGTGTGTTCAAACACCCTCATAACCTAAATGAAAATCTAAACTGTGTGATGATGAAGGAAGGTCAGACAGAGAGGATTCTGACTGAGCAGAGGTGTTAATGTTTCCTGTTTGAGTTCAGTTACCTCAAAGATTCAAAACGACCATGAACAGACTTAAAACAACCACAAAGTTGTGCGTGACGGTCTAACAGAGATGCAAAACCTCAAAAATGCAAAACTACTACAAAGAGTAGTTAAAGTGGCCACAAAGATTCAAAACAACCACAAACAGACTCAAAATGACCGTTAGAGACACAAAACAACCAAAAGACTCATAATGACTGCAAAGAGACAAAATGATCCAGAAGAGATGCAAAACAACCTCAGAGCGGCCAAACAACTACAAAGAGACAAAAAGTGGCTGCAAGGAGACATTAAACAACCATAAACAGGCTCAAAATGGCTGCAAAGAAACAAACACTGACCACAAAGAGACACAAAACGATCCAGAGGAGATGCAAAACAACAACAAAGCTACTCAAAGTGGCAGCAAAGAGACACAAAACGACTACAAAGAGATTCAGAGCAACAACAGAGAGACACCCTCGTCTTCTCAGATCAGTTTTAGAGACTTTTGACTCATGTTTCTGGAGTTGGTCTTTACAGAATCAGATCTTTCACACAGCAACAAACAGAGGAGGGAGAACAGTCTGCTGGTGGGGGTAGGGGTGAGGAGGGTGAGGAGGGTGAGGGTGGGGGGGTTAATGCTGTGAGGGTTTTGGGCCTCTCCTCTGGGAACAGAACATTCCTGCGTTATCCTCTTTTACCTCCTGATTCACTGGAACTGAGAAGCCAGCAGACGTGATGAGATTAACCCCCACCAACCTCACCCTCCTCCCCCCTCTCTCCCCCCCTCTCTCGTGTCATATTTCACATTAAAAGCCAGCAGCTCGCAGGGCTTTTAATGTGAAAATATCTGCAGGAAGTTTAGAAGCAAGTGGAAATAACTACTGAATGAAAACAGACTTTAAATTAAACGCAGTGAGTTTTCTAACTACTGAAATATGTGATGCTGTAAACCGACAGCTGCAGATACTGTAGCTTTGTCTGTTTCAGGGGTCAAAGGTCACAGGGCGGGAGGATAACCCCCCGTCTCACCCCCACTGAGCGTGGAGATTTCCTCACAGAAACAGTCGCTGTGAGGAAACTGGAGTCAGTTTCATCAGAGTTTCATCAGGAGGTCAGAGGTCAGAAACAAACCAGAGTTTAATGAATGTGATTTAATGTAAAATGAATTAATCCAGGTCTGATAAAGTTTCTGTAAAGATGTTTCTAGTTACAGATTTTAGTCGTTTTATTTTTCGAGTTCTTCGTCTGTGACTGATGTGAACGACACAATTAATAAAGTAACATCTCTGTGCTCCTTAATCTTCTTATCTTAATCTGAAAATCTTGTTGGCTTTGTCGTTTCTTATGTTTAATGATGTGGTTTTATTATAAAAAGTCGTTCAGATAAAAAGATTCTGACAGAGGAAAAATGCACTTGGTTTTGCAAAATGACAAGAACTGACCGATGATGAAATCGTGTCAGAAAGTTCAAGATGATTCCGTTCTGATGGAGGAGGGTGGTGTCGAGACGGAGCGCCGTCGTTTCACAAGACAGCCTTCATCATCATCATCATCACTGTGGGAGGTGTGTGTGTGTGTGTGTGTGTGGGGGGGTTCAATAGGTAAAGGCCTTTTGCTCTGGACTCGTGAGGACATCAGGGTCATCTCTGCTTCCTGATAGAGGATCTCTGTCTCTCTCAGTTTTCTTCAGACTCCCTCCCTCCCTCTGCTCTCCCCCTTCCCTCCTCGCCCTTCCTCCTCTGATCTTGTCAGATGTTCTGTTAGCTTCCCCTGTTACTCCTGTTACTCCTGTTACTCCTGTTGTTTCTGCTGTTGTTTCTTCCTCAGTGCCGGAGCTGCTAATATGCCGCGGCGCGCAGTTAATGACCCGCAAAAAACACAATAACAAACGCCTGCTTCTCATATGCATATTTAATGGAGACAGCTGAACAAATTACATATTTATGGATTATAAGACCAAGAGGACAGGGGAGGGGGGGAGGCAGGGAGACGCCATTAGCGATGCAGGCAGGTACGAGGGTCCCATCTGCACCAGCATCTGTACGGCAGGAGGGGCCCCGGGGCCCGGTGGGGCGGGGAGACGCCTGTTACCAGCAACAGTACTAGCAACAGTACTAAAGTACAAACTACAGAACTTGCACAGACTTGTAGGCTGATCAGGTTGGTTGTCACATCCTATTACAGAGACTGGAACATTTAATTGGCATTAAAGGAGCCACACTAAGCTGGTTTAAGTCCTGTTCATCAGATCAATTTCATTTTGTTTCAAGTTAACGATGAATCTGTGCTCGGACCAATTCTGCTTATCGTATTCGTCAAACATTATGCAGACGATACTCAACTATTCAGAAGAAACCAAACTTCATGCCTTAAAGACAAAGACTTCAATGATCTCCAGCTTTATGTTATTAAAGTCAAACACAGAGTTTCACAGGGTTCTGTGTTTGGGCCATTTCTACTCATCATATTTGTTCAATGTTATGCAGACGATACTCAAATATTCTTCAAATTTCAATGAAGCCGGAAGAAACCAACCAGTTTGCTCAAATTCAAGCCTTAACAACAAGCAATTTTCTGCTATTAAACTCAGACAAGTTATTTTACTTAGCCCTGAACACCTCAGAAATACATTTTCTAATAATTTAGTTAGATAGCATTGGCCTGGCCTCCAGCTCCCCCGTAAGGAATTTCAGAGTTCTCTTTGATCAAGATATGACCTTTAACTCCCACATTTAACAAACCCAGGCACATTCTGTCTCAAAAAGATGCAGAAAAATACAAAATAAAATTTAAAATCCTTATCCTTCGTACAAATCCCTTAATGGTCAGGCACTAGCTTATAGTTCCCAGTTCCCCAATTTGGAAGCAGTCGGCTTAAAACTTCCCTCTTTGATAAAGCTTATAGTTAGAGGCCTGAACCATCCCCTAGTTATGCTGCTATAGGCCTAGACTGCCGGGGGGATTTCGCATGATGCACCGAGCTCCTCTCTTCCTCTCTCATATCCCATAAATGCATGTTACTAACTCATCTCTCTCTCCTCCCGTCGCTCTCTGCAGGTATTTCTGCCTCCGGAGCTGCAGAGTCTGGATCCTGTTACTACAAACCACCGACTGCCCCCGAGATCCAGCTCAACACCCACTGCTACAGTTAGTATTATTAAGTCTTATTAGTGCAGTTCCCTCAGCGGTGGAGCTCAGTGCTGGGAGATCTCAGGCAGAGAAGCTCAGCATCCGACTTTAAATCTGTTCTCAAAACTCACTTTTATCGTTTGGCTTTTTCTGAACTGATGACATTTGATGTAATTATTTTTATCTCTATTTTAGTTCTTTGTTTTTATAGAGGAGAGTGAGGATGGACAGAAGAAGGAGACGTTCAGAGATCTCCTCCTCAGTATTCAGAGTGGATTACTGCCTGCTCCTCCCCCCTCCTCCCCCGCCGAGCAACCAGCCCATTAAAACATTCACATTCACACGACTCTAACTCCCCCCCATCCTCCCTCCTCGTTTTTTAACTTAATTAAGATTTCAATTAAAGAGCCGGGGCCCTGAGACTTAACCCTTGTAAATTAGCGAGTAAAAGCCGACGTCATGAGGGATCATTAAAATGCAGGACTCAGTCAGGACCTCCGGTTTGAGCTGCTCCTCTGTAGAGAGACCGACGCAGAAACTCACACCGACGCTGAGTCTCGAGTTCAGATCGTTTTACGTCTGGAGGTGGCAGTTATGTGTCTCCAGCGGCTCGATTTATTTCAGTCCGTCTTTACTTCTGACGGCTGGAAACATGAACCTGAACTCGTCTGTATCTGCTTCCAGAGATCTGTGGGGAAAGTCTGTTTACATCCTGCTCAGTGGTGGAAAGTAACTGAATATATTTACTCAAGTACTGTACTTAAAGCACTGGAGGTTTTACTCTTACTTTTCAGATTAAAGGTCTGATAATTGTATTAAATACAGATGACTGTTGTAGAAACTAAAGCTGTTAGAGCAGCTCCTCTTCCATGAGCTGCAGCATTAAACTGCTCTTTCCTGGAAACAATTATTTGTATTTAAAGACGTGAACCGTCACTGGTGGAGCTGCTCCCACACTGTTACTACACCAATCTGTCCTGGTCTAATTCCTTCACATTTATTGGATGTGATGATTGTGACCCGGTGGTCGTCCTGTCCCACCCCCCCGACCTCTGTGTTCCCCCGTAATTGTCCCGTTAATAACTCAGGTTATCGCCGCGCTCATCTCGTCAACGTTGGATTTTCAAGAGTGAACGAGCGGAAAAAAATAAAAGACTTTCAACGCTTTGTGAACAGGAACATCTGCTCTGCCTTGTAAAGTACTTACAGCAGCAGGGAGGAAGGGGGGAGGCAGCGGACAGCGAGTGACTTGTTCTGCAGCGCTAACAACCTTAGCAAGGATAACGTGGCTGATCCTCCAATGCTAGGCTCATTATTGTTGGAGGGGATTTGGAGCTGCTTTTTCCTGTCTGGTCAAGGGAGGGAGGACGGGGAGAGGGGGGGAAAGCACGGGGGGAGGTTGACTGGGGGAGGTTTAGAGGGTCTTTTAACACCCAGTTCCTCCATCTGAAGCATTGGTAGGCTGGACCGAGTGGGTCACTTACAGATCAGAGTTCATTCAGACACTGAACCAAACTGGGATTTGAACCCAGTCGCCATCAGGTCAAAGTCAGAAGGAATCCACATGAAGAAGTTTGGTTTTGTCTTTCTTGGAAACTTTGACAGAACCCTGATGAGCAGGAAGTTCATGACTGCAGCAACATTTGATTTCCCTTAAAATATGGACCAAAGTGCATCAGCTTTTCTTAGAAATCTGCAAATTTACACTCGCTCAGGAAATTATCAGGTTAGTAGGAAATCTGCTATAAAATGAAGTGTTCCCAAAAACACCAGGAGATATGACGACGATAAAACAATTAAAAAATAATAAAACATCTTTATATTCTTCATAGGTTATGATCAGAGTAATGGGATTACTTCAGTTTTCTGGAGCTAAACCTGTTTAATCAAAGTGGAGAGTCGTTATTAGGCTTTAACTGTGAAGGAAGCAGCAGAGATTCTGTTGATGTGGTTGTTTAAACGTTGTTTCACAGTTTGACAGCTGGACTTCACTGAAACCGAAGCATCTGCTGCAGCCAGATCCACGGCAGTAAAGAACCGTGACGTCGCGCTTTTAGATCTCAGCAGAAAATGCAGCCGAGGCAGCGAGTTTCCTACAGAGAGAGAAGACGAACGGACCGAAGAGGCAGCAGGTGGAGGGAGAACAGGTCTGAAGCCCTTAAACCAGGAGGAGGAGGAGGAAACCACAGCTGGTGTTCAACACGTGGCTGCTGCTCCTCGTCTGTGTCTCTTTGACAAACTCTGGGTCTGTGATGGTTTTGGTGGATGGAGGGTTTTTAACTTGAACCAGGCTCAACACACAGTTTAATAACCAATCTAACATGGACCAGCTGATGTTTATTTTCATTCTCCTTTCTGCCCGTTAGGTTTCTGATTCACTCTTTAATCGTTTAGTGAATGAAACATCAAACCAACTTTAATAAAACCTTCCTGAGCTGAAGATGACGTCTTCAAACGTCTCGTTTTGTCCAAAAACCTCAAAATATCAAAGAAAAACAAAGAAAAGCATCAAATCTTCTGTTTTTAGAAACAGAACTCTGCAAATATTTGTTTTTTTCCCACTATTTTTCCTTGAAAAGTGAAAATGAAACTGATTGATTGATTACTTTCTGACAGTCGATTAATAGACTCATCGTTTCTACTTTAACCTCTGATGTTGAATTGTTATTTTTATTTCTGACCTAAGATAACACTTTTTAAATCTTCTGCACTGTTGAGGCGACGTCTGTTACACCTGTAACCTTGGACCATTGATCATTAGAACTGATCAGATCTGGATCATTAGACCTGATCCAAAGTCTTTCACCTGCGATATTTACACCAGGTGATCAGAGGCAGCTTTGCATCTTTTCAGGTATTAGATCAGAGCTTATCTGACATTAATTTTCAGCATCAATTTATCTGTTATTTACTTTTTTATTTATGTTGTTAAACAAGAAGAAAATAACTTTAAAAAGACGTCTTTCAAATCTTCTGTCTGATCAACTGTCCAAAACACACAGGTTCAGTTTACACTGATACTAAACACAGAAAAGAATATTTGCATTTTTGTTTGATAAACGACTTAAATGACAATTCTCTAAGTTCCTTCACATGTTGTGTACAGATCAGCAGCGTCTAAAAAACAAGAGTTTACTGTCTTTTAAAAAATGTCAGAGAGAAACAGACATAACATTTCATTTTTACTTCTCTTCACTTTGTTTCTTATTGTCTTTTATTTTCTTTGTGTTTCGTTAAATCCTGTTGATTTGATTAGTTTCATATTTTTTCCTGTTGCATCAGTTTTTTTATGCTTAAACTCAAGCTAAAGTTGCTGCTGGTTAATTTCAGTCGATTGATCTCAGATTCCAGATCAGATTTCAGAGCCGTGAAGACGATGGGAAGAGTTTCAGGGGCCACATGTTGCAGCCGCCGTGGGATTAATGTAAAAATGGAGTGAGGCACATACCAGAGGAAGGCGTGGAGGAGGAGGAGGAGGAAGAGGAGGAGGTGGAAGAGGAGGTGGAAGAGGAAGAGGAGGAGGTGATGTAGCTGAGTAGATGTGCAGGACACGTACGGCCCCGGCACAGTAAAATTCATGATCATAAAGTGCAGGCCCTTGAATAAGTCAATGGAATAATCTGCTGCATCATGAGATAAGAGGCTGGATGAAAGAGAGAGGGGGAGAGAGGGGGGAGGGAGGGGGGAGAGAGAGAGAGGGTGAAAGAGAGAGGGAGAGAGTCGGGGTGGGCCCGGGCTTCTCATTAAAATTCTTGCGGTGCAGTGACTCAGCCCATTTTGGTAATGGAGAGCCCCGGCCACCTAAAGATGGAAATGGCCATTTTTCAACCCCCCCCCTTTTCCTCCCCCCACCCTCCCCCCCTACATCACACACACACACTCACATTTTATATATAAATTATCCCAAGCACTTACAAGTGGGGAAGGCTGGTGGAGGAACACTGCAAGGTCATTCTCAAATCTTCTGGACGGCGGGGATCGGGAGAGCTGTTTTAATGGGAGTGCAGGGAGAGGACAGCGAGCGACGGGGAAACTTTTCCCCTCCTGACAGCGACTCCCAAAAATCCATCCAGGCTGCAGTAAAAACTCCACACCACACAGCTTCAGGCTGAATTACCTGATCCCAGTTCAGAGGCAATTTAATTAAAACTAAAAGAAAGAAAGAAAGAAAAAGCGTTTCCACCTCCAACGCTCAAATATTTAACTTGTACTTCCTCGTCCTGCAGAAACCTACAGAGAAGGAAGTCTTCACTGTGCCTCATTCCTCAACATCTTTTGTCTTTTTCAGTCATCACATCAACTGCAGCTGCAAAGAGCGACGGTGGGAAAGGACGACGGCGTCTTCCACCACTTTTAAACCTGGCTGAGCTCTGAAACTCTCAGCGAGGGTTTAAAAACCCGAGCAGAGCAGAGCTGGTTTGTTTGTGTGTCCAACAATATTTAAATCAAACAGAAGAAGCAGCACCTGCCGATGTGACGTGATGATCTGTGTGCTCCAAGAAAGTAAAATGAACCTGACGTCTTCGAACGTCTCGTTTTGTTCAAACCAAACCTCAAAATATCAAAGAAAAATAAAGCATCAAATCTGCACATATTTAGTTTATAATTTTTGCCTGAAAACTAAAATGAAATTGTGATAAAAGTACTTGAGGTGAAAAATGTGGGGAAAGTATCTCAAGAAAACGAAGGTGGAGAAGGTCGTAGAAAACAGTCGAAAAGCAACGACAGAAACTAAAAGTCAGGAAGTTACTGCATCAACTTCTGCCGGCTTCAGTTGAATATAAACCCAAACACGACGTCTAATGTTGTATTTTGATTTGATTCGATTTGAACAGAGATTTAAAACTGTTGTAAATTACCTGGTAAATTATTTACGTAACTCATTAGTTCTTAGCTTTTCTGCATGTACTTCCCAGCATGCATTGCACTGAGCTTAAACTTCCCCAGAAATCCCTCTTGTTTCTAACATAAAAGGTTTTTCTACACGTCTCTGATGGTCTTTTCTCTCTGGTCAGAAGAGTTATTTCAGAAGATTTTCTTCAGCAGGAAGCTGAAGCTTGAAGATTTGAGTTTTCAGATTATTGTTGTTTACTCTTCGTTGTACGGACGTCTTCCCTGAATCCTGTGATTACATTACTGTGTGTGTGTGTGTGTGTGTGTGTCATGTGAGGACAGCCCTATGAACACATGAACAGGTTGACCGGGAACAGATCAGAGCCTCTGAGCAGGATCAGGTCAAGTCCAATTCCAGGCTCCGAGGACGGATTTAACCTGAACTTCACCACCTGGAGGTGGGTTCACACACACACACACACACACACACTTATACACCCTGCTTCACCCCCACCACCTCACCCACTCACTGACTCACCCCCCACCCACCCTGAGACAGGCTGAGGTCAGATCAGGTGCAGAAAACAACAGGCTGATAATGAATGACAGACTCGTAGCAGCTTGTTGGTCAAAGAGGCTTTAGGAAAACTTCAGTCCTCTGATTAAAACCACGAGCCGAGGCCGTGACCCTACCTGAGGGCGCAGGTGGGGTCCCCGAACACACACCTGACCTCATCTGACATCAGCTGACGGTGGATAAATTACAACATGCGAGTGACAGGTAACAGGATCGTTTACAGCCTGGTTTCAGTTTAAATCTGTATCAGTGGTTTCCAACCAGGTGACGTGAGGGAGAAAGAAGAAAATGTTTTCTCAAATCTGTGCTTTTATTGTGAAACTCAGGAGAGTTTTACCTCTTTAAAACTCAAGAAGGTAACGTCACAAACAGGTCGGAAACTCCTGATGTAAACAGCTCAACACTGATTTTTAGTTTGAGTACTTCCTGTGAATCCGAGGAAACTCCTGCGGCTCCTCCTCCTCCTCCTCTTCCTGCAGAGGAGGTGAATCGAGGAGCAGCAGCGTCTCCTCCTCCTCTGTTTCCTCTGCTGCAGGACGGCCCATGATGTTCAGGTTAATGGCTTTAAATCAGACAGGATTTCTGGATTACTCGTGGATTTGCTTCCTAATCGTGTCGGAGTGCCCCCCCCCGCTGCGTTTCCTCTCCCAAACTGAAACATGAGGAGGGAGAACACATCGACTCCTGCAGCCTCGGGTCGTCCCGATAAAACTGACGACAAAGAGAGTCCAGCAGAATAACTCAGCACGTGAGAAAAACATAAATATACAGTTGGTGTTTAAACAAAAGAGCATTAGAGAGAAAACAAGACAACGTGTGACCGAGAAGCAAATTAAATAGTTTGGTACGTTTACTAGCTAGCCTCGTTTTCCAAACTTATAAAGGGAAGATTGCACCAGAAAAAAACAGAATGCAAAAACTGAGTTGAGTTTTTGGCTGTTAACAAGCAGAAAAACTGCAAAAGAAACCGACAGACACACAAAATCTGACAAGTTGCATGGCTAACATGTTAGCACCCAGATGCTAACTTCGTACATCCAGCAGTTTGTGTTTTCCTCCTTTGTCTCGCTCTTTTCTCTCTGTGTTTGTTCTCCTCCACTGAGGGAAAATCTGGTCTCTTTAGCTGCTGAATGCCGCACTGTGTTCACCAACCAGACAGGAAATCTGCTAAAAGAAGCTAAAAGGCTCCAGAGAGCTGCAAAGATGGAGACAACCGTTCTCCCATTACACCGTCTTCTGAGTGATAGTTAGATTACTGGAGGTTTTTTAGGTTCTGTTGTGGATTAGCTGCAGCACTGCCAGGATTAGATTCAGTTCCCCGAATATCTTGACACAAATGGAAGTCGCCCAAACCCAAATTCGTCCACAGAGCTGCTGCTCGGCTGAAGCCAGACAGTCTTAGGTTGTTTTCCACGGCTGCGGGTGGAACAACACTAAGTTAAGCATGTTAATCCCTGACCAGGTTTCCCGTTTTAGCCCTGGTGCTCCACATCGTCAACATTTTCCTCTCCAGGATCAGATGAGCGGGGGACTCCCGCTTGGCACAGACCTCCGACCTTCCAAGAAAAAAAGGTCGAGACAACAAACAGACATCCTGAGAGGAAAGTAGCAGCGGCCAAGATGGACGACATGAGGGAAACAAATTACAGAATCCAACGTAATCAATGAGATGTTTGACGGCTTTGATCGGTCGTTATGTAAGAAGGTTAAGAGCTGGACAGGAAGGTTCTGGTTTACCTGGAAATTACAACAGATTCAGGAAACGTGAACCAGTATCAGCTGGTTTCGGTTTGTCTCTGATGAAGTCCTTTAAGTCTCATCAGTGTTCTCAATGACTTAAAGACAATTGTTTCCGAATGTTTTGAATGTTCTGCATCATTTCATAATTTTTTTTTTTGGGTCTATAATTTCTGATAATTCTAAAATATTTTAATAACTGACAAGGAAGTTCTCATTTGAAAAAACAACAAATTTCTCAAGTTGTAAGTTTTGACAATAACTGGAAATGAACCAGTTAAACTCTGAACTTTCTCTACAAGTTCTTTACAGGATGAAATTATCATTATATTCATTATATTATCATATATTAAGTTTTCATGGACACGAAAAACGAAGTGCTCGTCGTCATTTCTTGCCTCATTGTGTCATAAACTCTCAACGCTGACGTCCTTTTGCACGAGTGTGAAATTAAAAAATTTAAAAAAAGATAACTGCTGCTCCACGGCGCCACCAGTGGTCAAAACCTCCACACGGTGCCTTTAAATAAACATATTCAATGTTCATTGGAAAAATTCTAATTTTTAAACCACTTTATATTTTGTGACATCTCTCCATTTTTAATATATTTTTCTTTTATTGTAGTTTCTACTTTCTAATGAGCTGTGAAGCATTTTCCTGAAAACTTTTGTATATTTTTTTTAAATGAACTTGTTTTTTTTTTACCTTCTGATATTTACAGAGTTGCCTGAAGAAAAACAAAGTTAAATGTGCACAGGTCAGTTTCTTCACAGACATTTTATCTTCACTCTCAGAAATTTTTCTTCTTCTACTGTTTATTGTTGGTTGTTATTTTGAAGCTGCTGACAGACGGACTGACGGTGGCTGCAGCGGAGCGGCCGGTGGCGACGGCAGGTCACTCGGTTTGTCACTGCTGTCAGTCACCTCGGCCGACCTCGCTCATCTGGGACGGCAGGTTACACAGATCACTGTCACACAGACACACACACACACACACACACACACACACACACACACACACACACACTAACACCCCTCCCACCCCCCACCCATCAGCTGCTCTTCCACTCTTCTCTGCTTCATCTGAGCCACCGACTAGATAACAGCTCCATGTGATCCCACAACCCCCCCCCCCCCCCCCAATGTGTGTGTGTGGTGTGTGTTGTGTATTTATATGCATGTGTGTGTCTGTGTGTCTTCCTGAGCCATAACTATGTGGGACACTAGCAGTCACATCCAGCTACCTACCAGATAACAAACAACTTTTTCCCAAACATATTGATCCGCAAACAAAGGACGAACCGGTTTGCAGCTACCACCCTCCCTCCTCCCCCTTCCTCCCTCTTCCTCCCATCATTCCTCTCTCTTTCTCTCTCTCTCTCTCTCTCTCTCTCTCGCTATTTTTTATTTTTTTTACTTCCTGTTCGTGATCGCCGCAGAGCACCTCGTGTGTTCACAAGGATGTTATCGATCGGACGAAGCGAGGCCTCACTCGCTGCACGACAGGCGGCCTGGGACATGTTGCATCCCACTTTGGGCTCAGCCAATCCTCTATCCTCACCCCTCCTCACCCCCATCACTCCCCCTTCCACACACACACACATACACACACACAGCCGTTAGCTCCATTTGCCATGCATCCTGGCAGAGCCTCGTCGGCGCTTTAATATCTATCTTAAGAGTTGACAATCTTTCGGGGCAATTAAAGCAATCGATATGGTCCTGAGAGAGAGGAGAGAGCAGCCTCTTATCCCCAGTAATAGCTCTCACTAAATAATGAATACAGCCCAGACCACCAAGCACACACACACAAACACACACACACACACACATAGTCCTTGATATCAGACTCTGCAGGTTTTCAGACAAACGCTGACACCTCGCCCTCCGTTTAAAGAGATGAAGACAAACTGGACCTGATTCTACAAAACCTCCAAAAACTCGTCCTCAAATTCTCAGTAAAAACGTCACACACCAGTTCCCTCCTAAAACTGTGTTAGAGAAGAAATTAAAAGTAGCAAAACCTGATCCTGGATCAGTTTGAGATCAGTAGAGTCCTGCAGGGATCATGTATTTTTGTAGCCCAACCCTGACGTTAGTATCCCTCCACAAAAAGCCGCCAACGTCTCCACCACTAAGCTTCCAACTGGTCATTTCATTTAGCTCTGAGCTCTTCTACAAAAGCCTTTCTTCTTAGAAAGTTAGTGAGAGTTTGAAAGAGCGTGAGTAGAAACACAACGAGGCTGTAAAGGTGGACTGGTGAGTAGATGGGTTTTCATGTTAACGTCCCCGACAACCTCTGTAGTCTCATTTAGACACTCGTTAGCAACCGCCTTTTTTAAGACACGTAAAAGCTTCAAACATCAGGAGTGGGGGATTTACTGACCCATTTTATGTCGGAGAATCAAACCTGAAAATGTCTTGAGCTTGTGTTAAAACCACAGACCTTATTTCAGACATTTAACCAGAAACACACTGACAACAGGAAGAGCTAACATGCTAACATGCTAACTGACTTCCTGGTTCTAGACGCTCTATTTCTGTCATTTATATTTTGTTTACACCTCCTCACTTTATCCATATTTATAGTTTTAATCCTGATGAAAATCATCCAGGTTTTAGGATCATTCCTGCAGTGGCTGAGGATCATGGTTAATGTAGTGTTTCCAACCACACATGAAACTAAGTCAGGAAACAATCTAGAAAACCTTAATCTGTCACTGCGGTGAAATAAAACTCACTTAAACTTAACTCGTCAAAGACAATTCATCAACACACAGAAAAGAAAAAATGATCTAAAAATAAAAATATAACGATGTTAGAAAGAGGTGAACTATAAAAAGGATTAATGACGGTGGTCAGTGTGAAACAGGCCAAAGAAAACTGATCATTTCTGGCACTGAGGCGAGTTAAACGTGCTTATATTAGTTTTAATAAAACACACTCCTGCTGCCGTTAAAGTGAATTAATCACAAATCTGTTGATAATTTTATTTATTTGAGGATTATTCAGTTAAACTCGTGCAGAGGAAGAACCTGAAACAAGTTGATTTGTTCTGGACTAAAACTCACAGGTTCGATCCCCGCGGTCAGCTGACCGAGTGTCCTTGTGTGTGTGTGTGTGTGTGTGTGTGTGTGTGTGTGTGTGTGGTCTTTGGCTCAGGACAATCAGTCAATAGTGTCTCATTAACCTGCTCTGCCCTCTGCCTGGTAATAAGGCTGCTGCTGGTGTGCACGCTGCAATCAAATCACACACACACACACACACACACACACACACACACACACACACACACACACACACAGGTTGGCCCGCTGCTGGCCACCGCTGCACGTGATTGGATGATGACAGGCAGACAGCGGGGTCACTTCCAGCAGCGGAAATGACGATTGGCTGGAAGTCAGAAGGAAACACACACCACTGACTGCTAACACACACACACACACACACACACACACACACACACACACACACTACTAGAGATAAACGACAGCATATTCAATTTATATTTCATAATAAAACGGCTCGATCAAATATTAATACCTCGGATCTCAGATCTGTGTCGGGGCTGATGCAGTGACCCAGGGTGAGGTCTGATCTGACACAGATTACCTGATCCTGATCCTGATCCTGACCCAGTTCAACCCAGTTTAACCCAGTTTAACCTGGACACCACGCGGCTACAAAATAAAAGCCTTTTTACTCTGAAAAACTACCAGCGCCAAAACAAACAGAAACTTTCAGAGGAACAAAACTAAAACACTACAAAGTAACGTTAGAGTACTCTGATTACTTTTATTGTTGAAATGAGTAATGGATCATGTAATTCAAGTAATCATCAGTGAGTTATGTTTTCAAATAACTGTTTGTTTCGCGCTTAGCTTAGCATTTGCACGCTAGCGTCTGAGAGGACGGGCTCGAGAAATCTGATCCTCTGCATTTAAAGAATTACAAACTCTGTCGCGACTTTTATTGCCGAGGATTTGCATCTGAATTCAGGAAATCCTGAACGGAGAAAAAGATGCATCGATCGAACAAGTTACTTTTCTCAGTAACTAATGTAATAAGTTACTTTTAGAAGTGGGCAGAGGCTGAGGCAGTCAGATTTCCCTCCACTGACGGATCAGAGGAAGCAGAGCCAAGTGTCCTGATACATTTGGCCATACAGTCCATCTGTATTCATGCTATGGCTGCTTCTCTTTCTCAGCTGTTTCCTCCTCCGCGGGCCAACATGGCCGCCGGCCCGGAGCCTCCCCCCACCCCCCTCCTCTCTCCGTCGAGCCAACTGGAGCTCGACTGGATGTTGGAGCAGCGGCGACCTTTTTCCAAACGCTCGCCTTTGTTGTCGTTCTCTGGGCCAAGGCTGCCCGCTGGAGCGAGCGAGCGAGAGAGCGAGCAGCAGATTTAGCCCTCGCTCTGGCCTCTCTCTCTCTCTCTCTGACACACACACCAACACACACATTCATCTCTGTGTATGAAACGAAAACAAAACCACAAACTAAAGTTACAGGAGGAACCGCAGCGCTGCCGGGTTTCTGCCCTTAAATCCCTGTTTAACCCTCAGAGGTCACACAGCACCTGTTTTAACCCCGAACACACACACAGCAGCTGATTCACCCCCCTGAGTTTGACCTGTCTGACCTTTGACCTCTGTGTGTTTAAGTGGAAAGTGAAAATCACTCTCTCTCTCTTCAGCCTCAGCAGGAAGCCACAGACCAGATTTATATCTCAACAACAGAAAATAATAAAAAAAACTGAAGGCAGAGGAGTTTTCTGACTGATCCAAACTTTAAAAAAAAAAGTTTATCTGATACTTCACGTGTGAAAAGATGAATTTCCTGTTTGAAATCACAACTAAAACATCAGTTCACGTTATAAACTAACATATCAACACGTGGCTGAAACATAACGTAATAATAATTCACATTAAGTTCCCACGTGTTTGTAGTATCAGACTGGTTAAATGTTATTAAATCAGATTTTATTTTGTGTTTAGCGCCGACAACAAGTTGTCAACATTTAAGTCATTAAAGTTTGTTATTGATCATATCTGAGCTGCTCTTCAACATAAAACAGAATGACTGTCTTATGTTATTTTTTAATTTACAAAATATTAATCAAATTATGAAGCATATTTGTTGTTTTTCACAAAGAGTTCTGTATTTACTATGCCTGAAAAGAGCCGTAAAAGTTTTAGATTAATTTTAAAAATCATATTATTCTTGGCTTTGCACAGACATTTGCCTGAATACAGATTAAATTTGTATTTTTGCTGCAATCCGGCAAGTTTACATCCTGGATTTTATTGTGACGTTCATTAATAAGCATCTAATGAACAGATAAAATAAAATGACTGAATAAATAAAACAGAAATTATAAAGTTGTCTGTTTGTGGACTGAAGCTCTAAAGTAACGTCTGCTGATACTGTGGATTAATCCGCTGCAGAAAATAGTCCCCAGTAAAATGACCCAGTATTTCCTTTATAAAAATGAAACTTTATATTTTTTCTGTCTCCTGGTCTCAGGGTCGGTCCGAGAGGCTGTGGTCTGTTCAGTTTGGTCGGTGAGTCCAAGGTTTAGACTCTAATCAGTTCAGGTCGGGGTGGAGCGAGTGTGTGTTGGTGATTGGGGGGTTTGGACAGATTTGGGTCGGAGGTGGGGGGTGTTGCTCCGCTGCAGAGCATTATGGGGGCTGAACTGAGCTTATCAACAGGCTGCTGCTATTTTTAACTCTGCACACCAGAAACAAAATTACACACATGCTGGGGGAAGAAAAGTGTGGGAACAAGCTGTGAGGATCTGAAACTTTCTCTCCTCAAATAAATAAAATTCCCTCATAAAACAAGTCACTTTCACGGAGGTCAAAGGTCGTACACGCAGACTGTGGCGGCGGCTGCAGGGGTCGACCGGGAACACTGGGATTTATCTGGACACTAAACAGACACGAGCTCTTGAATTCCTCCCAGTCTGCTGTTTACTCTGAGATAGGAGACGTTTTACTCCATCCATCACTCCATCTCCTCATCCTCCACCCGGCTGTCGTTTCTCCGGTTCTGAACCAGAGGAAAATCTGACTTTGCTGCACTTTTTACATTACACTGACGATCCACTGGACGTCTCTCCTACAGTTGTTACGGACTCAGTTTGTACCTGAGGTGTGTTAAAGTCTTTGGAGATAAATCTAAAGACAACTACTCAATTAACTGATTAAACTGATTTACAGCAAAAGAATCAGCAACTTTTCTGATTCTTGATCAATGATTTTAGTCATTCGTTGATGCAACAATGGCATAAATTTGCTGGTTTCAGCTTCTAAAATGTGACTTTTTATCTTTGGACTGTTGACACAACTTCCTGACTACATCACCTTCAAACAGCGGAATCTGTAGCAGACATTTTTTACTATTATCTGACATTTTATTGACAAAGCGATTAATCGATGACTGCCGGTCAGACAAACAAGTTTCTTTCGAGCAAGTCAGAGTCAAGTGCAATTCATGTCCCAGGACCTTGAGGACAGGTCCAACTCAGGCTCTAAGTCCTCAAAAACAACTTCACATTATTTGAACATTTTCCTTTTTAAAGCTCTTTATTCCTTTTCAATAGATGTTTGGCTTCGCAAGAACTCATTGTCCAAGAAAGTAAAGTCCACATCTACAGTTCAGGTTTGTTCAGATGATTAAACCAGGAGAGGACAGAGCAGAACTGCTCTGATTTCCCAGCAGAGTTTTGATAAAGTGATTGTGATTCCTGTAACTTTTAAGTGCCTGAGCATCAGTCCCGGCCTGAAGTCAAACCGGACTCGTTCTAAGTCTTAGATCTGAAAGTTCTGCCGTAACAAACCATCTGCACCGAGGGAGGAAACTCTGTCCTGAACACAGTGAGTCTGAACTGCAAAGCTAAAAGCAAACTGCCAAACCTGAGACGTGAGAGTATCGAGGAAGGGTTTGAGTTTTTTCCTTTATGACCAGGAGGAACGAACAGTTCTGATCATGTAAGTACAGCATGTGTGTTTCTTTTTCCACCACTCCTTTTTCTTTCCAGAGGAAGCAGACAGGCCTCACAGGGAGGAGAAAAGGGGGGAGGTCTTGAAGGAGGAGGAGGAGGAGGGGGGCGCTGTGGGCGATGGGAGGGTGAGGAGGGGGAGGTTGTAATGTTGAAGCAGCGGTGGGCTGATCTCCTGTGATCTCCTTCCTGTGTGGCTGTCAGGGCCTGTGGCGGAGGCTTACATCTTCCCCCGGCTTTGCCCTCCTGCCCCCCAAAACTACCCTCCGCCCTCCCTCCCCCCTCCGCTACCACCACCCAACATCCCACCCCCGCACAGGACTTCATGTTCCTCCCCTTTGACCCCCTCTCTCTCTGCACCCCTCCCATCCCACCCCACCCTGCCTCGTTATGCCCCAGAGGAGCGCTGCTGCTGCCTCGTTTAGACCAGAGGAATGAAGGAAAAGGAGGAAAAAAGCAAAGAGAGGGGAGAGAGAGGACACAAGCCCGGCAGCTACAAAGGCAGCCAGTCAGACAGTCAGAAAGTCAGGCAGTCAGTCTGTCAAACAGCCAGACAACCAGGCAGACAGATATAGTAAAGTTGAAGATATGATCCAGCTGTACAGACGCTTCGCAATGGGACGATCATTTTCCACATCGCCCCAACAAAGATGGTATTATGTTGCTCTGATACTTTCTACTCCCTCCCTCCCTCCCTCCTGCCTCCCCCGTCTCCTCCTCCTCCTCCTCCCCTCTGTCTCTCTTCCAACAAGTATGTGAGATAAGCAGCGAGGGGGAGATTAAGTCCGAAATGCCGCAGACGTGCTTATTTAGGCGCTGGAATTGAGTATGACGAACTCAGATTGCAACGATATCGACGGGACTTCAGTGACGCTGACTGGGTTTGTTCTGATCAGAGGAGACGAGGAAAGACAGAAGAAGAAGAAGGGAGGGAAAAAGGGGGTGAGTTGAGGAGTGTTATGTCCCTGTGGAGGTTGATAACGATGGCCACACAACAACCAGCTCGTTGGACAAGACAAAAGATTCACATGTAACACGACCACGAGCGGGACACCCGATACCTTTTTCTTAAAGTGAAGTCAAAGACACAGAGACGAGTCCTTGATGGGACAATGAGTCTCCAGATGCACATTTAAAAAAAGTTCACAAAGACGTCCCTGAAGTAAAAAATGTGATGTTAGAGTCCAGAAAGGGACGGGAATGACTCCCTGATTGGACCCAAAAGAGACGGACACGAGTCCCAAATCAAACCGAACGACTGCACCCAAATAAATCCACAAAGGGAAAGAAACAAGGTCCCCAGAGGATCGGCAATAAATCCCTGATCAGGACAGATCCGAGACCCTGATGGGACAGACAACAGTTTCTGCTACGATGGAGATAAATCTCCAAAGAGAGAAAGAAAAAGTCCCAAAGATTGCAGAAATTGAAATGAGTCCCTGAACAAACAGAAACAAGAAGTGCGAGGATACGACTTCCAAAAAGGACCAAGACACAAGAACCAAACATGATGGAAACAGGTTTAAAGTAAAGGGATGGACTTCAGGCCTTGACAGGACTGAAACAGTAAAGTAGAAAAAAGTAGAACTGAGTCAAGTTCCTGATGGTTCGAAGAGTCCCAAACCAGTTGGATAGAGTCCAGTCCATAAAGGTATGAGACATGAATTTCTAAGAGGTTTGAAATGAGTCTTGGACGTTACGAATGAGTCCCAACAGGACACAAACATTTACACAGAGCCTAATATTCAGATTATAATCAGTTTAAGATGCCAAACAGAATAAAAATGCTCCGTACAAACACCTCAATCAGGAGGGAGAGTTTAAACCTTCTCATAAACCAATCAATCAAAAGGAAATCTGCACCATGGAAACGGTTTGATCTGATTTCTTTCGGGATTAATTCTTTCTGCACATCCTCTCCGTCTTGACGTAAATGTGTAGGGACATACATTTATTCATTTCCTAAAAATGGCGTGCTTCCAAGTTGAACTGGTTGTCTACAGAGTTTGTTTCTATTGTGAGACTTAGCCGACATAAAAACCAGAGAGTTTAACAAGTGATGAAACAAAACGAGAAGAAAAAACAGAGAGAGGTTAGAGGAGGCGAGGGGTCAGTTTAGGTGAGTGCTGTGACCAGGCGGTGTGGTATGTAGGTCACTCAGTCAGGCATGGTGGCACACTGACCCCCCCAACTCCCAGCATGCCTCTTTCCTATCGATAACACCATTTCCCCTCAGGGCCTGTGCCTATGTGTGTATGTGTTGGGTTACAGGCATTAAACACACACATAAATAATCAAACAAACAAACTGGGTGAACAGTAAACACGCAACTACCCCTGAAAAATTTAATCTGGAGCCTGAAGCGTCGCCGTCAATAACGTCAAAACCAGACAGAAAAAACAGCTGCTCTGCGGCGTGTCAGGACAGTACAGTCGGTATTTTATAAAATACACAATAAAATACAGTTTCAACCATGAACCATGTATTTTACAGTATTTACAAACTGAGAAACCTGATCGCAACAGCAGTTTAACCTCTGCTTCTTTTTATTCTATATTCACAGCATGTTGTTCAGTCTATAATTACAGCCTTTCTGGTTGTAATTCCTGGAACTTTTTCCAATATTTTGGGAGTTTCTGACAGCTACGACATATCTCTCCCACAGGTATTAAGAGCGACAGAAGTCTGCATCACCAAATATTAACAGTAATATAATATATATTAATAGTAACAGAATAAAAGTGATGCTGCAAACTAACAAAGAGATTTAACAGTTTAACACATAATTAAATTGTAGGACCAGAACTGGGAGTTACAGTGTTGGAATAATGTTAGGTATTCCCATTCTACTGAACGTCTCACATAAAGCATCCTGGTGGTAGGTCCTCTGCCTCCTCAGATGTGGCACTAACTTCCCCACAGGACCTCAAACTGTCCCTCCAACATCCTGAAATACGTCCTGGCCCAGCCGTGGCAGACTCAGTTAGCTTGGTCATTTTTTTTACGTTTAAGTACCGGGAGACAAAACCAAACAAGGATGGAGACACAAACTGAGTTTTTACGGCCCTGAGACTCACCTATTCATCGGTTCTCACGCTGCGACCGTCACGCCGATCTGTTTTAAAATTTATTTTGTGGTCGAGGCCACGGGCCCGGTTCACATCACCACCTGTCCCACCTCATCATCGCCATTAACTTATTCACTTCTCACAGAGAGTGAATGGAGGCAAACTGTTTTGCAAATTAATTACAGAGCCAGAGGAGGAGGAGGAAAAAATACCAGAGAAAAAGAAAGTGGTGGGTGAGGAGGGAGAGTGTGTGTGGGGTTCCTCGCTGACTCCCGGGCCTCGATTGTGCTGCTGGGAAACGAAGGCACAAAAGAAACAGGAGGAGTCCACTTAATCCTGGCGGGGGGGCGGTCACTCCGGAGCAGGGAAACACCGGCTCCGCTCATTTATCTGTTGCGGCGTTTCATTAGGACGCCACTAACTGCCGCTGGGCCTTTTGTCTTACTAATCCTTCGCAATCAAACATGCGTGCAGGGGCCGAAGCAGGACGGGAGGTGAGGGGGTGGATGGAGGCGAAGGGGGGTGTTATTACTTTGAACGGTGGGTTTTTATGGAGAAATCAAATGCCCGGCCACCTAGTGCAACCTTTTATCACACCGCAATACTGTGGACAAAGGAGCTGAAATGCTTCGAGGGGAAGGAGGAAGGGGGGGGTATTTGCACAAGAGACACTTAAACAAGCAGCTGAAAAAAGAGGGACTTTCCAGATTGAACTTTTTTAAAAAAAGATAAGTTAAACGGAGACAGACGGACGGAAAGACGACGAAGACTCACACAACAAAGAGACAGAGCGGATCTGCTCGAGTTCTCGTCTGTTTTTGAGGAGGTGAAAAAAAGCAGCAGCAGCAGAAGCAGCAGCAGCACTGGGCCTTTCTGGTTTGCTGGAAGCTTAACGGTTGTTATCCGAGCAACTGAGATAAAAACGCCGTCTCCCAGAGTCCGTGGGAGAGCGAGCGAGGGCCAGAGAGAAACAGAAAGAAAGAGAGAGAGGGAGAGAGGGTGAGCTGATCCCCAAAGCATTTCCTGGTGCAGAGCAGAGGTTCTCTGGCCTCCGTGGCTCCCGGCTCTGCTCACATGAAGCACCGAGGCTCCTTAATGCATCAGTTGTGGGGGAGAATCGGACCGCGGCGATGCATGGAGGTCGCAGGAGGGCACGCCTCTCGAGGACAGACGTTTTTCTTTTTTTTTCTCTCTCTCTCTTTCCTCTCGCTCTTCTCTCTAAACACTGCAGCAGCTTATTCATTTATCCGATACTTCACATTCTTATTTCCCACCTTTTGCCTTTAAAAAGAAAAAAAAACATATTTGTTTCTTCCAGCAAAGAGAAAGGACGTTCTCTGAGTTTCTGCTCTGCTCGTCATAAAGACGTAGTAAAGAAAGCGAAGGAAAACAGAGGCATGAAGTTGTGTCTGGTCTGTGTAACAGTGATGGACCTGGACTCCTAAAAATATCCCTCCTCCTCCCTCTGGACTCTCCCGCCTCCCCCCTGCAGGGACTAGTTGCAGAACCATCCCCTGTCCTAAAAACTGTGACTTCCATGTTAGCTGTAAAAGTTCATACAATAAGACCAAATGTAAAAAAGTGCACGCTGCTGCTGTTTCTCCCTCTGCTATAATTTCTAAATAAAGATTTGCGGGTTTAGACTTCTTCAGACTACTGGCAATTTTAAAGAAAATATCTTGAGTTTTGTAGATGAAATGTAACAGTCAACAGTCGGTAAAGTAGCTGGACAATTAAAGGCTGATTGTGGCTCGTTAACGGCTGCCAGATTCTGGAAATGCATCATTAGCAGAGCTCGGTTCCACTCGTTTATTAGATGCATCGACCTGTGGACGGAGTGACTGAAGGTCTTTTCAAACTGAAGGGTGCGATTAATTTGAACAGAAATTTATTTTTTGCTGTTTCACACAGAACAAGAATAATACTCAGCGAAAAAGAAAGGTCATGTTTGATTTTTCTGTCGTTTCACATCACGAATAAAAGCATCAACCAATCCCAGACTAGCAGAGGCTGCTCTGGTAGTTGTTACTCTACCTCAAACTGTCTCACCAACATCCTAAAAAACCTATCCCGAACCGGCTGTGGTGGAGCATCAGCTGCTGAAGGAGTGTTTCGCACTTCTGCTGCTTGTGAAAACTCCTGAAGACTGGATTTAACTTGGAAAAAACAAAGTTCAGAGCACGCACATCCAAAAAACGTTCACAGCTGCTGATCAAAAAATGAACCGGAAGCAGAAATTAGACAGAAGATCAGGCATTGTCAAAAACTGGCCACTGATCTTTTGTAAATTGAAACATTGCTTCATCAAAATGACTGAGAACCATCGGCACAGTGTGCAGATCTTCTGTCTAATTTTTGGATATAATCTGGACCCAGGTTGAGGTTTGGTCACCAGGACCGGAGCAGATGAAGACCTCCAGCCGAGCACAGTAGCACTGTGCCTGACGGAGGGTTGGGGGTTGGTACAGTGTGAGGAGTGTATTGTGAGCGGTCGGTCACGTCTCAGCAGCTTTCTCAGACCTGCTGCTCCCTCGGGCTCGGCCTGTGTACATTCTGCCGAGTCACAGCTTCTCTGGGGAACAGTGGGAACGCTGGGCTCAGCTCCGCAGCCAGCCAGCCGCTCATCCATCTACCCAGCCAGGCCAGCTCTCTCTCTTTCTTTCTTTCTGCAGGGGGTTATGGGTAGATTCCCCCTCCCCTGTCTGTCCTCCCTCTGCGGCGCTGCAGAGGCTCCGGCTGCCGCTGGAGGAATCCACCCCGGGGCCCTGTCCAGCTGCAGGGTGGAGACAGACGACCGCGCTGCCGCCGCCGCCGCTGCTGCCCTGTTGGTTGTGTTTTGACTGTGGAGCGAAGGTGGAGGGGGTGCAGTGCTGCAGCAGCGCCCCGCTCCACGCCTCCTTAATAATGGAAGCCGTGTATTAGCCCTGACAGTATCATTTATGGGCGAGCTGCACGCCGCGACGGGCCAGCCGTGGGATGCTATCGTTTAAAAGCAATATGGAGTGGAATTATTTATGAGGGCACGGTCTGCACACACACACTCGGACACACCTCCCTTCCTCTCTGCAATGCTGCGCCGTGAAGGGCAGCGATGGACCTGAGTTCAGCGTTACAACCTGAGTGTGTGTGTGAGTGTGTGTGTGTGTGTTAATTCAGATGCTTCGTCCTGGATCACGCGACCGCCTCTGGAATCACAACAAGCCTGAACCTACAGCCTCTCTCTGTCTCTGCACTCAGACCTGGTCAGCAGGGACCTCAGCACCAAAACACTAAAACACATCAGAGTCTGGAGGGGGGGGGGCATCAGGCCAGAACCAGCTAACATCATCACATCAACCTCATTTGTTTTGTGTTGTCAAATAAAAACCAAAAACTCTCGTGTTTCCTGCAGAGTTTGTAAATTTGCTTTTCGATGAACTTCATCACTCCTAGCTCCCATTTTTCAAAATAAAAGTCTTCCAATTTCTTAAAGGTCACACTCACTACTAGGGGGCGGAGGAATCAGGATGCAGACGTAGACGATTCTGAATCAATTCACAAAAGTCAAAAATTGTGTGAAAGTGCAGTCAACGAGACCAAAACCAAAGTCATGGAATCACTGAAGAAAGCACAAATACTTTGAACGTACCAGTACAAGCACTTTCTGATTGGTTCTCATCAGTAACCACGTATCCTGACCCCTGATTGGTCACGCTCTGATCACATGACCCATTTCGCCCTCGACTACCAGAGGTGACTGTAACATGGAGTTTCTGACCTCGGTGTCTTTGTTCGCAGCTGCTGTTCACTCGATGTTTCTTGTAGTATTTTCTGGAACTCAACAATCTACTTCCTGTCTTTTAGCTGCCGAGGCTCATGGGTAATGTAGTGTTAGACATTTTCCCAACATAAAACCACAACAGCCTGACTCACTTATCCAGGAGACACTGAAAGATTTAACACACAACAGAAACAAGGAGAGCAGCAGCTTCTCTTCCTCCTCAGCTCAGTGTGTTGTTGTTGTTGTTGTTGTTGTGTGTTGTTGTGTGTTGTTGTTGTGTGTTGTTGTTGTTGTGTTTCCTCTGAGGTGACTGACGTGTGGCGTGGACGTCCAGCAGAGTCCAGATAATTAAAGAGCAGATGTGGAGACACTGAGCTGCTGCTGTCACCTGAACACAGTCAGGTCGACCTCCTCACCTGCATCAGCACCGACCACACCTGGCTCACACACACACACACACACACACACACACACACACACATACACACACACACTGAGAAGGTGTTTCAAGAGAAAACATCAGAAAAGAAGAAAGTTTCTGTGATTTTCCAGCTCTGGTTTCTTTACATTCACTCGTTCTCCTCTGTGGTTTATCAGAGAGCATTCTGGGAAATGTAGGAAAACACTGAACACTAGAAGTAGATGAGGGAAGTTGATGGAAAGTGTATTGACCTTGAGATGCAACTGTTTCTCCCTCCATCCTAACAGCTGTTTCAGAGAGGAAGAAGAGGAACAAAGGATGGAAGAGGAAGGAGGAGAAACAGAGGAGGACAATGACAAAAACAATGTTAGAAAGAGAAGGAGGAGAAAAGACAGAAGAGGAGAAACAGCGAAAGGGGAAGAGGAAAAAGAGAAAGACGAGAGAATAACGGAGGAGGAGGAGAAACAAGAGGGAGAATAACAAAAGCAATGTTAGAAAGAGAGGAGGAGGAAAAAAGTGGAGGAGGAGGTAAACAGGAGGTGTAACGTGCTGTTAGAGGTTAGTGAGTCCATGTGTATCCTGACTGTAATCACCTGTATGTGCACATGGAAACATGTGCTGCTGTGTGTGTGTGTGTGTGTGTGTGTGTGTGTGTGTGTGTGTTTCGTCACGTATGCCTCTAAAGTTTCACGGCCCAGCAGGAGAGGCTGCAGCCGGAGGGTCTCACTTCATACGGCGCCAGCACTATCAGACACACAACACACACACACACACACAACACACACACACACACACACACACACACACACACACACACACACACACACAAATGTGCAGATAGTAGGATACTGTCATCAGTGTGTGTGTGATTAGGTCTGATGAATGAAGCATGGCTATCTAAACATTTCACAAGGACCTGGCATCACTTTATAATCAGACCTGTATGTGTGTGTGTGTGTCAGTCAGACAACCTTAAGGAAACACAACAACAACAACACACACTCGTATAATTTAGCTCTGAGCTCTTCTACAAAAGCCTTTCTTCTTAGAAAGTTAGTGAGAGTTTGAAAGAGCGTGAGTAGAAACACAACGAGGCTGTAAAGGTGGACTGGTGAGTAGATGGGTTTTCATGTTAACGTCCCCGACAACCTCTGTAGTCTCATTTAGACACTCGTTAGCAACCGCCTTTTTTAAGACACGTAAAAGCTTCAAACATCAGGAGTGGGGGATTTACTGACCCATTTTATGTCGGAGAATAAAACCTGAAAATGTCTTGAGCTTGTGTTAAAACCACAGACCTTATTTCAGACATTTAACCAGAAACACACTGACAACAGGAAGAGCTAACATGCTAACATGCTAACTGACTTCCTGGTTTTAGGATCAGTCAGGAAACTTCAAACTCAACAAACCAAGATCCTGGAAAATATTCGTTAACTCCATTAAAAGAGATTCATCATCACAGTCACTGTCAGTCTCGACACAAACCAATGAAACTATGGAGTCACAGAAACTAAACTCAGGAACTAAATGAACTAAATAAATAAAATCTGTTTCTGACGCATCGTAAAGTACAATCACCAGAGCAGAACCTTTTCTGGATCTGGTTGGAGGTGAGGTTTTCTGAGTTCCTGCAGCGGTTCTTTGGCTTCTTGAGGAATCAGACTGACCCTGAACCTATCAACTCAAACACCTGTATCCCAAACCTCAAACTAACCACGTCCATCAACAGATCGATCACAGCCGCCATTTTCCTCTGAATCTCCGCTGAAAAGTCTCATGTTGAGCTTCCTCAGTTCAGGGCAAGAAAACCCCAACGTCAGCTCCTCTGGTTTGATATCTGCAAAGACTGCAGACTCACCAACTCACTTACCAAGCAGAAACAAACCTTATGCACCAAACTGAGATCTGAATGATGAAAACAGTCACTGGATGTTTGCAGGTGACTTCACCGTTTGAGTAATTGCTGAGCAGAGAGCACTCGAAACCTGTTCGTCCGAGTCGGACCCGAGCTTTATTTAGAGTTTAAACTGAGCTGCTTTCAGTCAGGACGACAGTAATGAGGCTGGAGAAGACTACAGGGACAATTAAAGCCAGGTTACACACACAGATGTTCAAAGCTAAACACACACACACACTGATTAGCAGCTCTCAGACAGACGTGGGTTTTACTGGTTTTTAATTGAAAGCCTGAAGTGATTACGGACTCGCAATCACTCCGGTTCCTTATCCTCAATCAATAGTGACAAAAAACTGAAAACGTAATCAGCTCGGAGCTGCCCGTCACCGCTGGACCTGAGTGTGTGTGTGTCTGTGTGTGTAGACCTTAGTGAAGACATGCGTTTAATTTACGTGACGACGTGGATGACAGCCGTTAACACATCAGACTAATTACAGGTGAGAACGAGTGGAGAGCGGAGGGGGGATGTTGATGGACATCCAGTCCTCTTCAATCTGAGCTGAGAGAGAAGAAATCAGACTGATTTTCCTTCGACTAAAACTAAACCTTGTGTCTTGTTTTCTCAGGAAATAAAAACGTCCTGTTGTTTTAGCTGCGTTTTTGGTGGAAATATCAACACGACTGAGAAACTGAAGGATCTAAAAGAATGTCTCAGCTCATGTAGGAGACGATTCAGAGACATAAAAAACACTTAAATTGTAGAAAATAACTTGCACTCAGCAGCATGCATGGACCACTGTTTGTACGGTCGATATATGTTGTTAATGATTATTAGTTTGTGACGTTTATTTCCACCGTTTTGTGTGTCAACAATCTGTTTTACTACTTCTACTTAGGAAAAGCTGCATATTCCATAAATATGACACATTACACCTATTTTATTGTCTGACTGCGTGTATCATGTGATTATTTTGGTCCAATCATGATTGTCACACCTGTGGTAAAAATTAATTAGGTCATTAGCTTTAATAAATGTCTGAACCGAACCTTGAATTTTGGAGAATTGTTAGGGTTAGGTCGCAGTTTTATCCGATATGTCCGACTGAATCAAGACTCTGAATATATCTTCTCTTTTTTTTGTCTGACAGATGTTAAATTAAAGACTAAACAGGGCACTAACTTTCTTATTTTTACGTAAAGGTAAACTTATGTGTCGTCTGCATAAATTCAACAGTTGATTTTACAGCGGATATTTTGGGTTAATGGAAACAGAAGAGGTCCGAGGATTGAGCCTTGGGGAACCCCACAAATCATGTTCCTTCAAAATCAAGTTACAGACTTAGACAAAATATTTCCTGTCTTGGAAACAGGGCTCGAAACTGTTTCAAAGCTGCGACTTTTTTTTTTCTCTTTTCATTATCAATTCATCTGTTTTGTCTATAAAATGTTTTTAAAACTGTGAAAAACGTCTAATTTTTCTGGGGCTCGAGGTGACGTCTTCAGATATTTTGTTTGATCAGCAGCGAAAAACTCAATAATATTCAGTTTCCAAAAAATAAAACAGAGGAAACCAGCAAATCTTTACATTTAAGGAGCTGGACCCAGCAACTTATAAAACAGAAATCAACTAAACAATTATTCGTCTATTTGTTTCAGCTCTACATGAAACGCTCAAAGATTATGGCACTGACTTTACACTTTTATATTTATTTTCTATCAGTTTCTAGATTGATTTCTTTCCCAGTAGATTTCTATGAAAATCAACTTGCAGAGAAATAAAACCTGCTGCAGGAAATAATCTTGGAGTAATTGATAAAATGTGTGTACAGTTAAAACGTGTGGTTCTGTGTTTCTCTCAGTTTTCTCTGTCGCCTCTCAGATGCTTTTTGACAGTCGATTTATTTCGTGGTCAAACTGCTGTGACGTCCCGCGGCTGCACCCACCAGGCCTGCTGAGGACGAGCTGGGGAGGGGGGGGGGCTGAAGGCATCGCTGCTGCAGCTTACACTCCCCAATACAAACAACACAACACAACACACACACAACAACAGACAACAGAAAGAAAAGACTGTCCGCTCTCCAGATGGGCCCTGAGCCCTTACAGGCCCTGCCAGCAACAGCTTGCACTGTGTGTGTTGAAAACAAAGATGACGGATTAAATATCATGTGGCGAGGTGGAGCGAGGGAGGGACGCAGTGGGAGAGGGAGAGAGAGGGGGGAGGAAGAGGGGGAGAGGGAGATGATTGGCCATTATTAGGGATAATGGAGAACTTGGAGGAAGATCCGCTCTGTTGTTGTCGGGCTGTTAGCGATGAAGAATGGCTCCTCTCCCTCCTCATCCTCCCCTCTTACACTACAACAATCAGCAATTTACCTTCTTTATAATGAACGATGGCGCGCATTACACCGTCTGCATTAGCATAGCATATGATAATGCTGTAATGATTATCGTGGGCGGCTGATTCTCTGGTCCACACGTCAGCCTCCTTTACTTTCTGCTCAGTGACATTAAACTACATCACATCCACTAAAAACCAGGATTTTACATCGACGGATTTCTGGCAAAACATCAAACAGACTGAAATTTTCTGCATCTATAAAAGAAAGTGTTTGGACTGTAACGATACAATCAACTCAAGATTCGGTTCAATACTCGATACAGGGTTCACGGTTCAATACACTCGCGATTCGTCCAAGGAAGGAATGAAAACAAACTTTGTTCTTTGTTCCCTCGCAGGGTAAACTGAACGGAAACGAACAGAGAAGTGAGAAAGAAAGATAGGGGGTTGTCTCTTATTTTAGAACGAGACAATTACAACTCCATTCATTACAGGGATTTCTTTTTAAATAGAGTGAGTACCAGTGTAACTAAGGTATTTCAGAGTGTTGTCAGTCTGTTTATAGTTAGTTTTTCAGACTTAATCAGCCTTGAAAGTCTTTGTCAGAGAAAATAATGATGCAAGAAGTGGAAGAACAGAGCTCACTTCATCACGATACAGTTTTCTAACGTCACGTTACGTCCTGTCACGTTTTCTGAATCACACCTAGTAGTCAGTTACATCCTTACTGGTTGTAATTTATTAAATTTTTATTACAACAGATAAATCATTTTAAAGACGTCTCACTACACAGACGATAATTAGTCAACGTCTCTTTTGAGCTTCAGTTTGTTGCTGTTGAAGCTTGTATTTCTGTCCTGAAGGTGACAGGAAGTCTTGGTTTTCTTTCCTCTTCTGTAAAACTGACCCTCTCTAATCTGGACCCGGCCTCAAGTCCTGACCAGCACAGAGTCCTCAAGAAGGTCTCACGTGAGAAACTTCACGAAACTTCTCTTCACGTCTTAATTAAGCTCCTGAATTTCCAGAAACATTAGAGTCGACAGTGACAGAAAAAGGTTCATTACAGCTCGTTTTGTAGGTTTGTGGATCATTTCTATCAGTGATCAATAACTCTGTGGTCGCCTGATCAACAGCTGGGATTTGAGAACCTGAAACATGACTGAAAACATCTGAAACAGGAGCAGAAACAAAAATCAGACCCACATCGTCATCTCTCTCTGCTCCTGAGGTCATGACCCCTCATCCCTGATTTCTCTGCCTCCTCTCCCTCCATGTCTTCCTCTTTATTCCCTCCTCCTCCTCCTCCTCCTCCTCTCCTCTCTGTGCCTGAGTGAGTGTCCTCCACACACAGCGCTGCTCTCCGGATGCTTAATGAGCCCAATTAACTTATTTACAACGAGGCAATCTGTAAAAATACGGCTCAATTGCATTTGGCCGAGGCGGGCGCAAAACGACAAGATGGAGGGACGAACAATGCCGAGGATTAATCAGGTTTCAGCGACGGAGAGGTGGGAAGGCGGGCGAAGGGTTTTACTGAGATGATAACACACACACCACACACACACACACAGGGCGGCTGTGAATGTGCTGAAGGCAGGTGAGACTCTGTAAGAGTTCAGCGTCATGTTCTGGTCTGAGTATCCACAGAGATGAAGACAGAAACACTCAGAGGGAGTAAAAACGTCAGAGATCAGGCTCCTAACAAAACGATTTACTTCCTCTAAAGGTCAGAGCAAATCGTCATTGCAGCTACTTCCAACTCTAAAAAAGACGTTTCTGGGCGGCTCTTCAGATCCTCTGAGGACCAATCACGAGACAAAAACCAGACCCTGTCTGCATCCTCTTCCTGTGATCGACAGCCGAGACATTCAGGCGATGTCGTGGCCTGTTAGTGGAAGGCTTAGCGGTAACTAAATCTAAACCTGGTTCTACCTGTGCTACGACAGGTCAGATCCTCCAGTACTCGTCCTCTTGTGGACGTCACCTCCTGATGTGAAAAGGAAGATCTGGGATTTAAACCTCTAACATCTCTGCACAGAGGAAAAAATCTTTAACATCGAATCTTCAAACTGAAACGAGTGTCTGAATTAGAGTCGGACAGGTTTTTCATCACATGACTGGGATGAGACGGGAATAAAGGTGTGACCAGGAATAATAATCACAGTAGAAAAGTTTTGCATGAAAGAATAAAGAATAAAATTGTGTGGGTGAAGCCTCAGTTCAGCAGGTTATCAGCTGTTATACACAGTGCAGTTAAAATCTGAGCGAAACGCCACAGAAACAGAATCAGACTCTGGGTTTCAGGTCTTTATGTGACTGTTGTTTTCACTCTTTGAAGTCTCTTTAAATTTAGATAATGAGATAAAACTTCACTCTCAGGTTTTTCTGCTTTACTACTAAATACCACTTCTGTTCCCACCCACAGCCTGCCTGCATTTAGTTCTTTTTTTCCCGTTAGATTTTTTGCAGGTACCTGACCCGGTGCAGGACTCTCACCCTGAATCTGCTTCTGTTTGAGGTTCAAAGTTTCTCCTCCTCACTGTTGAAACCTACTTCTGTTACGACTGAAAAACACTCAACAAAGTCCAAGTAAGAAGAGTAAATGTACCTCGTTACTTCCACCTCTGGTGCTCAGACTAAAATGCATGTGACTGTGTCTGTACACGGATCAATACTGCGACTCTTCTGATAACTGAATACATGAATTCACATTAGACGTCTGTTCAATCGTCTCATTGATCAGCAGGAACCAGAGCGACGACGACGCTGCAGCAAACTGTCGTCTGAAATCACATCTTCAGCCTGAACTGAATCTGAATCCACACAAAGTGAACGTTTGTAAAATAAGAAAATAAATTTAAAACTGATCAGAGATCTGCTCGTCCTGTTTCAGCCGAACCAGAGAGGAAACTGCAGACAGAGACCGAGGAGGAGGAGGAGGAGGGAGTCATACCACCTTAAAGACGGCTGGCAGAGTGTGATTTAAGTGCAGGGCGTGAAGGGGGTACAGGGAGGAAGAGGAGGGGGGAGGAGGGGGAGGTGGGGGAGGCTTTAATAGAGCCTGCAGCTAATTGCTCCGGTGGCATCTTAAAGCCCGTCTCCCCCAAAAGCCCTTGGAGCCTGAATACTGCTGCTAACAGAAGAGCTGCTGACACAGGAGGAGGGAGGAGAGGAGAGGAGAGGAGGAGAGGAGAGGAGAGGAGGAGAGGAGAGAGGAGAGGAGAGAAATCAGGGAAGAAGAGGAAACAAGGTGACAAGAGGACAGAAAAGAGGAAGGAGAGGAGACAAGGTGACGAGAGGAGGGGAAAGAAAAATAGAGAGGAGAGAAGAGAAGAAGGGAAATAAGAAAAAGAGGGGAGAGGAGCAGGGGAAGCAGTGAGAGGAGACGAGAGGAGGGGGAGGAGAAAAACGGGGAACACAAATAGGAGGAGAGAAAACATGGGAAGAGGAGAGAGGAAAGGAGGAAAAATGATGGACAGCAGAGAGAAGGAGGAAGCGTAGAGAGGAGGAGCAGGGGGGAGGAGGGAGCAGGATAATAACTGGGCAGTAAAAGAAGAGGAGCTGGAGTTTCTCCTCACGCACCAGAAAACAAACTGAGGCTGCTGCCGCTGTGAGTTATTCCTCAGGTCAGGAGAGAGCAGCTCGGCTACAGCCACACAAATTATCCTCCTCCCCCCTCCCTCACCCCCTCCTCCTCCTCCCTCTGCAGTGAGAGGAGGAGCAGGAGGCTACAGGGGTAATAATACACCCCTAAGCCTGTCATTTCAGCTCAGCCCGGCTGCAGGACCGGCCCACAAAATAGAAATATCACTTTCTCTCCTCCCCCCTTCTCCCCCAACAACTCCTCTCTCCCCTGAATGCTGAATCACCCCCACGAGAAAGAGGGAGACAGGAGGGAGGGAGGGAGTTGTGAAGTTGAGGTAACGACAGAGAGAAGGAGCAGAGGAGTAAAATCAAGTGGCTTCAGTTTTCAGGACGAGCGACGGTCGCTGCATCTCATCATCAGCACCCAGACCTGCTGCTGCTGCTGCTGCAGAGACGACGCTTCGCCCAGGCTCAGCGGCGTCTGAGTCAGGAAACGTTGAATATACATAAAACATAAAGAGAGGAGGAGAGCTGCAGCCCGGAGCTTCTGCAGCGAGACGAAACACTGGAGGTTTTTACAGGATAAAGAGGTTAAAGCCCAGAGTAAAATAAACCACGTTCAGAGGAGAGTTAGAGATCCACGCCGCTGCTCTCACTCACAGCCTTTAAACTTCACAGGGTTTACTCTAAATCACAGCTGATCAGGAACTGAAGGTTCAGGTTCTACATTTAGAACAGAAACTGGTTCGATGCAAAAAGACGACAGAGTCTGATTCACCGACAACACAAAACCTAAATCTCTGCAGGCTGATGTGAAAATGTGAAATGAATGGAAGCAAATTAGAAAGAAAACTGAACGTTGGACGTGAGCGTTGAAGTTTTTACTTTAGAAGTTTTTCTCTTTAAAGTCTCTCGTTCAGCTGAAGTGGACATGATGTGTTTACAGCAACTTTCAAGTGTCTGCAAGTTGGTTTTCTCGAGAAACAAATGAAGGACGGTTCCAGCCCAGAATTTACCACAAAATAAAACTGAACTTTAAAGTTTTCAGCATAGAGATTCTTAAAAATCTTAGAAAACACTGTGAGGACGGAGACGATACTCAAACACCTAATGAAGCATTTAAAGCCTTTAGCTTGGCACCGACACTCGATCAAGCCTCCGTCTCACTTATTTGTTCTTCCTTTCAGCCAGTTAGTTCACTAAACCTTGATTTTAAAGTTTTCAGAGCAGAAAACAGCACGAAAGACAAACAGGAACAAATGAACGAACGAGACTGAACGAGGTGCAAAGACGACCAAAAAACAAACGGAAAAAACACCAGAGGTTCGTTTATATAAGTGAACACGTCTGTTGAGCTGCATGTGAACGTTTTACACAAACATTCACAGTCAGACCACAAAATTTATGTCTTGGTGCAGAAAATACAAATTCTGGACAAACTAATATTTAAAATGAACCATTTTCTGCAGAAAGGGACAAAAGATCTCCAAGATGTTCACCTGTAAACAGCAGGTATCAGGGCTGATTGTTTTATACTGTGAGGAGGTGAATACGTTTTTCTGCATGAATTAACACCCTGCACCTCACATTATTAATAAAACCTGGACCTGATTGTTGCCCTGATGCTACATGTGCTGCTCTGCTGCTTTAAAGAACTTTGTCTCAGCATTTTCCGATCAGTTCTTTTCTGCCGTGTCCTGCTCTGAGCTGAACTCTTTCCTGCCCTGTGATTGGCCGGGAGCGACGAGGGCTCGAGTTTAATACGTGAACAAACAGATAAATAATAAATGATAACAATAATCTCAGTTTTTAGAGAAACTTGTTCAGATTTCTTCAGGTGAGCAGAGATGTTTCTGGACAGGACTCCCTGTTTATTAAAGGTGAGAGGAAGTGTGTGTGTGTGTGTGTGTGTGTGTGCAGAGTGTGGGGCATTGACCTTGAGGACGGTCGGGAGTTGCGGTCATGTCTGTGTGTGTCTGTGTGTGTGTGTTTGTGTGTGTGGTATCGAGGCAGGGGTTGTGACAGCTCGCCAACCAAACCCCGGCGCTCCAACATCTGGCTCACATCTCCAGGAGATCCTGAAACCTGGAAACCCTCCTCCTCCTCCTCCTCCGACCCGCCGCTCACCTTCCACTGAGCTCAGAAAAACAAAACCGACACTTTCACTCTGTTGTTTTGAATCATAAACTCGAGGATTAAATCTGAGCAAAACAAAAACGCTTCTTCGCTCCTGATTCACACGACCTCCTGAGTCCTCGGAGATCCTCCACAAACCTGCAGGATTTTTAGAGGAATTTCCTCAAAAAAAACGCAGCAGGTAAAGAGGAAATAAAAAGCAGAAAACCTCCAAACGGAGGAGGGTCAAGGAGCGAAGCACCGTTCACACACTTCCTGTCGGTCGATGGCGTGACCCGCGAGCTGTGAGGGAGCGTCTCAGAGCTCCGCCGCCGCCACCGCCGCCGAGAGGAGTTTTAATTGGTGAGGAGAAAGGCGAGTGGTTCAACAGCACAGATCGCTTTTATCTGCACCACAGAGGCTTTCTGGATTAAGTCTCTCTTCGGTCTGGCGGCCATTGTTTCAGGGGGGGTGGGGGTGGGGGGGGGGAGACAGCAACAAGTTATGCAGATGAGATGTTAATTAGGCGAAAAAGTGAATGAAGTCTGGACCAGAACAAACCAGCCTGGAGGAAGACAGACTGTGGGAATGAGGAGGCAGCTGCACTCCTCTGCCTCCCTCCTTCCTCCTCTCCTCCTTCACTCCATCCTCTCCTCCTTCCCTCCATCCTCTCTCTCAGCTCCACACCGTTTGTTGGATGTAACTGTGACGAAGAAGAGGAGGAAGAAAGACGACCCCCTCACCCCCCACCTCTCACCCCTCCTCCCCCCACCACCACCCTCCCACTCCTCACCCGGCGATGGAGAACAGCGAGGCAGAGCAGCGATTGACATGCTAATGAGGAAGAAGAGGCGGCGACGGGATGTTGTTGTTGTTGTTGTTTTTTCTAATTTCTTGTTTGTTCGGAGTCGGAGGGGGAGGAGGGTGGAGAGGGAGGGGGAGGGAGGGAGGGGGAGAGAAGCGGGACTTTAAGAGCCAATCTTCAAGGATGTGGGGGGAGGAGAGGGTGAAGGAGCTCTCCTTTTAGTCACATAATAGAGGAGGCCGAGGATGGAGGAGGAGGAGGAGGAGGAGGTCTGAGAACCTCCTGAAGGCTGCTGGGAAAAAAAAATAACAAACAGCCAAATCAAACTACATTACCCATGAGCCTCGGAGAAGCTGCTGAACTGTTTCTAAACGAGTTCAGTTCAAATCTACAAATCTCACCCTCTGACCTCTGAAGATCTCTGGACGTTTCTCACAGCAAAGCACCCTGGGAGTTGTAGTTGACCTCTCTCTTAACCTTACAGACAGTTTCTGACCTTTGACGTTTTCTCAGCTCAGTGTCTTAATGTGTTCGACTTCATAATAAAAGCATCTCACTCTGGGTTAATTTAGTTTAAATCTTTCTTCTTTCTTTGGTTTGTTTACTCAGTGAGTAACGTCACGTTAGACCCTGATGGTTTTTGATTTCCTAAAGCAGACTTGAAGCTCTGCAGAGTGACTTCTCTATGAACTAATCCTTCCCACATTTGGAGCAGAACATTTGGTCTTATACCCCTTTTTTACACCAATGCAGTTTGAGGTCTGGTTCAGAACTGGTGCCTAATTTCAGGACCCGGTTCTTCGCATCTCGACGGCCAGAAAATCTGTTTTGAATGTTTTGCAGTTCGAATTTCTAACCTGAAACTGTTTCATTCAGTGTTTTTGCTGATTTTAATCATCAGGTCTGTTTGTTTTGGAGAGGAGGAGGATTCAGCTCCTGGTAAATCTGTATCTGAACCTACAAATGAAACACAACGAGTTGTCGAGTCGACTACCTCTGTAACTGGGACAGAAATACTCGGGCAGTTCGCTGACGTTGTCTCTGAGGCTGATACTGCAGGAACACCTCCCTCCTATAACCTCCCCCCTCCCCACCTCGAGCTGCACTATAATAAACGCCTCTCCGGTGTTACAGAGTTTGTAGATGAGGCCATAAACCCGCTCTGTTGTGTCGAGTGACGGAGGCGTCGGAGCGTCCAGTCAGCAGCTCCTCTCCTCCTCCCCTCTATCCGTCCGTCCGTCCTGCAGCGCTCACGTAAATTCTTCATTGTTTATTAGCTGTCACTTCCTAAATAGTACTTGCTGCGATCTTGCATACAGGCCCCTGAACCCACCCCAACTCCCCCGAGGGAGGGATGGGAGGGAGGTGTGAAGTTACAGCAGGGACAGACAACACTGTGCTGCAGATTCACCTGCCTGACAACATTCAAAGTCCTTGAAATCCTGATTTATTCCTCACAAATCCAAAATAAACCCATCATATGGAGAGTTTTCTGCGTGAAGCTGCAACCAAAACTAAAAAACATAATCCGGCACGCCTGAGTGGATTTGTATACTCTGGAAATCCCTTAGACTTGTTTTATTAAGATTAAAGTAAAAATATTTATGGATTAAAAAGCTGAATTTGATCATTTACAGGCGAAAAGCAGCAAGAAAATCTGACTTACAACTAAATAAATGTTTTAAGAGACGAAGGAAGAAGTAATTGAAATGTTTCATAATATATAACAACTCTCCATTAACCATACAGTTATTGATCAGTCATGAGTCTGAATCTAATTAAATGCCTCATAAAGCAGAGATAAACTCTGCAGCTCAGACTCACTCTGATGTTTCTGTCATGTTCAGTCCAAACTTGTCTGACAGTCAGTGAACGCACCGTCCCAACATCACCAATGTTTCCTGAATCTTCCCGACTGCAAAGATCTTCAAAGATCTTTTTTTTATTTTAGTTACTGATCAGAGAGTATCTGTAACATCAAATATGAAGAAGAGAAACTTATTTCTTCAGTTACAAAGTTTCCGATCAAACTTTTTCGACTCTATCGGATGCATGATGCACCGAGCAGTTTAACTGTTATTGTCCAATTAAACTAAAGGTTGGAGCATGTTCTTCTGGTCATGTGACTAAAGGCAACAGAAAAAGCAACACAAACCTTTGAATCCTGACATCTACCAACAGTCAATGATGGTTTCTACCATCCATCCATTTTCTTCCACTGATCAGGCTAAGCAACGTTTTCCAGCTCCTCCAGGAGTTCTGGGTCTAGAAGGAAGGTAGAAGGAAACTCCTCGATCTCGTTCTTTCGGTCACTACCCAGATCTCATGACCGTGGATCTACAGGTAAGTCGAAATCATCGTAAATCGATCACCACAAAGGTCCGGTAACGCTTCCATTTTACTGCTGACGCTGCACCAATCACTAATCTGAAGAGAAGTTTCAGTTGCCTGAGCTTCATTAGAAATGAACTGTTACGCTCTACATCGTACAACCATGATATACGCTCAACGGTGGAGCGATCTGATCCGATCAGGGTGTGAACGGTTCGACATTGATTCCTGAAAGTGGTCGGACACGAACCTTGCCCTAATCAGGGTTTTCCTGAACAATTCGATCATGCAACAAGCTCTTCAGACAGTGAACCGGCTCCTCAGAGGAGTCACACCAGAAAACACTCGTCTCTCTTCACGGTTCAGGTATGACGACTTGTTGAGGCTCGAACCGAAACTGATATTTACAATTTTTCAAACGATAATCGTCCACATCCAGGTGACGGGGCGAGAAGCGAACAAGTCCTGCAGCCCAGAGGGAGAGAGGGGGAGAGAGAGGGAGGGAGAGAGGAGGGGGGAGAGAGCCTATAGAAAGAGCATGTCAGTACATTTTAGAGGACACAGCCTTGCCGAGTGTCCGTTTTAGAATTAAAGCGTTTTGACGGTATTAGCTTATAACCCTCCCTCTCTCTCCCTCTCTCTCCCTCCCCTCCCTCTCTCCGCCCCCTCTCTGCACCCTTGAAAGCCTGCGGTGACCCAGGGATGTGTAAAAACGGGGCGGCCAAATGAATTGCTCGGGCACTCGAGCTCTCCGAGCCATTACGGCGAGGAGCTGCCCTACCTGTGTTGAGTCAGCAGTCCCGCTCACTCTATCCGTCTAATGGACAGCGCAGGAATTTAATTAGCAGGAAGCCGCAGAGCGGGTTATAGAAGAGAGGGAGGGAGGGAGGGAGGGAGGCAGCAGAGGGAAGGTCCTGTGTGTGTGTGTGTGTGTGGCCATTGAGCGGTCGACCCCTGCTGTCATCCTTTGGAAACCCCGTCCATCAGCAGGACGATCTATATTCTTATCATCAGAGTCCTGTTTGTTTGTCCTACAGAAAGGGGGGGGCTGCCTTGCTCCAGGGCACCGCAGTGAGGTCAGCAGTGGTACCGGACCTCCGTTGTCACGGTAACAGTAGTAAACACCGAGTTAAAGTTGGGGAAACGTCACGGACAAAAGAAACGACCACAAAGTCTGAGAGGAAGCGAAGTGTTCCTAATAAAGTGATCACTCAGTGTAAACAGCACAAACCATGAGAACTTCCTGCGGCGCCGCCTGAACCCACGAACCACTTCCTGTTTCCCAGCCGAAGTTTTAGACTCTCAGACGCTGCTCCTCCTCTCCTTTCCTCTCCTCTTTCCCTCCATTATTCCCTCCTCTCGTCTCTTATCTCCTCCTCTATCTTTCTCTCCTCTATCTTTGTTTCTTGCCCTCTCCTTGTTTCCTCTCCTCTTCCCTCTCATTTCCTTCCCTCTCTTGGTTCCTCCTCTCCTCTCTCCTCCTTCTCCTCTTTCCTCTCTGCTTCTGTCTTATCTCCTCCTCCTCTCTTCCTCTCCTCTATCTTTGTTTCTTCGTTTCCTCCCCTCCTCTCCTCTCTCCTCCTCTCCTGTGAGTGGATTGTGTTTTGAATCAGACAAGTGTAAGAACAGCGAGTGAGTTAAAAAAAACAATGAAGGAGGTGGTGGGAGACCCCGAGGAGGGGGTGAGGATGGGTGAGAGAGACAGAGGAGGAGGGTGGGGTGAGGTAAGTTTTACCAATTAGCTCGGTCACCGGGGCCCACGTTCCCAGACACTTTCGCGGCTTAATCAAGTGGAGCTTTTGTCTCGTCTCTGAAAACAGTTTTCTGCTTCGAGTGCGTGAATAAAACGGAGGCCCCCGCCGAGGGAGGGAGGGGTGAGGGAGGGGAGAGGGAGGGGAGAGGGAGGGGGAGTCAAGCGCACCGATCGCACAACGCTAACGAGCTGACGACCTGGGCGAGCGCACACACACAGACACACACACAGAGGTGTTGTAGGAAACAAGCTGACGATAAAAAGACGAACTGTTCGTCTGCAGCTCAGGAGGAAGCAGCAGCTCCTTCCTTTAAAGGAGTAATCCACCAGATTTAAAGGTCAAAGCTGTGAGACTTCACACATGGACGCTCGCAGGAAATCCTGTGTTGTTGTTCCACCTGAAGAAAACCTCCACAGTTAACGTCAGATTTTAACGTGAATGTGAACAGATTCAAACGTGTCCTGGACTAGCCGTTGTCGTTGCTACCAGTCAATAACAACGTTCTACAAACATCATAACAACATGTCCACGGATAAAACTACTGTTAATGTGAGGAGCAGCCATCTTGAATTCCCATGTCGAGGTTGGTGGAGTCGCTCTGACTTTCTGAGTTGGATCCGACTTCAGTGGAGCACAAGTGTCCAACATTACAAAGCTCGAAAGTCGTGGCTGTTTACTGATGAAAGACGCTGTCCAGCTGCATTATGGGAAATGTGGGATGCGAGTATTACCCCAGACTAGAAGCCGGATTATCCTGGTTTGTGATACAATAACTGAGCTGGGAGCAGAACTTTTTTAACAGAGTCTAAATATTTTTCTACAAAACTGCACTGTAGTATTTACTGTTCATTTTGTTATTGATTGATAGATGTGTTTTTATTAGATTAAGTGCATCGTTTGGGGTTTTACCAAACTTTCAAATTGCCTCTTTGGGGATTAATTTATTTTACTTTAATTTAATTTAATTGAATAAAAGCTGTGTAAACACACAGATACAGGAACTATCTGATCACAGGATGAGTGAAACATCATAAATCTGAGGTCAGTTTTCAGTACTACTACTGTTTGTGATTTTTGGGCATGAAAGTGAAAGGTCCTCTGCAGAAATATTTTTTAAGACACAAGAAGACTCTGATTTGTTTTTCCACAAAGAAAATTACATCCACTCCTTTTCCCTCAGAGGAAAACCCACGATAAGAAAACCTTTCATAGTCGTGTTTGGACCAGAGTGTCCGGAAAAAAAACAAAACATTTCCATATCGTCTTCCATGTTGTTTCCACAAATTACCCTGAAATACAAAAGTTTTTTTTTTAATTCCACGAGTTTATTTTTTGTCTCCTACTTTACTGAGAGTCCTGTCTCAGTGTTGGTGACCTGGAGGCCTCAGGTTTCTGCACCACACCTGCTTAAGTGTCAGGCTGGAACCTGATTGGCTACACACCAGCTGTGACGTCATAAATCCTGCAGGTAAGCCCAGGTATTCACCTTGAGATTTAAGATGAAGCTCAGAGAGACTTTCCTTCGTCAGCAGATGATGAAACTAACTGAACGTTCGTCATTCAAACACCAATAAAACGTGTTTTTTTATCAGAGTTTCTTTATCAGAGACTGCGAACTTCTGTTTGTGTTTTTCCGTCTTTAACAAACACACCCTCCCTCTCCTCTCATGTCCTGGATCAGCGCTGACCTTTATTTATTTTTTTATAAGTTTTCCTTAGTGACCGCAGCAGCGTCTACGGCAGCTCTGAGGAGACAAACAGCGAGGGGATTCAGCCGTTGCCAGCGCCTTGTGGCTTGGCACAACGAGCCGCCACAGCCTCATTATCCTCCCCGCTCTCCCCTTTTTATTCACCACCAACACTCCCACCCTCACCCACAACACCCCCCCCCACCCCAACCAAACCCAACCCGACCAACAGCGCTCGCAGACAGAACGAGCGAGGGCAGTGCTGCAAAGAAACAGTTCAATAATTCAGTTATCAGCTCCCCCAACCTCCACCTCCACTAATCCTTCACTTGTCAATAATTAAAAATGAACATCTGACGGTGTCGACTGCAGCGCGCACACACACACACACACACACACACACAGAGAATACAACAAAAACAAAAGGAAAAGGAGTCCTGGTTCCACAGAATGAGCTCTTTGTGTGCTTCACCTCTTGGACTCGGGCCAAAGAGTCGGACAGTTTTTCCTCAAATATGCAAAGAGCTCGACCTCCGCCTGCAGTCTGAGGGATGCTCTCTCTCCCTCTCTGTCTCCCTCTCTCCCCCGATGACCATCCTCACCCTAACAGACCAGCAGGGACTCTCCCTTCTCTCCCTCACCTTCCTCTCGTCTTTTTTGGGTGTTTTTTTGGATGCATAACTTTCTTCTTCGTCTTCGTCTTCTTCCTCCCTCCGAGTCATCCCACCCACGGCAGAGAGGTCGACTTTTTGTCCATCTCTCATCTCAAAAAGCCTCGAAACGTTTCTGTTCAGATGTAGTTTCTTGGATGTTTTTTCGACTTCAGGAGATGAAAAACAAAACCAAAAAAGTCTAAAGATGTGGTTCTGAGATCTGAGGAGATATTTTTAATGTTTCTTTACAGGCAGAGTGTTTGTTGAGTATCTTGACTGTCCAGGACTCCTGCAGAGCCGCCTCCCTCTGCTGCCAAAATCCTCCAGAAAAACTGCTGAATATTCAGACTGTAATTAATCAACTAATCATTCTAATCACATTCTAACTAATGAGCCACTTCTGTTAAAGAAGGAGGACACAGAGTCTTAAATATCTCCTTTCCATCACTTATATTACGTCTTCAGACATAAGGACAATCTGACTCTGAAGATTCAACATCAGGACGTTAATGTTGTGTTATACTTTTATTTATGTCGTCTCCTCATAGAGAACATGAATAAGTTTTCTTTACATTTTTTGGCTTTTAACACTAAAATTTATAATGAAATAGTTTTTTATTCTGATTTCACCATTTTAAATCCTTCAGTTGTCTCATGATTTGGTGACATAAATAAATTCCACACAACATTAGTTTTGTTTAACTTCCTCATCACTATAACCTGTGAGTAAAGTGTATTTTTAATGTTAAGAAGCAGTTTTCCCGTTGTGAAATCACTAATGAGATGTCTATTTTAAATTTTGCTTATTTTGTTGACACAAAATATTTGAAAAAAATGTTTTTACACTATCTGAAAAATATTTGTAAAATATCAGAAAATATTAGTCAATTATTAGAAACATGCTAGTAGGAATGTTATTATATAAATTAAATTAATATAAATTCTTACTGAAATATCTGGAATATATCAATACAATATATCCAAAAACCATTTGTAAATTTTAGCTAATTACCAGAAAGATATTAGTAAAATGTCTGAAAACAATCTGGAAAAATATCAGAAAAATTTTACAGAAATATCCGAAAAAAACAGATTATCTGAAAAATATCAGTAAGCTTTCTGACAAAAATCAAGAAAATATCCGGAAAAATATTAATGAAATATCCAGTAAAGAAATTCTTATAACATCAAAAAATGATCTGGAGAAATATCTGTAAAATATCAAAAAATATCTCAAAAAATTCTGATAAAAGATTTTGAAAAATATCTGGGGAAAAATATCATTGAAATTTCTGAAAATTATTTTCACAATTTCCAAAACTTATCAGTAAGATATCCAACCAAAACTTAGTAAAATATCTGACCCCTGCGTTTTTTTCTTTCTGTATCTCTGAACATCACGGTGGACATTTTGTTTTTCATGCTAACGGACTGACTAGCAGCGACTCGTAGCATCAAATCAGAGCGATCTCCGCCCCGATCTAAGCGGCGGCATGGCGTCATCGCTCTGACCCGATTCTTTTTCTTCTTCTCTTCCTTCGTCTATTTTTCAGCAGCCATACGGCACTTTGGAGTTTCTCTGCTTCCACCATCTGTGGAGACTTTCCCTGCAGACGCTCACAGCTGTCCTGGTTCATGTCGGCGTTCGTTTCACACGGCGGCGTCCCCGGCGGCTTCGCACACAATGGGAGGGTGTGTGTGTGTCTGAGAGAGAGAGTGAGGGTTTATGGGATTTTTTGGCACTCAGCTCCCTCTCACTAAGCCTTTCAAGATGGACGGACACCCAGACAGACTCAAACACAAAGAGACTCAGTGAGAAGGAATCTGCAGAGTGGGTTCATGTGCAGAGGTCACTAAAGGTCAAGAAATCAGAAGGGAAAAGGTCAGAGCCGAGCCTCGTTTTCAAACTCACAGGATCAGAGAAACATCAAACACCTCAGCGACGAAGCTGGAGAATAAAATCTGACTCTGATCAGCTGCACCTTCATCACGTCTGAGAGGAACAAATGACAAACACGGCAGATTTTTAAAAGCTTTTTCATCAGACGGTGACGACACACTGATGTGAAACGTAAAATATCCACAGGAAATATTTGCTATTATCAGATTCAGCCCCAAAAAAGACATTCATCTGTAGTGAAGTGAATCGTCTTTGTGCAGAGGTGGAAAATAATGAAGCTCCTTTACAATTCTACCAAATTTCAGAGGGAAACACTGAAACTACTTTTTATTTTAGTTTTAATTCAACAGAAGAAATTCAGTCTCTTTTCTGTTTTGTGGTAAAAACATTTCTCTTTTGTCAGAGAATCTGAAAACAGTGTTGTTTTGGCTCAAAAAGAAAATGATTTTAAAGAGTTATTTTAAAAATTATCAGTATTTTAAAGGGGTATTCCTGCAATTTATGGTTGCACTTCTATAAAGTTTGGAAACTTGTGTGTACAGTTATACAAACTGCATCATATACAAACATAAACATTTTGTTATGTCAGAACTCACACAAATTTCAAAATGACATTTTTGACTGATTTATTTGGGAGTAAAATTTTAATTGATTCTTTCATTTAACAACAAAAACATGAAAATTGAGAGAAAAAAGCCATTCAAATGTAAAATGAAAGCATCCTTGCTACAGGCTAACCTGCAATTTTGCAAATTTCTAGTTTATTCCCATTAATTCCTGTAAATTCACATATATTCCTGTTAGTTTCTTGGAAAATTTCTGTAAAGTTACCGGAAATTTTCGGCCCCTGAGAGACCAAACTTTTAAAGGACGATTAAAGTCAGAGCAGCAGAGGTGGAGATATCCTGACTTTTACACTCTAAAAACACTGGATCCTTCATTTCCCATAATGCATCTGGATAGCATCTTTCATTAGCCACAAACCACAAGCATCCGACTCATTAACTGTCGTGTAAAACTGGTGCAGTGACATTTTAACTCTTCAAAAAGCACAATTCTGTAAAATTACGACTTTTGCTTCTCACATTTTTTACAGTTGCAGGACTTTTATTTGCAGTGAAGCTTCTGATTCAATAACAGATTTGATTTTCCAGGCGACACGATGTAAAAACAGCAGCTTGTTTTTTTTCTGTCTCGTTTCGGGCTCTGTGGTTTCACCGCAAACAAAACTCTGAACAGGAGCCAGACTCCATTTTGTTGGCACGGCTGGCACGGAGATGGGGCAGAGTCTGGACTGCCGGGGGCGGGGGGGGGTCTGTTGCTAAGGACTGGGAGGGGGGGGGGGGGGGGGGGTGGTGCTTTGAGGGGTTTGGGGGGGTCGTCCTTAGCAACAGAGACAGTTATTCTCCTCACCACTACATTCCTTTAGGACGACCTCCACAAAAAGACAGTTAGGATGACCTTTAGAGGACTGAGAGAGAGAGTGTGTCAGAGATCAGGGCAGAGGAGAGGAATGCTTCAGAAGAAGAAGAAGAAGAAATGTGAAGACAAGGACAAGAAATCAAAACGATGGAAGAACAAGACGAAAGAGAAACGAGGAAACAGGACAGGAAAAGAGGGAGAGATGAAGAAAGAGGAGAAGAAACAGACGAAATATAAATGTTTTAGTTTGTGTCTAGAACATCTGAATGTGAACACTCAGAATATTAATTTTCTGACTCGTTATCATTATTTAAGTCCCAGGAGGATCAGAGAACAGAGAACCAGGACTTTACTGGTCCACTGGTCTTGAGATTACAGTTCTGGTAACTAAGACCTGAACCAGGACCTGAGTCTGAGGCTCTCTCCACACTGATACATCTTCATTTTCAAACTAAAACCACCTCAGTCCAGACGAGTGTTTCAGCTCCGTATCAGAAATGAAAACACAGGTCACATGACCACTCACATACACTGAGCATGTGCGTGTCAATGTAAACAGGAAGTGGATTGTTTACTCTGCAGTTGGTTGATTAGCTTCAGAAAATAATTTAGAGATATTTATTTTTTGCTCAGACCAATGACGTCGAGGTAGAACTGTCATGTGATCAGAGGGTGACCAATCAGCTCAAGGATACGCCGTGATTGATGAGCACCAATCAGGAAGTTACGGAGCCCAGAAGGGGACTTGAGCTCTTGCAAACGTTTCTTAACATCTCGCAAGAGTTTCACAAAAGTTTCTTGAGACCTTGATGTACTTTTGCGAGATTATCTAGAAACTATCTAGAACTCATTAGTGCGAACGAAGCCTGAATCTGACTGCGTCCTGGTCTAATCAGGTCTGCTTGGGTCCCTCTTTTTGTTTTGATGACAGTGTTGCTATTCTCTCTCCTGGATCAGGTCTGTTCAGGATCACATCAGGTCTCCTCTGATTATGAAAACCAATTTAAAGAGGTCGGGACGGGACAGCTTCTCCCTCAATCTAAAACTCTGGACCCGTGAGGACCTCCTGAGTCTCGTCTGCACAGACCAGGATCAGGAGGAGCGGAGTTAGATTCGCTGCTAAATGACGTAAAAATGTTTATTTTTACAAGCGTCCAGGTTTCAGGTTCAGACGCCATAAATCACCACAGACAGAGGCAGAGACCTGCAGCCTGAGCTGGATCAGGACGACAGCGTGTTTGTGTGTTTGTGTGTGTTTGTTTGCGTTGTGTTCGGGGGATCAGTCGGCTCTAACACCCTCTCGTGTCACGGCGAGAGCAGAAATATGTTCCAAACTGGAATATTTGCAGGGGGAAATCCTCGGAGAGCTCAGCGTTGACAATACACTTTAAACCGGATTACCTGACTTTACCGCGCCGCACGCCGAGGGGATCAGCTGATATCTGCCTCACGGAGGGAGGGAGGGGGAGAGGGAGGGAGAGAGGGGGAGGAGGACACCAACCTGAAGGCTCTGAAGTGGAAACACGAGCTTCACATTTCACCGTTTTTATCTTCTGTTTATGAGGATTTCCTTTAACTCCAGATCATCAGCTTGTTAAACTGAATGTCTGTGATGTGTTGAACCTTTGGTTATTCTTGGTTTTCATTTCCTGTATTTGCAGCCTTATCGTAAGACGCCTTTGTGGTTTAACTGTACGATAACCTTTCATTATTTTCAGAGGTTAGACTACTAAGAAATATCAAATAGTACAGGTCAGTACTGCAGTATTTTGTCCCAGATATTTCTGTATAATATGAAGTATTCATGGCCGACCTGAAACCGATCACACAGACAGTGATGAAAACAGTAAAAAACAACCCTAACAATAGCGTCTTTATCTGTACATGAACCGTGTTTGGGCCGTCGTGCTCATGGTTCGTCAGGTGCTACAGGTTTTCAGGTAGTTTTTTAGGTTTCTGGAGTTTTCAGTCTTGAATCTTGTTAATCATGTTGTGCACATGTTCCAGGATCTGAAACACTCCACAGTAAAATAAAAGTAGCTGCACATACTGAAACTTTATTCCTGTGTTGTGCTGTTAGTTCCCATCAGGCTTTGGGTGAGCAACAAAAGACGTCAACACGGGTTAAATCGTTTGTTATTCCAATTATATTACCCATGATCCCCTTCTCCTTCTGTGGCTTTAACAAACACACCAAACTCCAAACCAGTTTCCTGGCTGGATATCAGAGATGATGATGAGATGATTAACTGATCTCCAGTTCAGCTTCAGTCTGAACTCTCTGGTCTGATTCCAGCAGTTTAAGCTGCTGATTATCAGTCAGAGGGAGATCGAACCTGGTTTTCTGCTTCTCATAACTTTTCTCTTCACAGTTTGTATCTTGTTTCTAACTTTGCTTCAGAAGCAGAAATGAAGTTTATTCTTTCTCTGTGTGAGAAAACACCAAAGCCTCCGTCTGCGGTCGACCTCCAGCTTCAACACTGTTCGTTTTTATGAATGAGTTCGAAGCTCATTGACCGTGAATGGTACAATGTGTGTGTGGGATGACAGAGCCTTTGTGGATGTTTGGTGGGCTGGTGGAGGGGTGGTGGGTTTGTTGGGGTTGAGGGGAGGGAGGGGGGAGTGTTCCCGTGGTCACAGTGTGTACTTCAGGAACCACAACAGAGTCTGTGGTTTTTTACGCCGCGTTCGCCTTAAACAGCTCCACATGACGACTGGTGAGCAGCAGCAACAAGAGAAGAAGAAGAAGAAGAGGAGGAGGAGGAGGAGGAGGAGGAAACATAAAGCGTCTGTAAGAGGAGATGAGCCAAGTCACCACAGACATGTTGGCAGATTCTGTTTCTCTCGCACTGACGCTGTCATGTTTTCTCCGACTGCGACGAGAATCATCCACCGACCGGCCGACGAGTCCGACTCTGTCCTGAAAACTTTCTCAGCAGGAACAAACACATTTGTTCTCCTGCCTGTTTCCTGTCTCTTGTAAAACCTCTGCATAACACATTCCTGAAAGACTTCAACACTTCAACACAAGGACGAGCCAAATATTTCCATTAAGGAAGATCCTCCACAAAAACTCCTAAAACAAGAACCTTTATCAAAGTTTAAACCCAGAAATCCCAACGAAACGTGAGCCCTGGAAATCTGCTGGCGACCGACTGTTCAGAAAAGTGCCACATATAAATAAATAAAGTTATTATTGTCACTGTTTGTATATGTCAGACGATGACTCATGTAACCAAAGACTTGTTTTTGAAAAGTTTTCAAACGTCAAATGAGGTGAAATCATCCAGGAAAAAATTCTTATTAAACATTTTGCACATTTTTTGCATATTTATATTTATCTTGGTTATTTTCTCCTGTTCTAACTACACTTTAACTCTTTTCTATAAGTGTCCATCGCAGTGGACATCAAATTAACTGTTATTTTGCACATTTAGTCAATAAAGCTTTGAGTTTTCAAGCTTGAATCCTGTTTATCACTTTGTGCACATGTTCCAGGATGGAAAACACAGGTTTAAAAGACTCCACAGTAAAATAAAAGTTGCTGCTTTGCTTCCAACGACATTAAAATTAAAGACATGCTTACACTTCATTCCTCTGTTGTGCCGTTAGTTCAGTAAACGACGTGAGTTCTTTGTCCAACTCCTGGCTGAAATATTAATCTACATGTCTTGAACAACATTTTACCAGAAAATTCAGCTGGAAATATTTGGTATCTTTGGAAACTTTAGGTGCAGCCTGAGAGGACGAGCGGTCAGAGCTGGAGCAACTAGTTCAGAGACGAATCCAAATCTCTTTAAGAGCTCAGGAGGACGGAGGGAACTGGGTCAGACGTCTTTACAAACACACACACTCACTGTTTGCTTGGTATCAACCCTGCAGGGTCGTATAAGGTGACGGGAAGATAAATATCTAACGACGACGGCAGCTCTGGAAACCTTCACATTCTGTAGGTTTAAACCGGCGGCTTGTTATCACACCGACACACAGATATCCTCCAATTGTGCTGCTGGAGAAGCTTGAACAGAGAGACTTAAACGTCCGACGTCTGCGTACCACGACCCGAGAGAGGAAACAGATCTAAAGAAGATATAATAAAACCAAATATATCTGAGGCGATAGCTGCTGATTTTAGCTTTAAAACAGACTAAAAAGAAGAAGCTGCAGCGCGGGAGAGAACAAAAGGACAATTAGTCGAGTTTTGTTCTCAAGTCTGAGCAGATCCCAGACTTCCTACGTCTTCCACCGCTGAAAACAAAGCAGCTGAGGGAGGGAGGAATCAGAGACCTCGCATCGTCGTCCTCCTGCCCCTAAACTAATCTAAATGCCCCCATCATCTCTGAGTCCTCCGTCAGAGGGAAAGACGTCACCTCCTCCTCCTCCTCCGCTGCTGCTCGTTCATCGTCTGCAGAGTCGCTAACGTTAATGTAAAACTGGTTCTATCAAACTTTTATGATTCCATCTCTCTAATTATCTTTAATTGACTTTACTGCGCCACATAAATATTATCTCAACTGTAATAAATGTGAACATCTTTATCTCAGGCTGAATTACAGGCGTGGAGGAGTCGACCTTTTTCTCCACCTTTTGTTCCCGACCGGCTGCAGCTCCAACCACACGCCCCACCCACCCCCGAGACGTGTGTGTGTGTGTGTGTGACTGGCTGCTAATGAGGGGGGGAGATGTTTATCCTAGAGGTTAAACGGCCTGATGATAGGGGTCACGACCTTGACGCAGTGACCTCTGACCTTTCAGCACGTGTTGAGTGTTCATGTGATGGTGACACCCGCTGCTGCCGCCGGCTCGTAAATCAGTGGAGGGGGGTTTGACCTTTGACCTGCAACTTGTTCCTGAGGATGCACACACACACTCACACACACCCTCCATTCATACGTCTGAGCATGTGCTGTGTGTGTGTGTGTGTGTGTGTGTGTTCACGGTCGACTGCAGCGAGTGAAAGTCTGTTAATTTGAAAAGCTCCACCTGTTACAGACTCAGCGGTGACTTCCTGTCCAGCTGTTTACCGTATTTCACGTTGTAGGAGCGCACAGCGGAAAATGATTTAGCTCCTTTCAGGTCAAAAGTCGACAAATATTTAGGTTCAGAAGTTTGAGTTATTTCAGTTCCTCAGTTACAGAGACCTGCTCAGTTTCAACAGGATTTAAATGACGGCAGTTTTGTACTGAAATCTCAGCTTCACAGGAGAAAAAGAAACTGATTTCTGGATAAAATTTCAACCACAAAGAAACAGATTAAACTTTTTGCGAACTCATCTAAAGCAGCTTTTCACACCACACCTGAACTTTTCTACACAGCTGGAGACCCTGGTGTAAACTCCATGTAATGTCTGATTGATGTGTGAACAAAGCAGGTGTGTTGATGACGTTCTGTACCACCAGGCTCCAACCCCTCACCTGAACGCCTGAGACCTGAACATTATCCAGAATTCATGAGTGAAAACAGCTGCTTCTTAATCTGGGAGTGAGAGATGAGGACAAAAACTTCTTTACTTCACTGAAAGATCTTTGTGATGAAGAAAAGATAAACCATTTATAGATGAGCTAATCAGATAAAATAAACAACAGTCTGAAACTATCTCCAAGTTCGAGCAGCTTCGAGTCAAATGAAGAGAGAAAAAACACAACTATGTCCTGATGTTCATCTAAATATCCCTAATATTCGTGTTTTTTTAAAGCGGAGACTCCAGAGCAACAAAACTTCTTTATAAAAACATTAAAATAAGACAGAAAAAGTACAAATCTTTGGTAAAATTCTGAGAAACATTTCTACTAGAAATGAAAAATTCTTGCACAATGTCACAAGTTAAATATGAAAGTCTGATATCTTTCCACACTCTGACACAGTAAAACTACAAAAGTAAAACAACATGGTGCTCGGTTGTTTTATGACAAAGACACAATGAAAACGCTGCAGGTGGAACCAGGAAGGTGAATTAAAGAATTCAGTCAGAGTCAGAGTCAAACCCGAGGTAAAAGACTGAGCTGCTGACCCAAACTTTAACTCTGACTGCTGTACGTTTAATCCTGAGTATCTAACGTGTGATCCCAGGTTTTTTAAAGAGAAAATTCAGCAGGTGAAAACAGAGAGTGAACAAGCTTAATGCTGTTTTGCAGCTTGTTCAGTTTTTCCTGCAGAAACTGAAAGTGAACACAAACTAAAAATCAGCTCCAGATTTTTTTCCTCTTTGAGGTTTCTGCTGCTCAACATTCACAGGATTAAATAATAAATGGTTGGTAGTGCGCTGCGGTTTCTAAGGGCAACACTGTTGGTCTTTATCCACCCCCCCTTCCACACTGAGTCAGTGGTATGGGGATGAATTTAATTACCGACTCGGGCTGCCCTGACAGACCCCGCCTCCGGCCCTGCGAACCCTGAGGTCAGCCTGCCTTCACATGGCTTTTAATCAACGCCGCTGCTCCAGAAAAGCTCTGCTGCCTTAAATAAGAGGCAGCAACGAAACCTGATCCTCCTGCGCCGAGACCAAGGGAGGGGAGGAAAGCGAAGAGAGAGGGGGGAGAACTCTGTGGGCCTCGGCCTTCCTCCCCCTCACCTCATTGAAAAGAGACAAACTGCCAAGTCCTGAACTCTCTGTCATCATGAGGCGGCTTCAAAACTCTGGCTCTGGGTGGCAAAAGTTGCACTTTTTTTTTTTAAAGAAGGAAAAAAGAAAACCTAAATTTAGCAGAAGAGAAAATTAAAACATAAACAGATTCTCAGGAATTGCTACTGTCTTCACCACAAATTATCCCCCTCTGCGTTCCTGACGACAACGAGAATGAAAACGAGTTTATTCAAACAAACAAAAAATAAAACCTCGCTGAGAGTTTCGGACGCCGTGCCAACAACCAGAGCTGAAAGACCCTCGACTGCACGTCCACCTCGAAATAAAACCACAGAGTTTTTTCCCCTCCTGCGGACTGAAGGGAGCTCAGTGTGAACCTGCACACAGCTGATTACTGCGACCGCAGAGCGAAAACACACACAGATGAGGAGCTGAGAGGCTATCTGGACCCAGAGGAGGAGAATGGGAGCAGTCTTTCTGGGCTCAGAGAGGCTTTAGTCTGCGAGAGGAAATGATTGTAATTAAGGTTCAGGGTCGGGAGATCTTTCCAGAACGAGCTCGGCCTCAGAGTGTTTGTGTCTGCTGACGGATCGCAGCTGAAACTTTACCTCCACAAAAACACGACGAGAACTGAGGGAAAATCTTAAAACACCTCCTCGTGTTATTAGAGTCTGAACTCAGAAAAAACTGTACTTAAAAACCTTAATGTCTAACAATATTTAAAATTAATTTCAGGTACTTTTTTGCACATAACAATCTCACCTCAAGCTCCATCTTCTAGCTGTTCTGGACCTTTCAGAAATATCACATGGTCTTCATCAGCAGGCAGATTTAAAACTGTGGAGTTTCTTTTCCTCTGAGCTCATTAAAGGACGTCTGAGCCTGCTCATGATCATGTGATACGACTGAAAGATCCTTGAGGACCTTGAGGTGATACTGCTCGTCAAGTGAAGGATCGATTGAGGAAATATGTGAAACTACAGGTTGAAATATTTGTTTCCCACGTTTTAAGGACAAAGTCATATTTCAGTGTCAGCTGTGGACCGGCTGCTGCTGCTGCTGAAGGAATCTGAACGTGGACCTTGTAAGATAATTTTACCCACCTATCTGGAAACTGTCCTCCTTTTCCAAGAAAACTCCAAAGCTCCAACAAACTTAGAAGGAGCTCCATGCCAAGTATTTAAAGCGTCTGCCAAACGTCTCCCCTACACGTCTCTGCCACCACCACCGCCGCTCTCTCAGATATTCCAAACCTGCCAAATCATTTTCCCGTGGAATCAGCCGGAAATCGGGAAACGTGCTGAGCAATCACCCCAGAGATAATTGTGTTTTTTTGTCCCCCATCCGTCCTGAAAGGTGTGCCAGCTTCACCCAGACACACACAGACCTGCTCATCGAGGGCAGCCCATGTGTGTTTATTCATTTATTTTTTTAATTTTGGCAGAGACATTTTTCTCTCTCTCTCCTCAGACTTCTGCTTTACTGACCGCTGATGAAATTATGGCTGTCTGCAGCAGATAACACGTTCGTCTGCGTCCAAACTCGAGAGGCGCAGAGCGACTCGCTGAGAGGATAAACAGATAAACAAGTCGAGGTGAAGTTTTATCAGACGTAACAGGAAAAAGTTCACCAACGATTCTTGATCTGACGCTGGAGATTAAAGACGAACATCCAGCGGAGGTGTTTCGCTAAAAACTGACACCAGAACATTTTCTATCAACTTTTTTAAGTTGTACAAATATTGCATGATTTTTGTTTATTTACTGGTAAATAACACGTAATAATCAACACAAGGAACATGAGGATTAAAGAGCACAAAAAGCAGCATGAGCTTTTCACATTACCCGCCCTCTAGTGGCCAAAAAAGGCACAAAATGAAAACCGGCGAGAAACTGGACGTCCGATAGATTTAAAGACTCAAACTTCTCAGCATCTGTATCAGCTAAAATCAGCCATGTCAGTGTATCTGTACCCAAACACCTGATTTCTGGTTAATTTCATCGTAGAAATTCTGAGCGAAAATGCTAGCCTACAGAAATGTAATATTTATCCACAATATGTACGAAAACTTGTGAAATTTGCTAAATATTTAGAAGATGAAAAGTTTATCAAGTCTGAATTCTGAGAGGCTGCAAAATCTGCAACTGTAAACCCAAGAAGAGAAGCCAAAAGCTGAACAAATAAAAACAACCTTTTCCAACTGAGAAAGGAACAAAACTGAAACCTGCAAGAAACTGGTCATCTGACAGATTTAAAGACTCAAACGTCTCAGCTTCTGTGTAAGCTAATTTCGGCCATGTCAATGTATCTGTATCCAAACACTCGATTTCTGGGACCACAAAAACGTAAGAGTGAAAATGCTAGCCTACAGAAAAACTATATTCATCCACAGTACTTGTGAAAACTCTTGTGAAATTCGACAAATATTTAGAAATGTAGAGGATTAAAGGTCTGAAAGGCTGCAAAAGCTACAACTGCAAATCCAAGAACAAAAGCCAAATCTGTAAAACAAAACCTGCGATAATCACACATGTTTCAGTCACACGCAGATGTGGTGTGTCGCGTTCTTTGAGCTTGTTTGTTGGCGCTATGATGGTGTTTGCAGTCGACATTCACATCTCAACATAACTGCAGCTTCAGCATCACATCACTCACACTCAGAAAGAAAGAAAGTCATGCACTCACCTGTGTGCACGAAGTAGGCCAGGTACAGATCCAGCTCCTTGACTGAAACTCCAATGTGATGCGGCTGCACGCACAGGCTGGGGTTTGAACACTGAGGAGACTTTACCAGCCTCTCCCCGTCAGTACTTTCAAGGGGAATCCCTTTGAATAAAATCACCATGACCAGGTCCAGCCTCCACACTTTGTCCGCCTGGCGCAGGCAGTCGATCCTCCTCATCTTGCCCTTCTGGTCGGGGTTGGACAGCACGCAGCACGGCGGCTTCTTCCCCGTCACCGTAAGCACAAAGTCCTCCCTGAACTCGGGCCGGATGTCCTTGCGCAGCTTGGCCAGGAGGCGCGACGCCCACTTCTGCTTGACCTCGGGCTTCTCGCTGAGCAGCTCGTCCTTCACGGCGCGCTCCTCCTCCTTGGACATGCGCTTCTCGTGCTTCTTGAAGTACTTCCTCTTGCGGGCCTGCAGGTTGAACCATGTGTAGGCGAAGGCCCGGACGTGGGGCAGCAGGGCTTCGATGAAAGGATGGAATTCATCCTGAAGGAGAGAAGAGGAGGAGACACGGTGAGAGGGTGAAGGACGAACAGTCAACATCTTAAAACACAGTTTCCCTCTGATCTTTCACCTCCAGTAGATTTATGACTGAAATAATCAGCTTATTCCACTCTCTCTCTGACAGTGTCACACAGATAAAACATTCAGCCTGACAGATTCAATGTCTGTGGAAACTTTGGGATCTTCATGAGAACTCAACACAAAGTTCATGAGTTTGTTCTCAACACACGGTAAGGTAAATATGTCCTAAAGGTTTAGTTTTTTACAACGACAATAAAAAAATACCAACAAGAGGAGATAAATTCAACCAGTTTCCAGAATAATTCAGCTTGATTTTTTCCAAATATTAAAGTCAGTAAAGAAAGAGAGGAGAGAGGGTAGAAAAGAGGGAAGGAAATAAACAAAAAATAGACAAATATTGGAGAGTAGAGGAGGAGAAAAGGAAGGAAACAAGAGAAGAAAAAGAGAAGGAAAGAGGAAATTTAGAAAGTACAGAGGGATTAAAGGAGGATGAAAAGAAGGAAACAAGGAGGGAAAGTAGGAAGCACAGAAGAAAGGAAGAAAATGAAGCAAAGGAAAGAAGGAAGAAAAAAAGAAGAGGAGGAGAAAACATAGAAAGAAAAATAGAGAATTAAAGGGAGAAAAGAAAGAAACAAGAAAAAATATAGAATGAAGGAAAAAAGAGGAAACGAGAAGTAGAGAGGGATTAAAGGAGGGAAGGAAGGAGGAAGGAAACAAAGGAAAGGCAGAGGAAAGGAAGAGAGTGAGTCAGGACTGAAAGAAGAGCTGATTTTCCTGCTGTAAATAATAAGCAGATGAATGAGAGAGAAGCTTCTCGGCTTCAGGTTTAAAGGAAACGGAGATAAACAGAGTTTGTGCAGCTTCAGGCTTCGGCAGCGTCTCTCTGAACCACACAGACTCTTCAGTGTCAGCTCAGCCTGTCTCGCCTCTTTTCTTGGCTCTCAGGCAGGAATGTGGGTCTGTGGGGGTCTGCCAACCAACCAGCCTCCCCCCTCCTCCTCCCCCCTCCTCCCACCCTGAAAAGAAAACACACCAACCGACCGAAAAACACACCAAACAAACAACCAACCGAGAGGCCGACCACCGGCAGCCGAGCGGAGGGAAACCGAGCACAAACGACGGCGACGACACGGGGCCGGTTCCTGCACCGAGCTCAGATCATCATGTGCAGGATTAAAGGTGTATTAAAGGTGCATTATGTGGCTTTGGGCTGATGAGAGCTGCACAGTTATTAGGGTGGGAATGCGGTTAGACGGCATGTCGTGGATTAGACCCAATTCCGGGGGTTGGTTGGTTACACCTGCTCCCTCCTCCTCCCCACAAACCCCAAACCCAAAACCACCACAAACCCAGGCTTATCCAGGCCGGCCCGAGCCAGGAAACAAACACATCAGACACAAACAAGAGGCCGAGCGAGGAGGAGAAACAAGCACAGCTACAGGAGGAGTTACTACAGGTGGAGACAGGAGAAATTAAAATGTTATTACAGCTCGTTGAGGTGATAAAACAGCAGCTGGGATATTTTCTGAAAAACCTCCGACTGCTTTAGTTTCCACACTCGTCTCAAATTCAACCCGAGAAACGTGAGTTTTACTAAAGCGAGGAAACATCCCGTCAGTGTGAGGAGATTGTTCGTTTTTAAATCTTTTTTTTTCCCAGTGAAGTTGCTTCTTGTTTCAGGCAGTCAGGAAAAGACACCAAACGCCACAGTGACACTTTAAGAAATGTCAAATAATCTGTTTTAATTCCTCAAAAGAAGCAAAGTTTGTCAAATGCAAAAGCAAAACAAGAAGTTTATCTGAAAAAGATTTGGTATAAAATGAACAAAATGATGATTTAAATCAGGAACTATAATAACTTTAATATTTTAGGTTTGTGTTTTTTCCTCCTCAGTTACAGAGTCTGTGCAGATTTCAGCTCATGTACCACAAAACATGTGACCTTTATATGACTGGTGATTATTTATCATTGAAATTAGTTTCCATTTATTTCATTAAAATATAAAAATGCACTTTAAGAGACTTTGAATTCGGCTGATCTTATATTTCTGCTGTTTTTAATCTCAAGCATTCAGGGCTGACTTTTCTAATGAAACAACACAGTAAAGCAGGTTTAACTCAGTGTGCTAAAAACTGATTTTATAACATAGAAATGGATGAAAATAAATGGAAAACAACGGCTGCAGAGATTCATGATTTAGATTTGCAGTCGTGCAGAAACACTGGTGTGAGCCTATAAATATTTCCTGTTGTTTTCTTTTTGCATTGAAAGTTGGTTTTCAGGGTTTGGAAATGAAAACCTGTGATTTCAGTTTGTTTCGTCTAAACACAGGAGGAAGAAGAAGAAGAAGAAAAAACCCAGGAGCGACGATTTCATCAGCGAGAAACAATGAAGACGACGAGAAGGGGGAAAAGGAAAAACACAGACGGACAGAAAACATCTTCATGGAACATTTCTTATTTGGATAAAACCCCTGAGAGGGTTACTGAGCAGGACGGGAGGAGGAGGAGGGGGGAGGGCCTCCAGCCTCTCTCCCCTCCTCCCCCTCTTCCTCCTCCTCCTCCTCCTCCTCCTGAGCCACGTATTGAAAAAAAAAACTCGACTATTCATAGATCAAAGAGGCTCTCACACATCTTGATACGTGCAAATGCCTCTGACTGGGGTGGCATGTGGATACTACATTATAGGCTGCACACACACACACACACACACACACACACTGCTGCAAGTGTGCACTGCAAAAAATCTTACATACGAGTCCTTAAAGTTGAAAGGTTTTTGCAGTGCAGTTTCCAGATAAAGACGTTCGCTTCTATAAAAATTCTTCACAGAAGTCGATTTCTAATTGAAACAGGCTGAAACGTTCTGACTCCGTCTGTCGAAGCCAAACACAAAGACACAGAAGTCTACACTGCAAAAAAATCTCCTGATAATTCTACGACTATAAAAACCTTGTTTCTTGAAAAAAAATCTGGCGAGCTGCAGTGAGATTATTTCAGCACGTTTCAGCTGTTTTTCAGAAACTGAAAGTCGTTCAGTCCTGAAAAAACCTCAATGTCTGAGAAATTTAGAAAATATTCCGACGTCTTTCCAACAACTCTTTTCTAGAATCTGGCGTCAGAGGTTTAGAACAATGAAAGTAGGTTTTATGAAAATAAGTTGTTTTGCTTCTAAAGTATTTCCAACTCCTCACAAATGTTTTTACTTAAAGAAAAGCAGAGTCGCACAGTCCTGAAAAAACCTCAACAATGGAGAATTCAGAAAATATTTCAACGTCTTTCCAACAGAAATCAGCTTGATTCAGCTCTTTTCCAGAAACTGGCATCAGAGGTTTAGAACAATGAAAGTTGGTTTTATGAAAATAAGTACTTTTGCTTTTGAAGGATCTCCCACTGCTGTCGCAAACATTTCTACAGCAAAAACTGCAAAGTTCAAGTCGTTCAGTCCTGAAAAAAACCTGGTTTTCTTATGATGAGTGAGAAATTGAGAAAATATTTCGAGATCTTTCCAGCTTTCAGCTCTTTTCTAGAAACTGACATCAGGAAAATATTCAGACTAATGCTTGAAATCCTTGAAAATCCTTGAAACCAGTTGATTCTTGTTGGAAACAGTTTGTAAAATCTCACCACACAGCCAGTTTGTTTCACTTATTCTAAGAAAAACGAGACTTTAAAGCCGAATAAAGACAGAATGACTTGATAAGAAGGAGATTTTTGAAAGTTAACAAACCAAACATTTGTTTGGAACTATTTTCAGCGGCAGATTAATCCACGCTTTCTTCTCTAGAGTGTCTTAGTGGCAGCAGCTTGACGTGTGTGAGGTTTAATCTAAATGTACAGAGTGTCTTTGTTCATTCGAGGGGTTTGGAAAGTTTGTGGACGACGGAGGAGGAGATTCATTAAGTTTTGGAAAGAGGCTTCGAAGACGTCGGAGATCTGCTAAACTTTCACAGAGTTTCATGATGTTTTATTTATTTGAGAATCTTCTGGGTTCAGCTGGAAGTTTGAGGTTTGGGGTTAAATATTTCAAAAAATACAGAAAGTTCAGGAGGAGTTTTGTTTCCGAAATGAGGTGTCAGAAAATCTTTATGTCAAATCTCATCTCCCAGATTAAACTTTGGGCTCGGAGCTCTCACGCTAAAGAGGAAACTGTATCTACAGGCTGTGCATTAGAGCGCCAGCTGCATTGCCTTTTTTTTTATATAACATTGTTCACCCTCCCTTGTCAAGGGGTCTGAATACAGCACATTGTTTCTTCTTGGAGACGGTCCAGGCGAATGGGTTTGTCTCCAAAAGCGCCTCCAGCAGCTCTGCAGCCAAACCTGCAGCCGCTTTTTCTGAGCTCTGAAATCTCACTCCAGGACGGCCGAGAACACCGCCTTTTGTTATTTGTGGTTTCTGTTTGGAGTGAGATGTGTTTCTGTTTGTGTGTGTGTGTGTGTGTCCTCGGGCGGTTATTAGGACGACGAGCGGCTGCTGGACGGATGATGTGTTCAGCCTCGTCTCCACACACACAAACACACATTCCACAGTGGATCTGCAGCTCGGCGGCTCTGGATGTTCGTTGGAGCCACATACCAACATTCCTCACAGCCCAGTGCAGCGTTTCTTTCTGCAGCTTCCTGACCCGCTCACACCGTCGTCCCTCCGCCACGCCGCTTCCCTCTTTTCTTTTTTTTTTCACACTCTGTCTGTCCGCCGCAAACAAAATCCCACTTAACAAGTCACTCGGTCTCATATTCAGCCTTAAAAAACGAGCTTTTTCTCTGCCAGCGGGGTGAGATAATCCCTCTTGTTCTCAGCTCCAACTCAGGAATGTTTTTTTTTCTGAAACAAAATAATCCTGTTTCTGCACCGTGTCAAGAAAATGACTCAAGAAAACCACTGACAGGAGCTGATTTATATGGAAACATGAAATTATGTCAAACTGATGTCTGTTGTTTTGGACTTTTCTGCTCCTCTGTCGTACACTGCAAATATTTTCGTATAATTCTGAGCTTTAAAACCATAAAACTAAATAAAACTCAGCTTTTTTTGATCAAATAATTAAGAAATAAGACAAAACAAAACAAACAGCTTCACTGGAATCAAGAAAATTACTGATACCAGCCGATTTTGTGTTGGAAATATTAAATTATCTGCACGTAAACAATGTTTTGGAGGCTTATTGTGGGAAACATCAAGAGATTTAGATTTTAGAACATTTAACGCAGGTTCAGTTGCAGAATTTGTGCATTTTAAACAACAGTCTCATATTTGAACGAGAAAAATCAGCTGTTATTCTCTGTACAGCTTCTGTTGTTGCAGGGATTTGGTAGAAATATCTAGAAAAAATAAAGACAGCTTCATTGGAATAAAAAAAAAATATCCATACAAGCTGATTTGTGCTGGAAATATGAACTTATCTCGATGTAATGCTGTTTAATTTGTTAAAACATTAAATTTAATCTCTCACTAACAGATAATGACAGATTATGTTATATTTGAGCGTCAGAACCGGTTTCTGGCTCCTAAAACTGGATCAAATTCAACATCTCTGCTCAAATAATCAACTGGTTTCAGGAGCACTTGGTGCCAGTTTCCTGAAATAACAGAGCAGAGCAGGAAAAATAAAGGAAATGACCCTTTAACAGAGAAAATATTGATTGATTGGTGATGGAAAAATAAAATGATCTCAGCAAACATGAGGTTTTTCAGCTGCTGTAACTAAGTTCTGTTTTTTGTTTTTTAATTTGACGTCAGCTCTGCAGTTCTTTCTGAACAAGTCACCTCTCCTCACATCTGCTCTGTCTCTGGTTTATTTTATAAAATTTCAGCCAGTTGCTGTGAGATAATCCCAGTGTTGTTCCCACAGCACTTTCTCTTGTTTCTGGAATTTATTCAGTCAGTAATTTGTCTGTATCTTAAAGCTGCAGACCGAACCAGTCTGACACTAAATTCAAGCTCTTTTTTTATTACAAACAGGTGAAAGTCTTCGCTCTCTTTTGATTTTTCGGAGCTCAGTTAAAAAAGGCCGCCTGGTTAAACCTCGGTGAGGAGGGTTTTTTTTTTTGAGGCGGACGTGTGACGCGGCTCCCCGGGGTTCTTTCTTCGTCTCTTTTGGGGTCATTCTTTCTTTTAGAGATTTCCCTCCGAGGAAATCGGCGTTTCTAAACCTGCGAGGGGGGAAAGTCTGAGCTGAGCCGGACTGAGGAGGGTTTTACACGTTCCCCCCTCTGCACCTTGGTGACAGATGTAATGGGGTCCAAATAACAGGCCTGTAACAACAGCCCCCTGAATAACAGTCATTTAGGGGAGCAATAATGGTAATCCTCCCTGTGTCCCCTCCCTCCCCCTCCTCTCCCTCGTCTATTGACACCCACACCGACACACTGAGGGAATTATCGGCGTGTCGCTCGGGCTCAGCGGCTCGCCGGCGAGGCCCGGCTGAGGCTAACGGCCGAGTGATGGAGGAGGAGGAGGAGGCGAACACACCGAGGATGAAGATTTATACGAACTGGACAAACAGGCCAAACCAAAGATCGTTCAGAGCCAGACCAGGGGACTGTCTGATCCCCCTGAATCCACCTCCAACCGACAAACCGATCAAAACCAAAGAATCAGAACCAGAGGAACGAAGCAGAGGGAAGTTTACACAATATTTCACACTGGTTCTGTCTGTTCAGACTCAGGATCGTTTCTCCATCGCATAAAAAATCTACGAGAGGTCAGTTTGATTTATCAGTTTCCTTTAAGTCCTGAAATAAATCAAAACATGTGAGTTCAGCCACGTTTGGAAACATTCTGATTCTTTTTGGTGCAAAAAAAACAACAAAGCTCCTGTTTAGATTTCAACAGAGGTCGAGAATCTCCTCTGCTCCTGTGACCAAACGTCTGCGAGTTGCCCTCTTCTTTTTAAAACCAATAAAAGGTCAAAACAGCCAACAACACCTGCAACAACAGCAACTGTCCTGATTTCACCTTACCGTAAAAAGACACAAATTCAGCTCCAGCTATAAAATAATGTGACGTTTACTGACCTTAAACAAAATCACCACAAGCCACAACAAACCAGTGCATCTTTAAAAAGTTACGATGAATGAATGATTTCGTTTTAGGGCGCCCCCTGCTGGCCGAGGAGCACGAAGCAGACGATTACGTCACTGACTGATTTATTTTTCTTTAGATTTGTTCAAATTTCAGCAGAAAATCCTCCACATCCAAAAAACCAGAGTCAGGTCAGAGAGCTGAGCTGACGGGAGGTTTCTCAGGCCTGACGCTGACTGTTCCTGAGATTCTGAGACCAATAATCACTTCAAATAAATATGAATCTAAATTTAAATGTTTTAATGTCAAATAAAAACCTGGTGTTTGGTCCAGGACCATGACGCTGGATAAAAATGTCTGAGGAGCATCTCTGGACGGCAGCTCGTACAGAAACCACTCGAGTTCAAACGCAGGGAAAATATCAGAAATATCAGAAACTAAAGCAAAAGAAACGACTCGCTAATTAAACACGAGCAGAGAAAAAAAAACGTCTGCTGGATGAAGAATTTAAAATCCACAGCACACATCTGCTCAGACCTCTGAAACACATTTTTTCCTGCCCCCCCTCTCTGAGCAGGATTTGTACAGTGAGGACTCAGTCTGCTGATTATTGGTTTTACTGCCTGATAATCAGATTAAAAACGTTAAAGCTCTTGTTGGTTCCTGCAGCTTCACTTCGTCTTCAGACGCCACTGAAAACAGACTGAAGCCTCAACCAGAAAATCAAGATGCCAAATTATTTTTAGAAAATTATTATTTTGTGTGTGTGTGTGTGTGTGTGTGTGTGTGTGTGTGTGTGATCCAGAGCCGGTGAATTATCTCCTCTCACTGTGACTGAATATTATTTCCAGCTTGGATCAATAAATCTCCTGATTTATAAAGAATTAGAATTAAACATCAGTAATTTACATCTTTTCTGGAATATAAAAAACAAATGTGTTTCAGTTAAAAATAATTAAATGTGACGTTTCATTTCATTCCCTCAGAATAAATTTATTTCTGATCGCCTGATTAATTTAAATATTTGCTAAAATCAAAACTGCTTCAATAAATTTCATGTGATTTGTTCTGTTTTATCATTTTCATTTTAATTCTCGTTAGAGGAAGCTGTGGTTAATTTCAGAAACAGGAGGAAAAACTAAATCTGCAGCAAAAATCTCCATGAGGTCACACCCAAAAAACAGAAGCTCTTAAATCCTGTTTTAACCTCTGACCCTGAACGCAACCCTGCAGTAAAAACAAGGGATTTTTTTTTTTTAAGAGGGAAATTGGGTCAGATTTATGTTAGTGGTGGATAAATATGCAAAGTGCTTTTAATCAGATTTGGGATCAGGAGTGGGAATAAGAGGAGGCTCAGTCATCAGTTTGTCAGGTAGAGAATATCGTCGTGTTTGGAGCTGGGTGATGAGAGTTTGTGTTTGCTGCAGGTCTGCTGTCACCTCAGGTCACCTCTGACACAAACACTTGGTTTATGTTGTTTCTGCAGAGACAGATCTGAGGCCTGAGGTTCCTCCTGTGTGAGGCCTCAGCAGCAGGAGCAGCAGGAGCAGCTAAGACCACAGTCACCCTCACTTTACAGACCTGGACCAACCTCAACTGTTCGACACAAGCAGCCCCCCCCCCCACCCAAAACCCCGCAGCTGACGAGCCCCTTCATCCTCCCCCGTGCGCACTGATCCTGCGTCAGGCTGCACGAAGCCGCTTCTTTTTGCGCATTTACGACGCGACTTTCGCGCAGAGCAACAAGAAACAGCAGAGAAACAAGCTGTAAATATGAGTTAAAGCCTGTCACGCTGCCGCAGCTGCACATGCATGTCTGTCTGTCTGTGGAGCTGAGGTCAGAACATGTCGCTGCCACAGTTGGAAAGTTTCTGGGGCAAAGAAAACAGAGCGATCCTGCGCAGATTCACTCTTTAAAAGAGCAGGGGGGGGGGCACCTCCTCTGAAAAATAAAAGAAATAAAGAAGTGACTCCCCCTTCAAACACGGAGCCGGAGCTGCGGTGCAGGCTGGCCGGGGCTCCGAGGAGGAGGAGGGGGGAGCAGCCGGGACAGAGTGTGCGATCAGCCGAGAAACTAACGACAAGCAGCGGACAGAAACACGAAGAAAGCAGTGCAGAGAGAGACCCGGTCCTGCTGCAGGACGGAGGTCAGAGGAAGTTTGGAGTCCGCCATGTGCTGCAGCTGCAGCGGACTGAAGACAGTCTGCAGACTATAGCACCGGTCTATAGAGTCTATACAGGCCTGAGAACAGTGAACAGAGAAACACCGTTAGACTGAAGGTAAAAAGTTTTAAAGCAGACTCACCTGTGTCAGACATAGCGGAGAATACATATCTGTCCGATCTAATCTGAGAGCTGGAAGGTGTGTGTGTGTGTGTGTGTGTGTGTGTGTTTATGTGTGTGTGGTTACTGTAACTCCAGCCTGTTGTGTATGTGTGTGTGCGCGCGTGCGTGTGAAAAAGGAAAGAAGAGAAAAAGAAGGAGAGAGAGAGAGAGGAGGAGAGAGAGGGGGAAGTAGAGCCCTCCTTTTGCCCCCTTCGCTTTCACATTTCCAACCAGGGCTGAACTTTGACCCCGCCTCGGGTTACATGTACTGTCCGGACCTGTTAGAGGCCCTCCGCCGGGGAGCGCGCAACTTTCAGCCCAGACACGAAGCAGAACATCTCCGGCAGCAAGAGCCAAGTCCCGGCAGAAAAACAAAAAGGAGTAAAAAACAAACTAAATCACAGGGAAGCCCGGTGCTGTGTCGGTGCCGGGGAGTGAGGCGAGAGCGGCCGGTGGTGGTGTCGGACGGTGCAAACCTCCAAAACGTCCCGAAACTGCATTTCAAACCGCCGGAGAGCCGCGGCGACCGGCGGACCCCGGCAACATGTCTATCCGTCCTGCGGTGCGCTGTGGCCGGCGGAGCAGGAGCAGGAGGCGGCTCCGGCTCCTCGTGTTGCTCGGGACGGAGGGCGCGGTGGTGGAGGAGGTGGAGGTGGAGGTGGTGCAGCAGCAGCAGAGTCCGTGTCGGTGTAGGAGTCCCGGGGAAAAGAGATCAGACGAGGAAGGAAGGAAGGAGGGGAACAAGGCAAAACGGGATCCCTGAGCTGCCAGACGGCCGCCTCGCCTCTACAACAACCGACAGCTGCTTTCCGTTAATTTATCTCCACCAGGAGGACACGGTAAAGAAGAGAGAGAGAGAGAGAGAGAGAGAGAGAGAGAGAGAGAGAGAGAGAGAGAGAGAGAGAGAGAGAGTCGGTGTGTTGTCCCGGACGCAGAGACGAGCGCCACCTCCTCTCCGCTCCTCTGCTCAGCCTGTCTGCTGCTCCGAGCACCGGGACCTCCGCGCTCTCCGCCGCCGGACTGCGTCGGTCTCTCTGCGCGTGTGTGAGAGTGTGTGTGTGTGAGTGAGTGTGTGTGGCCGCGGACTGAGCGCACTGACCCTGCAGAGCCGAAACTGATCACACACTCTGCTTATCGATCAGAAAGAGGAAAAAAGCATCGATCCTCCGCGCGCAGTTTCACAAGTAGAATCCGGTGATGCCGCTGCTCTGAGAGTGTGTGTGTGTGTGTGTGTGTGTGAGAGAGAGAGAGAGAGAGTGTGTGTGTGTGCGCCGGGATCCCGCCGCTCACGAGGATATAGAGATGAAACTGATCAGACTGTTTATTGATCAGTATTGATCAGCTCTGATTCTCCGGCGAAGCAGGAAAAACTCCAGGAAACAACATTTGGTTTTTCACATTAAAGAGGAAGAAGCGGGAATAATCCAACAGGAGAGTGTGTGTGTGTGTGTGTGTGTGTGTGTGTGTGTGTGTGTGTGTGTGTGTGTGTGTGTGGATTAGATCAAACTCCAGCCTGTTTCTGCACAAGTTCTGGATCGTAAAGGAAGAACTCTCCGCCGTCTCCTCCTGCGCTAAATCAAGTCCGAGTCCGAGTCCAGTCCGCGCAGCTCTGCAGCTCCGCTCAGCCTCACTCCCGTTCACTCCACAGGCGAGCTGTTTCCTCCACTTTCCCTTCCTGTCCCGCGGTGTGTGTGTGTGTGTGTGTGTGTGTGTGTGAAGAAGAAAACAGCCTCTATGCTCCAGCGTCAAAAGACACTTGAACGCAGCGGAGAGAAACGCGTCTGGTTCCTGCGCTAAAACGCACGAGTGGAGTCGATCCGGATCTGACAGAGTGTGAGGAGCAGATCCATGTGATCTATAAGGGTCTGACAGGATCCAGTCACCGCGGGGAGACCCGTTAATCAGCCCCTGTGCCTCCAGCCTCCACCTTCCATCACCGTTATAGTTTCCTGCGCATTAATAAGTGTAACTTTACATAAGGCGCTGCCTCTGACTCTTACATAATCAATGAGGAACATGTGAGATCATATTGAGAAATTGCCAATCAGCTGCAGTAACAGTCTTATATAAAGCTGCTGAACTCTGACACATCTGCTTTCTATCTGCTGCTGCTTTATTATTTGATCACATGACATTAACCCTGACACACAGCGGCTCCATCAGCGGCTCCTCCTTCATTCTAACGTCAGGTTCTTACATTGATGTGTAACAGTAACAGAGTTCACCTGCTGCTTTCCAGCCTGAAGCTGTGAGTAAAGAGCAGGAGTATTTGAAGTACTGCAGTATTTAAACTCAGGATACTCAGTGTCTGCAGGAGTTTTCACCTCCGTCACTTTTGGCACAAACATCCTGAGACGAGCTCGAGAGGAAAACTTCTCTGTGACAAACTGTGTGTTTGTGTTTTTTTCTGCAGGTGAGGTCCTGCTGCAGCCAGTGAACAGCGCCCCCTGGATTTCTACAGGACACAACACCCAGACAGAGTTCATCATCATCATCATCATCATGATCTGCTGCTGCTGAGTTCACAGGAAAACCTGCAGCAAGAAGCAAAATCCAATCTCACTCCATTCAGCCTGAAATCTGAATAATTCTTTCAGCTTTCAGGAGCAGATCTGTGCGAGTGTGAACACCGGAGCCAAACGTGAGGAAATGTAAACACACAGAGGCGTCATAAAGAGACACCTGAAAAGCACACACACTCTATAAACACCTTTACAGGGACGTCAGAGTTAGAGGAGTCTGCAGAGACGCTATAGGAGCCAACATCAGATTCAATAAAGCCTCTATAAAGCCACAGACACTCTCCACGTCCCCACAGGACCATTAAAGATGACGCCAACAACAACCACCACACATACACTGTAAGACTCTCACACAGGAAGTCACACAAACTCACCACAGACACGTCACAGCAGCCTTACAGGAGATTAAACCAGCGATTAAAACCACACTCACACACACACTTTAAACCCTCACTGGACGTTCTGGGAATATTACATTCATGTTTCATGAGATAAACATCAAATAAAGGGAAAATAACAGGAGAGGTGAATTAAGCTGCTTTAAAAAGAGGTGAGAGCACAGAGAGTCCCTGCAGTCCTACTGTAAGACAAACTGTGAAATAACAGATGTGTAACATGATAAAGTTTATATCAGGCTCATAGGGAAACACTGGGAATTTAACAGGAGGTAAAGTCCATAAAGGACAATAAACTCTGTATAAATCCCTGTAGGATGATTACAGAGGCTTTAAAGAGAAGTCAGTGATTAGAATCCACAGCCAGGTCTCTGCAGATTCACTTCAACCTCTGTAGGATCATTAAATCTCCTCAAACACACCGTGACACCGAGGAAACTTCTACAGCATCACTCTGAGGAACATCAGCCTCTGCCCCGCCTCCAGCTGCCGCGCGAGCCAATCAGGAGCTGCCACGTCAGCGCTACAATCCCTGACTGCGCTCAGATTGGATCAAAGGAAGGCATTTGAACATCAGAGCCGCGTCTGATTGGACGGGGAATTAAGGAAGAAAGGGGGGGTGTACGCGCACACGAGAGCGCGCACCATCACAGCATTAAAACATATACTATCTATTCTACTACAATGAATGAACACATGAATATGAATGAATGAACCGTTAATAAACAGCAGCGTCATTGAACGCGTCCTGAGCGGTGACAGAAGCAGAGCAGAGCTATCGATTATGAATTGATGATCAGTTACAGAGACTCATACTTGCGTACCATAGTGACTGTGTAAAGTGCAGGTGGGAAACTTTACTCGGGACGCTTCATGTCGGAGCCTCCGGCAGCGGAGTCCGGACCAGGATCCAGAGAGAAAACCAAATGTTTGACTGCGGTCCAGACCTGGCACGGCTCACCGGCTTCTCCCTCCCTCCCTCCCTCCCTCCCTCTCTCTCTCTCTCTCTCTCTCTCTCTCTTTCTGTTTGTTTTCTGGTTCGCGTGGTTCGGCGTGGTTCGGCTCGGCTCGGCTCAGAGACTTTCCAGAAGTTGCATCAGTTCAGTTCAGCCTCCTCTTGTTTGTTTGTTTGTTTGTTTGTTTGTTTATCTCCACAGCTCCTCCTCCCTCCCTCTCCTCCTCCTCTTCTTCTTCCTGTCCCGCTGGATCCACATAACCCGGTTCAGCTCGGTGTGACCCGGTACAGCACGGCAGCAGCGGATCAGCCTGCTCCGTGCAGCGGGGAGCAGCGACAGCCCTGCAGCGCTGCGCGCATCCTGCAGCAGCCGGCGGACGGAGCGCTCCCTCCCGGTCGCACCGGACCGGACCGGACCGGACGGGCCGGGACGCTCGGAGGAGGAAGGCGGGGAGTCGGTGCACCGGGCTGCCGCGGTTCCTGCTAATTTACGTCTTCGTTCCCCGCCTGGAGTTGGGGATGAGCGCTGCGCTGTGATGGCCGTGCGCGCGAGTGTGAAGGGGAGAGGAAGTAAAGTGCTGTCGGTGCAGATATTTGGGGTTGGGGGGGTGAAGATGGAGCTCTGCAGCGGACGGGGACCGGGACGGGACGGGACGGGACGGAAGCACCGGCGGAGGCTTCAGGCGCAGGACCAGCTGATGATACACCTGAAGTCTGTTACCTGTGACGGCTGAGCCCGCGCGCAGTCCGACTCTGATCTAAAAGCATCTGAACTTGATGAAATCAAAGCATTTAGTGAGTGTTCTGGAGCTTTAACTGGATCACATGGTCTTCCTCAGCTGATGGAGTTTTCTAATCTCTGTCCTGAAGATTTTAAAGCTTCATTATCCTGCACTTTCTACAAACTCTGCAGAGGAAGACCATGTGATTCGATCAAAAAACGACATTTACCTCCATGTGAAGCTCTCACGTGTTTTGGCCACTGGGAGTAAACAGGGGTCCAGTGTCCGGGACGCAAGCCAGGGGTTGAACCACTAAACCTGCTGGACTTCAACTGACTCATCAGGAGGAAAGAACAGTTGGAAAAGTCAGGCTGTAATATAGGACTCTGTCCGTTGCATTGTGGGAAACGTAGGCTCCAGTGTGGGTGTGAGTTGATCGAGTTCCAGCTGAGAAAAAACATGGACGCTCACAGGAAAAGATTTTGTTGTTGTTGCTCTTTCAGTTGCTCCGACTTTCCGAGTTGGAAATCTGACCTCAGTCCAAAACTTCCAAGTAGAAATTCCCACTTCCGAGTACTGGAACTGGAACGCACCACTAAGGCCAGTTTATACTTGCATAGAAGCAAACTGTACGCAACTAAACATCATGGCGTCGCAGACAACATCAACTGTGATTGGTCGGCTCGTTAGCATCGCGTTTCCTCCTCCTTCTCCACCTTTTTCCAAACTGACTTTTGTTTCACATCCAACAGTGTTTCTCTCAGTTTCAGTCCATCATTTGAAGTATGTGAAGAAACTCGACACAGTGGCACAGAAACCACACCGCCCCCTGGAGTTTTGGAGGTGCAACTGCAGAGCAATGCAGTGGTGTCGATCCTGTGCAGAAACCAGTCTTGTCTCGACTTTAGCTGTAACACAGTCCGACGTTATCCGTCAAAAACATCCGCTCACATTCCTGATGGATTGGTTTGTAACTCGAACACTGTATTTCTGCTGTTTAGCTCACAATGTGCATAAACAACTTTTCCAGAGTTGTGAAATCCTGTCTCCTGCCTCTCCTGACTTCCTGGGTCTTTGTAGCTAAAGCAACAAAGATATCCTTTACACCGTTTTACCACAGAATCGTCTCAGGACGTCCCAGCCTCTCCTCCACCTCATGTCAGTCCTCCAACATTACAGGAACAAAACTAAATCACTACACAACATTTCAATCTGAATGAGGACGTCATCCTCCTCTACCACTAGAAAACTGACAACAAGAGTGGACGCAGCGACGACACAGGTTGTTGTAAATCCTGGTCATTATCAGACCAAATCATCAGGTCTAAATAAAAATGTGAACCCATGTTGCAGCAAAAGCTTCTCCACATGAAATCCTGTCAGTCTGATCCACTGTATCTTTAATCTGAAGTTTGTCTTGTGTTTGTTCGAGGCTCTGCCTAAATAAACCTGCACACTCGTGTTGACCTGAGCTGATCTCTTCTTCTTCTTCTTCTTCTGCTGCTGCAGGTTTCCAGTCGTCCTCAGCTGCAGGCGCAGAGTCGTCTGAGGTTAATGAACAGAAGCTTTTATGTTAATAGAAGGGACGGCCGGCGTGATTTAACAAGACAATCCGCAGATTTACTTTCGCTCAAACACATCCGAGCTCCGGCTGCACGTTATTAGTTGGCTAAACAACGTCTCGACGATGAAGGTCAAGACAAAGAGAAGGTAATTAGATTACAGCAATTAAATTGGGTTTTCAATACGATCAATAATCTTAATGTGTAATCATGGATTACTCAACTTTAACAGAGGAGCTGATTCACACAGAGAAGGATCTATTTCTGTTTATTCATGACTCCAACCCACAGATCAGACTCAAAGTCTGAGCTGACGCTGCAGGTAAAGGTGCTTCACGTCGGATTTAAGTCGTGTCGAAGTTCAGTTCAGAGAAAAGATCCAACTGGGATCAAAACATCAGTTTAAATAAATGTCATGGTTTGGAGTTGGTGTGCAGGTGAAGTGACAGAGAACCAGGTTGAATCTGATAGTTTTTAATTCAGATTTTAATCACTTTCCTCTCCACATCTGTTGTTGGGAGCTCAGAGAGCAGACGAACAGCTGTGGAGGAAGTATTCGGATGCTTTGCATGAGTAAAAGTCAAAATACCAAAATGTAGAAATACTCCAATACAGGGTCAGGGTGATGTTGTTGTGGATTCTAGTTAATTTATTCACTCCCAGGTGGTTTAATCTACTATCATTACAGGTTTTTAAATCTGAATCTTCATGTTTTCACTGTTGCCATCATTTATGTCTGAATTTGTCTCTTTTTGAAATTTGACAGCAACGCAGTTTTTCTAATAAATGAATACACTGATACCTCCAGCTGTGGGAGCAGCAGCCAGCCACAGTTTCCAGGTGTGTTTGAGTTTCTAAAAACCAGGACAAGGCCTGATCCACATCCCTGAAACCAGAACAATAAGATCCTCCACAGCTCCAGTCAGAACTGACTGTTCTAAAACTGAGGTGTCTGTTAAATGAACTGAACCTGAGCTGGACTCAGCAGTGAGTCAGAAAAGCAGCCTGAGGCGCCATCTAGAGGCAAACGACTGAAACTACAACAGAGTGTGTACATGAAGTCCTGAGCTGATTTAATCTGCACATGAACAAGAGAAGAAAATGAATAATTAAAGGTGTCAGACTACACATGAACAACATGAAGATCATTTCTTTTCCGTTTCTTAATTCAATAATATCTGTTAATTAATTGTAGTTAAAATGCACTAAATCTAATTCAACATTTTCTTTTAGTTCTGCTTTAACTGAAAATGCACATGAATCTTTTTCACGAGCAGAGGAAATAAAAACCTTTAATAAACTCTTTAATTCATTCAATAACATCTGTTTTAAATGGCCTACATTTGTTCTAATAATTTAATTCTTCACATGAATTATTTTTTCTTTATATTTTTAAGCAGGTGAAGAGAAATTAAAAATCAAATTGAATAAAAATATGCTGCAATGCTTCTGTAAAGAAACACAAATCACATTGACGCAACATTATTTATGAGGTATGTAAGACTACGATTAATTTTCCAAGAAGAGAAACACAAAGAGCTTCCTGGGAGTAAAACTGCCCGGCGACAGGTGACAGGTGAGTTTAAGTAGTAGATTAATTATCCTGTGCAGCTCTTTGTGTATTTGTGGGGACCAGTTTCAGATGTTTTTAAAAAGCAGGAACATTTTCAGAGGAGGTTTTTTTTAGGGTTTAGATTTGGTTTACAAAGAGTTAAAATTAGGATTATGTTCAGGTTAGGATTAGGAATTATGATATGGGTTATAACAGTGAGAGTCCTTACAGATATAGGAGTATACATGTGTGTGTGTGTGTGTGTGTGTGTGTGTGTGTGTGTGTGTGTGTGTGTGTGGGGATGTCGAGTCGAAGTCTCTCAGCCATCGCTTTATGAATAAACAAACAGGTTGGCAGAATGTGTGTGTGTGCAGGGTTACAGTGAGAGGAAACACACACACACACACACACACACACACACACACACACCTGGTCCTCCTCTCCCTCCAGGTGTGGGCTCTTCACACACACACCTGGCTGCTGCTGAGTTCACACCACAGCTCTAAAAACTCTCCTTCAGGTTCATCGACAGTTTGAAGCACCCCACACACACACACACACACCTGTCAGCTGTTACCACGGCAACGCCTCAACCCTGTATGTCGAGCCCTAAATTCACACCAATTAAAAAAAAGAAAAGAAATAAGACTGGAATTAAAAACGTCAACATGTCAGCTAAAAGTAAAAACGCTAATTTTTGAATGAAGTCTTGCCAGGACGCTGAAAACACGAGGTTTACAAGCTGAGTGATACGTTTTCTTTTTCTCCAGGAACTGATGTCGTGTTTGTAGGAACTGTCTGGTTTGGCTCGGACAGCTCTGTCACCACAGAACACCGACAAACACCTGGTTTCCTGAGGCTCCAGGTGACGAGAAGCTAACATTTCTACCAGCGACTGCAACAGTTAGAGCTTCTCTCTTTACGTCTTCATCAGGAACTTCTTGTATTGTGTTTACAAGTAAGATCTGAACGCGAAGTGATCAAGACGGCCTCCAGAACTGGTTCAGCACCAGCACAGGATCGTGACGCCAACAACGCAATGCATTATGGGCCCTGGAAGCAGACAGAGACAGGCTTCGACTCTGGATTTAAAAGTGAAATTGTTGAGATTAAAAAGTCGTTGTGTTACAATGCCACAACCACACACGACCAAAATGGAAAACCATTCTGGAATGGCACCAAGCAGCACCAAGGAGCTCAGGTCTCCGAGCTAACAAAGAGGCAACACATTGGTTGGGTAGCAGTAGCTGCAGCTAGCTCAGACTGTTAGCAAAGGAGAACAAAGATGCTATAAGCTCCTGCTCCTGCACCAGAACCTGAACCAGAACCTGAACCAGAACCCGTAGAAGAGCGGTGTTCTAAAGCTTCAAGAGATTCAGAATTCTTCAACTGTTTGATTTAGACGCTCGCACCACAAACAGGGTTATGAGAAAAGTTTTTATGGTATTTTGCTTTTGATTTTCTTGTTTTTTTTTTTTGTTTCTTTATTCAGCATTCGTTAGCATCTTCGTCAACTATGTTTTGGTTCTGCGTGAACAGCAACATGGCGGCGATGTATTTCAGAGATATCAGTAAATCTCAGCACATTAAATCTGAACTGGAGCTCTGCAATATTACAATAAATATCGGATGACAAAATAAAAACGTCTGTCATTTCTAATTTTCATATCTTGGTGTCGCAAAAATCAGAATTTGTGTGTTGATGCAGAACAAAGATGGTTTGGTCACGTGACTCGACTCAGCTCGACTCGCATATTAACATTTAGCTCGACTCCGACATGTCTGAGCAGACATCCTCAACTTTGTTCATATGTTTTGTTTGTTTAAATGGAGGCTGTTTAAAACATATGTTGCTCTTTATGGACAGAATATTAACGAACTTATCAGCTGTCAAAAAAGTCAAGGTTAAAATCCACTGTTTACAGTGATATGTTTTCTTTTACGCCACCTCATGGCTACAGACAGAAAGAACACCAGCATGGAGACTGAAGATGAGACAGAACCGGGTCGAGCCGAACAGAAGGACCAGCCGAGACAAATCCAGGACCTCGTTCGTAAGAGAGGCGACCTCTGCAGCATGGACGACATATATTGTCATCAAGATTTTTCTGATGATTCTGATCGAGACTATCTACACGGCCCGACGGCGTCAGAGCGACGGGATGAAATGTGTTGAAACAGAGTGAAATGACCCTTTAAAGTCTGTGTCTGAAGCAGAAGAAGATGATTTCGAATCGAGTCTGTTTCAGGTTTTTATGGGAGTTACATCCTCCGACACTTAACAACCGGGCGACCAATCAGACGTGAGCAGAAATTCAAAAACCTCAACACGGACATCACCATGGAGACGGGCTGATGTCGACGGCGGTTTGGGCTAAAAAATACTGCGGGACCACAAAGTGTGTGTGTGTGTGTGTATTGTGTGTGTGTTGTGTGATATGGGGGATGGGGGCTCCACCTGCTCCCACTGAGCTGCTGCCAGGCTGGAGATCAGCCAACAGCACCGGGCCCGAAACCAAGTCTACACCGAGCTCGCACTACCAGAGAGAGAGAGAGAGAAAACAGAGGGATGAGGAGGGAGAGAAAAACCAGGAAAAAGACCCAGGAAAGTGAGGGATGTTTGGAGGAGGAATAAGGCTGGAAAACCAGGGATAAAAGAGAGAAAGAAAAGATAAAGGGAGGTGTGACAGAAGGAGCAGGAGGAGGAGGAGAAGACAGGAAGTGAGGTGGAGGAAGAATAAAGTGAAAACCAGGAGGGCTGAGAGGAGGAAGGAGGAGGTGGAGAACGGGAAAACAGGGGGTGATGAGGATGGAGGATACAATAAGAAAGACAGGAAGACAGAAGGAGAAAGAGAGAATAAAGAAATATATGAGGAGAATAAGGTGAGAAAGATTACAGAGATCATTATCGATTCATCTGTCGACTTTCTTTGATTAATCGTTTTTAAAAAGACAAAAACTGGTGGAAAAATCTGCAGTGACCACCGATTATTTCCACCACAACATAATGAGGGAATATGTTCAATTTTAATATCTAAATATAATTTCTAGGAGACTCCACGGCTGAGCAGCTGCATCAAAATAAAGTAAAATAAGTTTTAGTTTTGTCTCGACGTGTCTTCACAGGTTTTGTTCCTGTGTAAAATACATGCACACAGTTTATGAGTTTGGCTCAGTCCTGGTGGATAATAACTCTCAGTCGGGAAAAGGCAGCGATCCAGTTTTCAGTGTGAAGCTCTGACAGAACTACAGATCCACAATCAGCAGGTAAACTCCTCCACCTGTAAACTGTGTGAGGAGAAGATCTTCAACATGAACTATTAAACTCAGAGAAGACGAATGGATTAACCAAGTAACCCTCGAGCCTCTATCGACTCACCTGTGCATCTGCACATAATTTTCATACGTTTTTATTCAGAAATCTGCAACAACACGGCCTAGAAACATGTTTTAACAACGCTGGAATCTGTAAACTGTCTGTGGTCTCATGAGACCATGAAGAGGTTGTGAAAAGCAGTGATCGAAGGATTGGATTTGATCTGATTTTTCATTTTCACACATCCCATGAAGTTTCATATGAAGTCATTACTCAGTCAGAGTAACACACAACCATATTACATTTCATTTTAAACTTGTTTTACACACTGATCTATGAATACAGTCCGATATTCCACTTCCTTTGTGATGCGAAGACAAACGGATTTCAAGCACCAAAACACGAAAAGGTCTGTTTTCACAGAAAAAATCAAAAACTGGACATTTTCAGCATTTGGGTGAAATGGTGTGTTTGCACATTACAAACAGGAGCCTCAAGACAAAGCTGAGAATGTTCTGAACATTTTGATATGAAACACTTGGATGTTATGTTATTTGCACGTACTTATAAAACGGGAATTCAATTATCTAAAAATCGAGAAAACACCCAGAGACCTCAGAGGTTCCTGGTCGTCCTGACAGCCAACAGAGCCAGAGAACAACACCTCCGTAAATTTACTTTAAGACTCTCCTTTTTGAGAAACTGCTCGGTGCTTTTTCCTGCAGAGTTTTCCTGTATCTTTGCCTCAAACGGTGGAAATGAAACACAAGTAACAACAACTGCAGCATCAACAGCAGCTGAAAAACCGAGCCTCCATCAGCCGGTGACCTTGGCCGCATGGACGAGGTTCGACAACAACAACAACAACAACCAGGCAGGATAGCGTCGCTCGGAAAATAAACTCATCTCACTCCGACGATACAAAACTCTTCTTCTTCTAAAGTTGGTGCTGGGCTGATGAGGCCGAGGTGTGTGTGTGTGTTTGTGTGTGTTGGCTTGTGTGGCTACAACAGAAGAAGAGGATGAAACAGGAAGGCAGTTGTGTAGTGAGAGGGAGGCAGGAGGAACAGATGGCCTGGCAGAGCATGGGGAGAGGCCGGAACCCCCCCACCCTCTGACCGACTTTCATTGATGAGTGTGTGTGTGTGTGTGTGTGTGTGTGTGTGTGTGTGTGCGAGCACGTGTTAGACACATATGCCATCACACAATATTATTTAGAACAGCACCACCCTGACTATTTCAAGTTTATACACAAAGACGGCGAGAGAAACGGAGCCGCCTGCCAACATCCAGACACCGAACACTAACTGTGTTTCTGTTGCTCTCAATCATCACATTCAATAAGCTCATACAAAACCAAACAAAGAACACAGACAAGAGGACGCTTTCCCTGCTTCTTCAGTCTAACGCGACACAAACCCAGCTGCTTTGTGCGAGACTGTGTGGTTGTGTCGAACAGCAGAGTAACACAAACTAGGAAATCAGTCAGCAGTAAAAAAAAACTGGCACAATGAGACGATCACAGCTTGAAAACTACAAGTCCTACCAACAAGATTCTTTAACTCTGAGCTCCACAGAGCTTCAGTGAAGACTCTGATGTTTTATATGTGGACGTACTGTTTACGGTTTAGGCTCCATCACAGTTTTAAAACAGCCTCCATCTCTGTTTTTAACAAGAGCTTCAGAGCTCAGTTTAACATGGCAGTCTATGGGACTGTGGGTCAGAGCTCTCTGTGTTTGGAGGAGATTTATTCAGAAACTGTGAGTCATGTGACAATGGGAGTCACACTGGGTGAGAGAGGACACATTTCTCTACGTCTTCATATAGAAAGTGTCTGTGTAGGTTGGAAACTGTGGGAATTAAAAGAGGTTTGAATCAGATTTTTATGGTAAAATGTTCAGAGGTGACAGTTCCTGTTTAAAGTTTGAACCATGTTTCTATGTGAAAGTACGATGATGGCCTCAAAGACGGGTGGGTTTGATCACTGATTATTATTATTAAATTAGAAATTTAATAATAATCGCGATTCATATCGTCATGGTTACTAAAAATCTAACTAAAAGACACAGCACTCTATTTCTGATTGAACTCCACATTTTGATGTATGTTTATGTGTGCAGGGTTTTTTAAAAGCTGCAGGATTAGTTATGATATTTGTATAGAAGAGGAATAAGAAGAAGAATATACGCGTTGGATTTGTTTTGGGGAACAAATAAAAGATAAAACACGAAACAGGACGGTGCCTCACGACAGCCCTGATGGCTGTCTCCAAGAAAATTTACACCTCAGTTTCTGAGCAGCTCAGAAAATCTGTTACTGGACGAACGTCAAAGAACAAAATCACTGGATGGTAAGAAATCTGAGCAGGTACGATCTCCCTCACAAACTGCTGGAATCAGGCCCAGGAAGTTCAAGAGTAATCCTGAGCTGTAGATCAGTTAAAAAGACTTAAAAGTCATTAAAAACCAGCCAGCCAAAGTTTGGTGTGTTTGTTACAGCCACAGCATTTCCTGCAGAAGTCACTTGAGATTAAGTATGGAGCTTCACTCACGGAATAGGAAGACTGAAACCTGCAACCAGCTGAAAATGTTTTAAAGCTCTGTTAGGGGAACCAAGGATTCCTGACGAGGTCCAGGACCATGAGGATATATTTCAAACGCTCGTATCGACGCTGACAGTTTGCGAGAGTGTGACAGTTTGTTTAAGATTCGAAGATGTTAAAGGACTCGAGGATGTTAAAGGTCCACACTTCGGGACTTACTGACATTTTAAAATTAATTGAAACTTTTATCTGAAGACGAATCAAGAAGAATAACTCATATTTCCTCTCAAATCTCCAGGATTCATCCTCGTTTTTCACTAGGACAGACTAATAAAACAGGAAGTAATCAAACGCAGCAGACTACAGAGGAACGATCTGAAGGTGCAGGCAGTGAACGCACCTTTACCTTCGTCCTGACCGAGAGGAGGGTCAAGGTAAAACCAGAGACCAACCACTGGGAGGGACGGAGGACGAGTCGAGTCAGCGGTTCATCGGTGGTACGAATAACAAAAAATCCTCCCATCTCCTCTCACCTCCGGCCTCCCTCTGAGAGGGAGGGAGGGAGGGAGGGAGAGTGTGGTATCAAACTCTCTGTTCAGTTTATGGATCCAGCCGAGAAAAAAGTTGGAGCTTCACATTATACAAGCTAACGAAAATATCTGGTAAGCGCTGAAGGGAAAGCAGCGAGGGGTCAGAGGTCAACCCTGACAAGAGACGAGCTCCCTCAGATTCTTCTTCGTCTCTTCTCCTCCTTCTTCTTCTTCCTCTTCCTCTTTCTGTCTTACATATCTAAACCAGTCACACACACACACATGATTAATGCCTTCGCTCTTCCCTCGGCAGCAGCAGATTTGCCCACGCACACCAGGTTTCACCAGGACCCAACCTGACTGGGCGCCCAAAAAAAATTAAATTCTGCCTTTTCTCTTTTGACAGAGGAAGAAGGAAGCCCTGCAGGCGAGATGATGGGGAACGTAGGCAAGCTGTCAGCAGGGCCGGGCATATGCTGGGTCCCCCCCACCTCCACCCCCTAAAAAAAAAAAAAGAAAAACTCCTCCACCCTCCACCCACACCCCCTCCAGACCTCCTTCTGTCTCCTCTCTGCCAGGCAACCAGTCTGCAAACCAGCAAACCAGACGCTAAAACCAGCCAGTCAGAACATCACATCTCAGTGTTTTCCATTATTTCAGTCGATGGACAGATATTTTCATTTTCATCTTTTCTTTCTGATTTTTCCTTTTCACTCAGATTTTTTATCATTTCAGGATTTTTAAATGCAAAGTTCCTGAGTGTGTGTTTGTGTGTTTTCGTATGTTAAATGTGTATTTAATAGAATAATTAAAAACAACATCCCCTCTCTTTTTGTTCCACTTTTCATTCTTTAGCTTTGTAATTTATTTTTCTTTATGTGATTGTGTGATTTTATTTTTTCTGGGTCTTAAATCTTTCTGTTTGTCTGAGCATCGTTTTAATTTGCTCCTTTACTTCAAACCTCAGAACATTTAACAGAGAAAACGCTGCTTTTTTAGTTTTTATTTTTCTGTTTTTCTTGATGTTAAAGTCAAACATTCAGTGTTTAAAACGGCATTTATGATTTTATTTTGTTTCATTTTTTCACTCTTTTTTTCTTCGACCTCCTCAGTTTTACAGACGGTCTGTGTTTTATTCAGGTACCTGTGTGAAGACTTTACTGTAATTATATGATGTTCTGTTTTCTATTGTCCTGTTTTTATTGTATTATTTTATTGTTTGTAAACTGGGACACTTTGCTGCTAAAATAAAGTTAAAATAAAAAAGGAAAGTGGAAGAAAAAAATGCAGAAAACTCATGAATTCATTTTAAAAGCTTCGTATTTGTCTCAGTAATATGTTTCTTTTATGTTGTATGTTTCTCAGATTCAGGTTTTGGTGAGAATGTTTCTTATTTTACTGATTTCTTGTTATTTTAGTGATGAGACAACACGATCATTTTCAATCTAAAAGAAAACCCTCAGAATATTTCACTGTGATAAAATCTATGAATGTTCTCTACATATTTTCATATTTCCTGTTTCCTGCAGGAACGAGTTAATTAACCGACAAAGATGTGAAACTTGATGTGAAGTGTAATCTGTGTTAATCTGATCTGACGAGCAGAGGTGACGTCGGCTCGGTGTTCGACAGAGCGCGCTGACAGACAGCTGCTTTAATCGGCTTGTTGTGTTTGTAATGGAGTGAATTCACCTGAACACAACAACAACAACTGGAAGGTAACAAGGCGGCAAACACACACACACACATGTGCAGCCACCCCCCCAACACAATACGAAAACAACAGAGGAGACCTGCCAGCTGTTCACATAAAAACAGGGAGTCTGCACACACAGCTGGACACACACACACACACACACACACACACACACACACACACACACAGGCTCTGGCAGGTGTGAGGCAGGATGGGAACCAATGGGATCGTTGCGTTAATTACAGTGAGGAGATGATTGATCAGAAGCTCGTCAGCCGCTTCGTTAAGAATCACAGAGCTGCTTTCTTATTGGACGGACGACCAGCCAATCAGAACGAAGCTTTAATTTAAATTAAACAATAAATTTTACACATAAATAATAATAAATAAATGTTTATAATTTGGAAGAAATTTTTGGTTTGTTTTATTTTAACAAAACAAACTAAAGAAGCAGAATAAACAGTCAGTTTCTTTGTGGATTAATCAGTGTTATACAGCTGGGGTCAAACTGTGGTTCAGGGGCCTCCAGGGGCCTTTAAGCAGGATCTGAGGGTCCAGCAGCCAAATGAGAACAAACCTCACGCTGAGCTACACGAATAAAAATCTACCAGATCCTTTAAACTTTGCTCTGATAAATATCTGTGGTCCAGTTCTGTCGCCTTTAATTTCTGAGCTGCTGAAATGTTTCCTGTTTCTCAACCTGATCAGCTGTGAGTCTGGTTCTGTTTGATCTCACAGGAAATTCATGTTGATGTGGAAGAAAATTAGACCTCAAACTAAACTCGCACAAAATAATTTCTCTTAACCTCAGCCCTCCAAAAAATAAGCCTCAACGAAGAAGTCATATCTTTTCTAAATTAAACACGCATCATCTTGTTTATTCGATCTGTCTGTTGCTGTAAAACAGGTTGAATCAGGTTTTGTTATTTGAACACAGAGGTCGTGGTGGTTTGTGTTAATCTGTGAGGAATGTGTTTGATGGACAGCTCAAGTCCTGACTCTCAGGCCTCCGTCTTTTCTGCTCTAATGCTTCTTTAATTGAACGCTGCCACTGTCCTGTCTCATCTCATGCTGTATATCTGTCTCTGTCTCCTGATGAGGAGGCAGGAGGAGGAGGAGGCTGCAGACAGGAGCTTTACCACGGAGCGGTGGTGGGCCTTTTGTGGCCCTCGGCAGCGGCTGGGAGGCCCGGGCCCCCGTCTCCTGCGGTGTGACTAACGTGGGGCGACAGCGCCAAGGCGGCGGAGGGTGGCGGCCGATTGCCAGGGAGCCTCACGCCGCTCGGCTCGGCTCAGGGCCGCCTTTGTACGCCGTCGCCGCCCCACTATCTTCCCACAACATGTGCTGCTGTCGGGGGCCCGAGCGGGCCAAATCTGCTTTTTTTGGAGAGAAAGCTCCCCCCAAATCCTCTTGATGCGCTCCCGCTTCTCCCCCTTTAATGTCTTCATTTACCATAGCCAGTGGCCTTGTAGTGTTTTGAAGTGCGAGAGGGGGGGTGGGAACGGAAAACTAATTCATACGAGCATTGTGTTTGAACTTCAGATGCGTGGCCGAGAAAACGCACGGCGACGGGCTTCATGTGCTGTGATTCTGCGGCGGCCAACGAGGAGGCTGTCAGGTGCTGACTGGAGATATTCCAACCGTTATGAAAGGCAAAAGGCAGAAACACAAGTTTCACGCAACTACAGCCGGCTGGCAGAAAGTGCCAGAGAAAATAAGCCTCACATTCCTTCTAATCAGCATGGACAGAATAATAAAAGTGCTAATGTGTCAGTAACTGCCTTCACTCTCATGGTTTCAATCTAAAAGAAAGAAATGACTGTGGAAAAACAAGTGAAAGAGATCGTAAAATGTAGAGAATTAAAGCAGGAAAAGCACTAATGAGACGTAATGAGCCAAGAGGACTGAGGCCGCCACAGAGTCTATTCACAGTGTAATGTCTCCCTCTGCTGGTGGTTTGGTGGTAGTGCAGGAGTCAGTAATAAACAGATGGGCAGCAGAGACGTGAGCACTGAAGGAGGGGGGTTAGAGGGAGGTCATCCAACACAACAGAAAGAGGATGAGACGCCTTCAGTTAAAACCCAAATAAAACGTCTGAAACTTGTTCAACACAAACTCCACCACTGTTGCACATTCACCAGGTTTGGTTAAATTTCAGCGGCTGGATGTTTCTAACTGATATCAGACTTCTCTTCCGTTGCACCGATGATTCAACCAGCAGAGTTTCATGTTCATTCGAGCCTTTAAAGACGAGAGAACCATCAGTCCGTCCATGAGAAAATAAAAAGCAGGAACCCTGGGCACTGAAATAACTGCTACCCACCTCACAACTCCCTCCACCACCTCCACCTCCTACACTTTATCAGACCAACTTCAACACATCTCACAACTTCACCACACGACTGAAACCAGCTGCTCCCTCAGTTCACCATCGTCTTATTTTCCTCCATTTCACCCACATTAAAGCACCAGTGAGTGATGTGTCAGTGTCTAATTCAAACAGCAAAACCACAGTGTAAACACGACAGAAACGTCTTTAAATGATCAACGTGATTCGAGCCACTTGAAGCAGGTGAAGTGGATGGACCCTGACCTCTGGAGACCAGAGTCAGAGTTAATACAGAGCTCAGTTAAATGATGCAAAACCACAACTAATGGATGCAAAACAACTACAAAGAGACGAAAAATGATTACGAAGAGATGCAAGACCACCAGTTTTGAAGCTGCACTGTCAGTTAGTATGAAAACACTGAGAGTAACTGATCGAACAGTTGAAGCGGACAAGCTGGAAGAAATCCAACTGTTAAAGTGTGAAAAATGAAAAACTGAACTGTTTATAAATAAAAAGGTGATTAAAGTTCCAGTTCAGGTTTTCTGAGGAGGGTCAGAAAATAAAGATTTAAAAACTCCTTAAAAACACACTCTGGTTTGATGTCATTGAAAACATTTGGTGTGTGTGTGTGTGTGTGTGTGTGGACAGAGGTGTGTGACCTGAGTGTGGAGGAGAGTGATGAACGCGGCGGGGGCGACGGCGGGGAGCGAGGACGATGAAGGATGCTGCGGGAGGAAGTGGGACGCAGGGACACCATCACTCACCGGCCCCCTCACACCTCCACCTCCTCCCCCTCCGCCCTCCCCCACCCTCCCTCCCCCACCAGTATGTGGACCAGAGGAAGATGGATCTGGGTTTGTGGATGATGCATGTACCTGAGGAGACACCTGGGCACTCGTCCAAACATGTTTGTCATGAAATCTGGATCAGTCCATTCACCTGTCACTGCGTTTCTGTTTTTAGAAATTAACTTGAGGGGAATCATCAGCTGAGCAGTCCACCTTAACAACTCCCCACTTCCCTCCTACCACCTTAACAACTCTCCACACCTCCTCCTACCACCTTAACAACTCTCCACACCCCCTACACCACCTTGACCACCTCATAAATCCACAACAGTCCACCTTTAGATACGACACCAGATATAACCCTAACGACTTCTTGCATCTCCCCAGACCTCCTTAAATATCTCTGACATTTCCTCAGTCCACCTTTACTCCCTCTTACATCCTCTAAACACGACCTTATGCTGCAGTCCACCTTAAATCATCTTGTACTCCGTCAGACAACACCTTCACTTAAACAAACCACTTTTACCACCTCCTACATCTCCTCAGTCCACCTTAAATCTGCCATGCACCTCCTCAGATCATGTTGCACACCTTCACAGAAACATCACCAGCCTCCTACTCCACCCTAACCATGACAGTCCACCTTATCAGCCTTCTGTACTTCCTTATCTACCTTAACTCCCTCCTGCCTCCTCATACCACCTTAAAAACCCTACTAAACCACTACAGACCACATGTACAATCTAATCACCTCCAGCATCTTGTCATACCACCTTAACTCCTTCCTTCAGCTGCAGTTGCCTCCTGCATTTCATCTGCAACACCCTGGGCCACCTTAAACACGTTACACACCTTCGTTAGACCCCTGACAGTTCACCTTTACCAACCTCCTCTACTTCCTAACACCTCAGCTCCCTCCACCACATACCACCTTAATACCACCTTAAATTCTTCCCCCAGGCCGCCTTAAACACACCTCAGCTGCACTTCTAGCTCAGTCCTTGTCTGGGTTTACCTCCCTGTTTCTCTTCTTCTCCTCCCTCCTGTCCTCCTACTTTCCCACATCAATCTGCCGTCTCCCTCACCGTCTCCCTCCCCCTTTACCTCCCCCGTTCTCTCCCTTCTCCCCCCCCCCTCTCTCTCTTGTTTTCTGTCCGGCTCTGATTCTCGGCTCTGTAGCAGTAAATGGAAGTGCCCTCATGAGCGAGCGGGTCAACGCTTATTTCCGCAGAACTTAATGAGAAGCACATGTTGCCGTTCTCTCTCTGGGTAACAGCACCTCCTCCTCCTCCTCCTCCTCCTCCTCCCTCTGCTCCCTCCAGGCCTCCTCATCCGGTCAGGCGAGGGCTGGAGGGGAGGCTGAATCCCCGGGAGGAAGATGGAGGAGAGGGATAACTACCCCAGGAGAGGGAGGTGAGAGGAGGTGAGGTGAGGGGGGATTTCCAAAGACAACGATGACTAACGCTGCGTTCACATCACATAGGAAAAAAGAGAAACAACAGAATAATGTCTTGTTGTCATATAATGAATGCATGATATTTTTCGGGGAGAGGTGTTTATCACTGTTACTCCTCCTAAACCAGAACCATAAAAAGACAAAACTTCTCTTGGTCACATTTTCTGTCTGGATTTGTTTTTGCTGCTTTTCTCGCCTCGCCACCTCCTCATACCACCTTAAACCCTCTACCTTCACCCTACACATTCTTACTCCACCTTGACTCCCTCCTCTTCCTCTAGCACACCTCTTCATTCCACCTTGACCACTTAGAAATTGCCTACACCACCTCAAAGCCTCATCATCACACATCCTCCTTTACTTCTCCAGAACACCTCACCTTTTCATTCGCCCTTAACAACTCCCAAACTCCCTCTTCTACTTCTTAATTCCACCTTAAACCACCTCACACCTCATGATATCCAACCCACACACTCACAGGTACAGGCCACCAAAACAAAACCAGTAACGACCGAGGCCGGCTGGTTCAGGATGTGGAAAAACTTCAAAATAAAAGCACCAAAGTAGCAGGAAACTGTTCCGAGGACGGATGTAAGAAAACCAAAACGCTGCGTCCGACTGAAGCGCTTAAGATGGATTTTTACTACCGTGTTTACCGTGTAAGAAGTAGTCATTTTTTCTGTGTGTGTGTGTGTGTGTGTGTCCAGCTGCAGACGGACTGAGGATCCTGGGAATAGGTGCATCATAAATATTCATATTGCAGCCTGTGGTTGGAACAGCTGCCAGAGAGAGAGGAACAGGCTGCTGGGAGACGATCGATCGCAAACTTGTGTTGGACCACAGCTTGGGACGGACGCACACACACTCACGTGAACACACACACACACACTCCTGGCTGCAGCAGGTGGAGGGGAATCTGTCTGTTTGTCTGCTTCAGGCTAACAGAGGAGACGCACAACAACAAGGCAGCTCTGTCGCTAACACGTGGGGTTGACGCAGTCAGGTCAACCCTCCGTCGTCTGACGGACGCAGGACTGATTCATTCCTGTGGATGAGCTGACGGCCGAGCGTCCTGCCAACATCTTTTATCGTCTACTAGAGGCTGTTAGCGCTGTCACTTTGAATATCTGAACTTTAATGACCTGTACGAAGTCTAGAGAACAGTCTAGACGTAGTTTGCCTGAGGATCCAGCAGGGAGCGCTCTTAAAACTCACCAACAGCTTGACCTAGTGACCTTTCAAACTAAGCGAATCAATAAAAATGGAGGAGATATTAGTGAGCTGAGGCTGAAGCCTCTAAGAAGCAGTGAGTATTCTGAGTTCTACACCTCAGATGGTAAAACGAGCGGCAATGATGAGGCTATTTGCCGACTTTATAAGAAGCACCTGACCTACAACCAACCTGAGGACTCACAGGTGACAGGTGAGGCAGCAGAGGAAACAGAAACCAGTAGAGAAACACTCAGGATCATTTTCTCAGGTTTTAAACGGTTAAAACACAGACACCACTCACACTGAATTATTCTGTATTTCCTGATCTAGACTCACAAAGAAACACACCACACTACAAGACTACCTTAATGCTTTTTTTCCATATTCAACAAACACAAAAATCAAGAAAATCCAGCAGTTCCAGATGTGAACATTTGCCAGTTTTCTGACAGTAAATTCAACATCTGTGTGATTTTTGACTGTTGGTGTGAAGAAACAATCAGTGTGAACATGTTAAAGTTCTGCTTTTCGTTATTTTCTGACATTTCATACACTGACCAGTCAACTAGTAAAGAGATTTACAGTCAGGTGTCTTCTGTGATGGAATGATACAACCACCACAAACGCCACCAAATGTGCTCAATATAAACAGAACAATAAATGAAGGTGCTAATACCAGAGTAACAAGGCCGGAGCCACACAATGAAGGAGCCAATATTTTACTTCAAATTTCTAGCAAGTTAGTGATTAATCAAATCATATAGAACTAAATGATGCTGAGTAAAACCCCATCGGTTTCCTCCAGCTTCCTCCCACAGTCCAAAGACATGCAGGTTAACTGGTGACTCGACATTGGCCTGTAGGTGTGAATATGAGTGTGAATGGTTGTTTGTCTCTGTAGGTCAGGCTCCAGCGACCCGTAAGGATAAGGGTTAATGGATGGGTGGATAAAGCTGGGACTTGGGGGACCTGGACAGTTGATGATCCCACCCTGGTCAGTAAAGAGTTCCCAGTCAAATTTAGACTGGGGATATTGTGATTATGGCAGGTATTTTAGATTCCCAGACCGCCAAAACGCCTCGATCATCCACAGTTTTTACAAGACATTAATACTTGAAGTCTTTTAACAAGCAAGAATGTTAAACATTCATTCTTCCGACTTCTGACATCACTGTAAACTGAGTATCTTTGTTTTCTGTTGGTCAGACAAAACAGGTACGGAAATTCAATGACAATGATGAAAATGAGTGTTATCTGCAGCTCTACCTCCAGCTTCACGTCAGAATAAAACAGACTGGTCTTAAAGTTCAGGTTCGGGCAGGAGTGGTTTTAGTTTTAAGAGTGTGGTCTTTTTCATTATTAGTTTAAGATAGAAATTTAATAAAAGTAGAGCTCATAAAATATTTTTCCCATGGTCGAACTGAGGTTTTCTCTCTCGTCTCTGTCAGAACTTAAAGAGTCAGATGTCATTTCCTGTTTGATCTGAGCTCTTTTCTTTCCTTCGGTCCTGTTGGGGGAATATTCTCCGGCAGCCCTGGAGGCAGTTTCCAAAACTCCGTTCTTCAGGGTTAAATCAAGTTCCCTTCCAAACTTTTCCCCTAAATATTACAATTATACCACCGGTTTGTCCGTTGCCGGGAGGGGGAGCGAGACAAATCCTCAGTTGGCTGTCCAGATGTTTCAGCAACAAGCAACAACTGTCTGGTCCTCAGGAGAGCCGGCCCTCACATGTCACTCAGCTGTTTCTGAATCACACAGCAACAACAGCTGAGACGCTCGACAGACCTGAAGCTCCGATCTTCACACGTTTACTACGAATCGTCTTATTTTCATGTTCTTGTGTTTTACTGCTGTTCTTGTGATTTCAACTGGTTTCAGCTAATTTCTACAAAAATCTACTTGCAAGAGTCACTGCAGAGATAATCCATCAGTCAACATCACATCTGATTTTATTCTACATTTATGTCCATGAATACCATGTGGTTCAAAGTCCTGGAAAAAGCTTGGACCAAAGGTTGGGACTGATTTGTAAAACTACTTTTTCCAAGCAGCCATGAACTTTCTATAATCAAAATATGATTTAAATCAGGAACTATCTGATCACTTGATCACAAGTTTGAAACCCAGACTCCACATCATTTTATCTTTAATTATAAGAAGGTTTCACAATATCAATAGAGCTGCAATTATTTCGCAATGATACGATGAAATGAAACTAAATATTCTGCTGTCTGCATGTTCATAATGGAATCAGATGTTTGTTTCAAGAACAATCTGAAAATGGGGATTTGACCTGTGACCTTCGGTTACATGTCAGATTCTGCTGCTCCACACACGTTAACTTCAGCATAAAAAGCCTTTTCTATGTGGGTCATCTGTTTCCTGGATTTCTGATGATCCAACTCTCTTCACCTCTGAACCTTTTAAACATTAACCTCTGACGTCTTTAAAGTCCCAGCGTCTCCTGCAGCTGCCTCGCAGAGTGTGAAAAAGGAAAAGATTAAGCTCTGTTTACTCTGTCAGATCTGTTTATTTCATTTTTTCTTTTTTTGTGGAAATGCCTCAGTTTTCTTCGCTGTGTCCCAGTTATCAGTGCAACATGAGCCAAATGTGTTTGGGGAAACTCGTGTGTGTCATGGAAGTGATGCAGAGAGGGGAACAGATGGGCTAAATTAATTAGCCCATGTATGTTTAAGTAGAAAGGTATTTATTTGCGTGAGTGGCCGAGGGCTGGAATTAAATGGAGGAGGAAAGGGAAAAAAGAGCGACAGGAGAGAACTTCCTTTTTAGCAAATCTCGAGGAAAAGCGACGTTTTCACAAGCTCGCAGCGATCGGGTTGCAACGCAGAGTGGTTTCAGGGAATTATAAATAAATCAGAGTCAAACAGGCGATCTGGACGAAGGAGGAGAGCTCTTTGTTTACGGCCGACTCTGGAGACCTGAAACGGACCCTCCGAATAAATAAATACCACCGCTACAGGAAGTTCAGCCGCTTCCCCTCAGGCCCAGTTTAGTTTTATTAGCTACAGTCCTGCAGAGATACCAAACAATGAGACCTGCCCCCCCCACCACCTCCTCTTGAAGCATGTGTGCTGCTCCCTGTACTGCTCTCTGGCTTCAACAGTGTTTGTTCAGAAAACTCATGGATGAAAAATTATAGAAGCCAAAAGATAGTAATCCTTTATACTGGAGGGAAAAACATTTTTAACTGTCTTAACAAGGCAAATATCTTTACTGCCAGTCAAAGTGGTTTCTGGAGAAAGCTCAGTACAGTTTCTGCTGCACAAAGTGGTCAAAGATATTAAAGGTCTCTCGTAGAGTTTCCGTGTAAACAACCTAAATTCATGTTTGCACTCAGTCTGTATTTACCAGAACACATTGTGCATATGCTGTTAATCAGTGGAACACCACGAAATCAACAGCAAGATGTAAACTGCAGAGCCTGCATGCTCACAGATGAGCATGTCCTTTCTTGTGCACGATAAAAACAAAACAGGGATCTACCCAATGATCTACGTTGCTCCTTAGTGCTACTACCGGTCAAAAACTTCACAGGGAACATTTATATTTCAGGATAGAGAAGAGGTCACTGGTTTTATATTGTTCAGCGTAAAGTATTAAGAAGCTCCTAAAGTCTGGCTGTGATGGAGGATGAAATAAAGTCTGCAGGTAAGGCATGCCACAGGAAGGGCCAACAAGTCATCCAACCTAAACAGCCATACAAGTTGCTTGTTGCTAACCAGGCAGACGTTACCAGAGCTTCATCAACATTGTAACAAAAAGAAATACAGAGAACATTGCAGAATGGTCTCAGTTTGGTAAGGTTTAGAAAAAAGACAGTGGTCAGAGTTAAAAATGGTTGCAGACCAGTCATGGATAAAAGAAACAATGACTACTGTGTTCAAACAGGAAGTGAACATCTATCCAAACCATCTCCTAACATGGACTTTCTCGCTAACACGTCTAATTTGTTCCCGTCATAATTACTACAGCCACTAGATGTCGCTTAACAAAGCATAACTACGAGTTGTAATAAACTGCTGCACAGACGATCTATGGGGTTGTTTTTTATTGGGGGATAGTCTCAACTAGCCGATTGTTGTTCTGCGTGAACATGAACAAAGTGAAAAATCAATTTGTTTGCAGACGATACTGTTCTTTACTGCTAAAATAAAACAACACAGGAATGTCTGCAGGCTCTAACAGAGGATGTGGAAAGAGCAGCCTTGTGATTTTATGCTGATAATCTGTCAAAATACCCTCAAACAAAACAAAAAAACCCTAAATCAATTAACTCTCAGAAGCTTAGATCACTGGACATGCCTCAGAATATAGCGAACGCATCTTAACAACAGGTGTGATACTGGACTCTTGGAAGTGGAGGTTGTGGGTAAAATGAGACTAAAATCATCAAAACAACATCAAAGACATCATTATGTAGCTCCTTATTTACTTACTTTATGTGGCCTTGTTGTAAACAGGTATAGCCCTGATTAAATGATTGATCAACAGTCACACAAATAAAAAAAAAATACCTTTTTGCTTGTTCAGATTGAATTATGATATTTTTTGTCTACAGAAATTAATTTATGTGTTGTGTAAAACAATCTTTTCCTGTGCTCAGAATATCTGTGGTACATTCAGGGATGAGGCACAAACGTAACGCCACAGAAAACAAGTGCTGAACTTCATGCATGCAAACTTCGTCAATAATTGAGGTGCCAGGCCAGAGGCGGGTTTACAGTGGGGAGGTGAGGGAGGGGGGTTGTGGGGGTGGACAGGTGCGTTCAGGGTGGGAGGAGGAGGAGGAAGAGGAAGGGAGGAGGAGGAGGAGGAGGGCCTGGAGAACAACAGCTTGCTCTCAGCAGGGGTCCCGGGGAAGGAGCAGGTGAGGAGGTATCCATTGCACTGCTTTTACAGCGTCTACCTGACACCGGTTCAGGGAGGGGAGGTGAAGAGGAGGAAGAGGAGGAGGAGGAGGACAAGGTGGGAGGCATGGAGGCCTCGCAGTCCAAAATATCAGCACAGAAAGCAGAAAAACCACCATCTGGCAAAGGAGTGGACAGAAACAAGAGAGCAGCTCTGTTCAGTCTGCATCTGAAATCATCCCAGTTCAATCCAACGTTTTATCCTCCAGTACCTGAGCTGAGAGAATCTGCTGATACCGAGAACCGATCAGATACTGATCATCTCTTTCTCCTGAATTTAGAATCTCTATACCTCACCGTGTGGAAAGTTTTAAGTAAAATAACAGAGGTGAGGTACACGAAGGGTTAAGCCTGATGATATCATCGGCTCAGATGAGGTAAACCCCCTCTGTCAGTCTGACACAGAGCCAGAGGTTAAAGGTCACGAGAGCGGATCCACCTGGTCTGTTTGGAGACCGTCCCTGAGCGGACATCATCGCCTGTCAGTCAGGGATCAATACACCTGACAGGACGCGCTGAGGGCACGACTTATTTAATCAAAGTGTTTTTTCTCTGCAGCAGAGATAATAATCCTTCACATGACGCTCACATTCCTGCCTGAGCAAATATCCATCAGAGTCAGGACTGTTAGAAACTTCACCACTTTAAACCCTGATCACTTGGTTTTGGCCTCACAAGCGTTTTCAGTTCAAAAACGTTTGTGTAAAAAAAAAAAAAAGAGACAAGTTTAACTCCAGAAAATGATCTGAATAAGTGTAAAATGGACAACTATATTCTTATACTTGCACTACTCCATGATTATTATGCAGAGAGGTCAAAGGTCAGACTGGGCTGCGGCAGAGTGATGTAAGTAAGTGAAGGTATTGTTTGGATCCAACCCTCCTGCACCCTCTGAAACTGAACCCTGCTAAACCTGCTGGGTTTTTGGTGCCAGGACTGAACTGGGTTTGTGATCTCCAGCTGGGTCTCTTGCCTCGTCTGTTTTCTCCTCGTTCAGTGGATTAATTAAATCCGCTGCTCGCTGCTCCCATTTCATTGTCCTCCGGCCTCTTTAACAGACCTCTCCATTCACCCCAAAATGGGTCTTTTATGGGGAGGAATCGAGTCTAAAACAAACTCCGGTGCTGAGAGTGTGTGTGGGAGTTGGAGAGGGTGATGCAGGAGGACAGTTTGGTGGATCATTCCTTTTGAAATGTAGTTCAGTTTCCCTTTCTTTTAATTCTGAGACTAATGCTGCCTCCAAATGGAAGCCATGAGGGTATAATTACAACTTTAGATGTTGGGTTCACAATATTTTCAGCGTTCGAGGGGTTAAGTTGTGAGAAAACTGCTGCTAATCCTTAACCTAATTTATTTTCTGTTTTTCACTTAACAAGTCATGATTTCTACATCACTGGATCGTCCAAAAAATCCCAAACTGCAGGCACCATAACTCAAAATCAATAACGAAAGAAAACTAAAAAACTAGCAAGTAGTCCACATACGAAAAGGTTCACTGTTGACGTCTGAGTGAACTTTTCATCATTTATTAAACTTTGCTGAACACAGAGAATGAACATTCAGTTTCCTTCTGAGACTATGACAAAAGGTCAAGCCTGGATTTCTAGTTTTTACAAGCCAGAATTATTTTTCAGGGTAAAACTAAAATTACTTGGATATCTTGAAGAACCACTTGAGGTCTGAGGACTGGAAATCTCCACAAGTCAGGACCTGATGCAGAAATCAGAGATTGTCAAGGTTGCAATTGGGCTGCAAAGACAATTTTCTCAAATTAATCAATTATTTGCTTGGTCTAAAAAATGTCTCACACTCTAAATTGAGAATGTTATCTTGGTCCATTTAATAGCTATTAGGGGTTTTCCTCACACATCACATGATCGTAATTGGAAGATGGAGTTTGTACAGTCATGTGTGGTCTCTCTGAGACCTCAAAGGATTTCTTGTCCTATGTTGGCTAAAAAACTGAATCAAACTTCATTCCTGACTTCAGAAACAGCAGCTGAGAAAATTATCACACCACATTTAGGGAGAGATTTCAATTGTAAAGATATTTATTGTCAACAATCACATAAGATGGGGAACTGGGAAACTAGGAAACATCTTCTAAAACATTATTAATCAACTATCAAAATGTTTTCTGATTAATTTTCTGTCCACACACTGATCCAGTTTTTAATTGGTGGTCCGACGGTTTGGATTAGATGTAATTATCCTTGGATCCTTTTTTCATTTGGAAAATTAATGCTTTGTCACATGGAGGAAGTTCAGGACAAGACCATGAATCCTTTTTCACATCATGGTAAACGTTCTGCAGGAAGACCCGAGCACAATGCTGGACTCAACCCTCCTGAACCACGGCCCTGGAAACTGTTCTGAGATGAAGGAACCAGCGGTCGGGTTGTGTTGAGGAGCATTGTTGCTCAGAGTGTGGAGGGTGAGGCAGTCTGCCTGGCCTCTGCAGGCCTGCAGGGCCACGCCGGGACACCTAATCTGCTTCATTAATGCTCCCAGTCGACCATCAGCACCGAGCTCCCACAGTCCTCTCTGGTTTCAGCTCGTCCTGTCCGAGGCCTCGCTCACCTGCAGCTGTACCTGCTCGGTCACTGAACTGCAACGGTAACGGTCACACTGGAAACACTGCCCATACTAATGCCTCAGTTTTTCCCCCATTAATTAAACTTTAAGGCTATTAGAGCCTGATTCCAGCACTTTCTTCAACTGAATTTAAGCTGAATTTTAACTGTGAAATAGTTCAAATTGGCAGTTTTCTGCATTTCTAGGTGGAAGTATTTCAAAACTAGTTAGACGACTACAGAATTACAGACGGAAAACACCAAGGTTTTCTTGTTTTAAGATAAAAATACACTTTTAAAACAATCCAAATTGGTGTGGAAAAGGATTCCTATATTTGGAGATAATGTGGTTTTTACAGGAGAGTGACAGGAAGTGGAATATGGCCATTAATTCATTTTGGTAAAGTATTTTTCAGTTTCAGTATAATTGTATAACTGCACCATTTGAGCAGAGGATAAAGCCGAGAGAATGTTGCGTGATTCATCAATATAAATATATCAGCCTCGCTCCCACAGACAGGTCTGAAGCAGAAATGTAATATCCCTCCGTTGATCAGTTAATGGCTGGAGGTTTTCTGAGCTCCGGCAGAAACCTAAGCGGATTTTTTTCACGTCTGCAAGAGTAAAGCCCCTCCGATGTTTCTCCACTGAAACCAGAATAAGCCTGTTAAAGCCCTCAGCGCGGTAAACGGAGAGAATCAGGAAGGGAGATGGAAACAATTAGGAACGTGCAGATGTACGGCTGATTAGCAGGGAGGATGGATCCAGTTTGGAAAAGCAGATCTGCAGCTTCACCTTCTGCAGGCCACACTGGAGCTGGACCCAGGCCTGACTGTGAGTGTGTGTTTGAGGAAACACAGTCTTTTTTATTTCTTCTGACTTTAAGACACCGATGGAAGAAGAATTCAAATCCATTATTTGTGGAGAAGCACTAATACCGCTATTAAAAATGTTTCCATTGTGCTTTGAGGCATCTGGTGATCCAGTGATTCACACTCACAGAGAGGCAGATACGACCTTGAGGAAGAAGCTTGGTGCTTTTCCTCAGGCAACGCCAAGACTGAAACATGTTGCAGCTGCTGATCTGAGTCTTTAAAGCCTTTAGCTGCATTTCAATCAACCTGTTTTATGTGCATTTTCAATTTGCTCATAAAAATCTGAACGGAAACAAGACTTCAGTCACATTTTCTGGAAACTGTTGAAATTTGAGCTGAGATATCTGACTATTGAGTGCCTGTATTTGTATTTTAGTATTTTAAACGTCCTCACTGTTCTGCATTCAACAGCCCTCATCTTCTTTCTGTGTGTTATTCCTGAGCCATTTGTGAAGCCATGTTAGATCATTTTCCATGAGTTTCCAAAGTTTCCCATCAGCTTTTTAAAAAGCAAAATCACCACCAGCTGCTTTTTCACCTGCGTCTCACAGATTGTGTAAAACTTATTCTACATCTGCAGATGACGACCTCAGCCTTTTTCCAGAATTATTTTCTCTTTGAGAGCTCCACAAAAAGCGAGTAAAGGACCATACGACGTCAGATTTCTATTTCCAAGGTCAAGAACGAACCTTCAACCTCGAAAGACACAATTTTCTCACTGATAAATAATCTGCAGCTCGTTTTTTCTGCAAGTTGACTTTCATAGAAAAGAGTAAAGTTACTCGACTTGTACTAATTAAAAAAAAAAAAAACGGTATGTTCAACACTGTGCCTCTACGTATTACAGGTATATCTTTTTTTCCCCACAAACCCACAGTAACCGTATGTAAAAAGCATGTAATGGACTGTGTGGCCTCCCGCTCTCTCCCCCCCTGTGGCGGATTAAGCAGGGAGCCAGCTGTAGTGATGGGGGGGTTGGGTGGGGGGGTGGCAGGGGGTGGACATGCTGCCATCGGCCTCTCCAAGGTGACCCCTGGCAAAAGCTGGCATCACATCTGTAGCCGAGCCCGGCCCGTCCTGACTGCCATCAGGCAGCACCAGCCTCCTCCGCGCCCCGACTGCCCTCCACGCTGCCCGGCTGGCAGGGAGGAGAGAGAGGGGGGAGGGGGGTGGGGAGGCACAAGAAGGGAGGAGGGGGAGAATGGGGGAGGACAGAGGAGGTAGAACCCTGGAACAAATGAATCGGAAGATTCTACAAAACCACAGATATCATTTTCTAACGATTTCACAATGACTGAGGTTAGAGGACGGTCACAGGTAAATACTCTGTGAAGGTTAGGTGACTAAAACACTTGGTTAGGGTTCAGGAATGATCTTTGCATCTAAAACACGTGATTAAGATCATGCTTAGCGTAAAAACAACAGTCTGAATCATCTTCATCTCAAAGCACTGAATAACTAATCAAAGACGGTCGTCCACATGAAAAAAGACAGAGGTAGTTGTGAGAAATGTTTGAGAGAAGTTCAGTGTCGTATACATCCACACATTAATCAGTGTGTAAAGTGGGTGAAACTGATTATGTTTAAGAAAATTATGGTTTTAACTGTTTGTGAAAAGACGTGAACTTTAGTTTCCTGCATGAACTGATGATGACCTATGATATTTTATAAACCATGTGTAACTAAATACATGTACTCGAATACTGTACATGAGCATTTCCATTTAATGCCCTTTTATATTTCCACTCCACCACATTTATCTGACAGCTTTAGTTACTAGTTATTTTACAAATTAAGATTTATCAAATAAATTTCTGCTCCTGACAGAAATTTAAATCTGACGATGATTAAAGTCAGTTTTCATACAAAAATACCAAACATTTGGTGTCATGATTTTCTGTTTTTCTTTTTAATATATATATATTTGTCAAACACTGTTGAGGTTAAAACTGTTTGTTTGGATAAAGATTATGAAGGCGTCACTTTGGGCTCAATTGATTTGTTCATTGGTTCTTTTCTGACTTGTATTGAGTATTTGTACAGAGTGGTATATAGGAATATTTCTGTTGTGGTATGAAGGTATGGACAGGATTTAGGCAGAATGAACCAAACATTACAGCAGCTTATTTCTTTACTGTGTATTTCACTGCAAGTTCGTCAGGTTTGTCGTTCAGGACAGGACATGTTCCTGTGACTGAGCTCATTAAAAACAGCTGTAAAGGTCCACTGAAGGAATCTGTTTTTAAAGAAGAAGGAGCTCCCAGAGTTCACAGCAGAGTTTAACAAGTTACAGAAAATATGCAAATATTGTGCATCTGAAGTGAAAAGTCAACGACCCCCCGGGGAGCCTCTGAAGGACCCCTGGAGGTCCTGGGACCCCGTGTTGCGCCCCGCCAGCTTAAAGGAGTGAGGAGGACATATTCCCCTGTGAGAGCAGAGGTGTTTCCTGTGTGAGGGAGGGAGGGGTGGCGGAGCAGGCCGAGGTCTCCCGTGATGCCCCCACCAGCTGTTCGTCCTCGGCTCCCCGGGGGGTGGGACAGCGGGGTGAGGGGAGGTGGGAGGTGTATGTGGGGGGGTGCAGGGTCAGCGGCTCCCCCTGTCGGAGGCGCTGGCGGAACACGGCGACAGGCTCGGCGGGGTCGGCGGGCGCCCCGGACCGGACAGCCGTAAATAATGGGGTCCTGCACGCACACAGGCACCGCTCTGAATCAACTTAATTAGCTGAGGGAGGAGGGGGAGGGAGGGGGGGAGGTATCTGGCCACGGGACAAACCTGAGAGTTTGAACACACACTGATAAAGAGGTGATCACTCCACATTACTGCTAATGAATGAGTCCTTGGAGGTAGATGCTGACGAACACTCCTTCACATGCTGGAGGGTTTTTCTTTTTTTTTTTGTTGGACGCCGTTAAACGGCTCTCTGATGTCCAAACATATGGTGCCACTGTGACACTGTTTCAGCAGCTTACTCCTCTAAAAATAATTTGATGCTAATTAATCCATCTTCACATGGAGATTAAATGTGTAGCGGGGGTGTCTTCAATTAATAACTCCGCAGATCACGCTCCTGGATTTACTTTCCTCTCTACTTCTTTTAAAAACTTCCTACTTTCTGAGCCAGGAGACGAGCGACAGACCGGCAGCTTCGGTTAAAAAGCCGACTTCTCTGCTGCTCTTTACAGAGCTGTTCTGTCAGTGACAGAGAAGTGATGAATAAAAAGAAAACTTTAACTTCTTATTTTACGGGTTAAACCTCCTCTTAGAGGAAGAGCAGCTCTGAAGACAGAGGACAAATGTCACAGTTGAAAGACTGAGTTTATGAGAGATAAAGGTTTGATGTAATATTCATATTTTTCTGCTAAACTTTGGTGTTGTTTAATTTGTGTAGCTCTTCAACACTTAGAAATGATAGCGAGTTAGATAATATCATGAGTAACCCAAGTTATTTATTTATAAACTATTTTTTTTTAATACTCTGACTTTGTATACTGAGGTTTACGGTTGCAGTTATTCCTACTGGCCTTTAGGGGGCAGCAATGGGATAACAGGACAGTCCTGACATATTATTATCTTATAAAGTAGCTGTAGCTGACTGTTTGCGTCCACATGATGAATCTAATGTTTATACACTGGGTGTGTGACCAGATAAACAACCCGAAAAATGCAAAATACAAGAATATGCAAAGGAAGTGAAGCTCCACCTCGGCCCCATGTGTTAGGTCCTGTGGGAGATGCTAGCACCACATCCAAGGATGATGGCTGATGCCTTAATTCATGGCACAAAAAGCTCCTTCCAGAAAAAAATAGTTTTTTCATTGCATAATACGCCCTGTGCGGAGGTACTGCTAATGACAAAAACAAGTTTGAAAAAATATACTGAAGTGTGAATTAATCAAACGAAAAAAAACCAAGGTCCAGAATTCTCTCTTCTTTTAGCTTCACCACCTCCTGAGGGAAATCTCTGGCTCTTTAGCTGCTAAATGCTGCTTCACCATTATAAAAACATTAATAATGGCTCCTTTAAATGCTGTAAAAAAGCTTAAACCAAACTAGAACATATTCTGGATTACAGATATCAGAAGTGAAAGTCTGCTGTGAATAACCGAGCTCTTCTCCATCACATGGTCATTAACTTCAGCTCTGCATCTGAAGCTGTTGTTTCTGCTGCTACACAGCGCCACACTGAGTCCACGTTCCCGCCGGGCGTCACACCAGCCGACCCCTAAACGAGGCCTCGGCTCCGCTCTCTAATCAGACTGCTGATGATATGCAAACATCTGGCTGCCTCCATTAATCCCTGCACCTCTCATCATAATGAACTAAAGTAGCACTCTTGGTTTTATTTCCTGGAAGCTTTCGTTTCCATTTGTTTAATTGTTTAATCACTCTTATTGCCATTAAAGCATTAATAGGTTAAAAATGCTCACCACAACCGTCACGGCTCTGTGGGAGGATGACGGGTGATTAAAGGGACATTTCACAGTGTCCCACAGCTGGTGAGATCTGCTGCTTTGATAGGGAATAATTAATTAGGGCGAAGCCGTTAATGTTCAGTCGTGTCGGAGCAAACTGCACTCGTGTATCTGAACGTGTAATATGAACATTACACATTATTAACCACCCGTGTGGCCTCGCAGACTGCAGTCTGGATCAACCAGGATCCAGACCAGCCAGTTCTGTACCAGCTTCTTTCTCCTGCATCTCACTGAGTCAGCTGAGGCTGCAACTAACCACCGTTATATTAATTGTTGAGAAAAAACACGACTATTATTATTCTGATTCTTATTATGGACAGAAACCAGACACATTTTCTACAAAAGGTAAATAACCTCAACCTTAAAACTCTGAAAAGTCTCTGGACACAAACTGATTAGGTTTTTTATTTTAGTTTTCAGATCTCGGTCGAACTGCATTTTCTTATTATGCACCCTGAGCTTGTACAAGAAAATATTTCATGTCAATGTCCATTTCATTTCTAGATTTTAAATGTTTAAATTAATGATGTGCGTCCTCACGCTGCCATTTTGTAAAAGAGAGCATACAGCTGATGAGACCTCAGTCTGTGAAACTGTTGAGTTTGATTGAGAAATATTAAATGTTTAATTTCTAATTGCCAATTATCACCTAAAGTTTAGATATAACACCAACTGTCTTTAGTAACAGCCAAAGCTGCAGAATAATTTTACACCAAAGCTGTTAATGGTGGAAAATTTCTAGGTCTGGTTTTGTTTCTTTGACAGTATTAAAGTGCAGTGAAAAGGATTTATCTGTGATTTAATTTGACTCAGATCATCTCATGTGTTCTCATGTCCTTCCATCTACCATCATATAACTTGTTTAATATGCATTATTTAAATTGTCAGCTGTTTAAGCTGACAATCAATCGACTACACATTGCATCACTTCTTTGGTCACTCAAATTGAAAAATAAAAAATATAAAGCTTCACATTTCTTCTGCTAAATGCTGAATTCATTCCTCAGTGTTTTGGGATAAACTGCTTCCATCTTGGTGCGATGCTGTTTGTGGTTATTCAGTGCATATTCATGGCCCTGGCCCTCTGATCTTTCCTCTAGCACCACCCTCGGGACAAACCTCCGGCACTATAGCTTTACTTTATGATCATTTCCATTGACTGGGAGTGTTTACCGTCTGTTTCAAAGCAGAACAGATGCAGAAGCTAAATTCAAAAGCCTGACATTCAATTCACTTTTGGATTCTGCATCAACTCCAGATTAATGATGTTTTCTTTTCATGCACAAAAGCAAAAGTCAAAGTTTTTAAATTCGTCAAATAAACATTGAGAGAGGAGGAATTTTTCCAAGGAGAAGCCAAATCCCCTGAATACATGGCTGCTGAATCTCCTCGGCTGTTTCCAGGCCAGAGCAGTGATGGCTGTGTGACAGAACAGGTGATATTTACGGAGGAAAGAAGGGGGGGAAAAAATGGCAAAAATCCATTTCTGCCAATCGAGCAAACAGCAAACACCCAGCGCTGCCTCGCTTTAACTGAAGACTGACACCTCTGCTGGCAGCCAAACACCGAATGGCTGGAGACCAAGAACTGTGTGGCACGCAGAAAACGATCACTTCAACACACACACAAACACACACCCGGCTCCCAAATACCAGATGGCGTTTCTGGATTCTGTTTCCTTTTTTTTGTTTTTTTTTCTGTTACAATCACAAAAGAGCAAGTCTGTAAAACCACCGACACACAAAACCAACACTCACACATTTCAACTACAAACTCTGTCTTATACAAATGAAATGTATTTTATTGTCTCATATCTGATCAGAGACACTTTACTAAGACGTCATTATAATGTGATTTTGTTTGACTGGTTTACATTTAAAGTTACTGACGCCGGCGTGAGATTCAGTGTTTTTCAGATTAAAACCGCTGCTGGACTCGCAGCTGGACTCGGCCCTGATTGGCTCAGTTTAATGCGAACGACTGAAATCCATCCAATCGGGCCAGTTTGCAGCATCTTAATCTGGAGCGCTTCCACAGAGCAGGTTTACCGTCTTTGGAATTAGAGAAGCTGCTTCAGTCGGACGAACGTTAGAGAATTCCTGAACCAAAAATCCACAACAGTGTTTGAACATCCTCAGTATAGTTTTAATGTTTTGTTGTACGTTCATAGGAACAGAACATGTGACAAGTTATTTGTCATTTCTGGTTTCAAAAGACAGCAAATAGGTTTTATATGAATCTGAAGAGAGTGAATTACATCACTTATAAACGTAATGAGGAAATGTTAATTTATATATCTGATAAGCAGTAAACATGTAAAAACTGAATGTCTGAACATGTTTTCCATCAAAATCTCCAGCTGTGGTGAATCCAGCTTTATGAACCAGTTTTCTGGTTCTGTTTAGTAACAGCTCCTGGTCCTGGTTTAAAAGAGAAAAAGTTCACAGTAACTGCAGACACAACCTGTTTGTTGCCTCTGAACCACCACCTCTTCCTGAACCTGAACCAAAGAGCTTTGGTTTCCAGAGATTACTTTGCCACTGCAACATGACTGGGACAGTTTTTAGTTTAGAGACATGAGAGCAGCTTCTCGTTGAAGCGGTGATGGACAATGAATGATAACCGTCATTCCTGACGTATGTCAATGCACTGAAACTGAAGCTGAGCCTGGTGATCAGACCTGAACAAGGCAATAAGTCGACTGACTTGGCCGAGACATTAACAACAATTTCTTGACCCTGATTGGTCGAGGTCAAACCTGCAGTGTCTCCCAACCAAACATGCTGAATTATAATCGTCTAATCTGACATGGTGACCATCATGAAAGACAAAAAATCACCTAGTCTGATCCTGGCTGGAGTCTATGAAGCATCACAACATGAGCCAGCGGACGTTTGAACGTTGAGCCCAGTTTAAAGTGACAGTGTACGATTTATAAGCAGCACAGGAACAATTTCAAATGTCTGCTATAATGCACAATAATGCAGGAACCTTTTAAGTGAATTGAGGAAACAGCAGCTCACAACTTTCTAAAAAGTCCAAGGTGAGGAAGGAGCAGAGGAGTGTGTGAACAGTGTGTAACACATGGTGGTTTTGTTTAAAACCAGTAAAAATCTTGTTCCGGTGCCTCAGTGTTTCAGAGAGAGAGAGAGAGAGAGAGAGAGAGAGGGAGAGAGAGGGAGGAAGAGCATATGTAGAAACCAGCAGCGTCCAAGGTTGTTTGATACTGAGCCTCAACTGGCAAAGAGCCACAGCACAAAGCAGAGAGAAACAATGCTCACTTTGTTTAACAGAGATCCTTTAGGTTCAGAGGGAGGGAGGGAGGGAAGGGGGGAGAGGGAGGGAGGAGAAGGGAGGGGGAGACACTGCATTAACTATGGAGTAATTCTGTCCATACACCTGTCCACTAAACACAACCATCACATTAAAGCATAAAGCTAAACCATGTTTTTCCCCAAGCAAAATACTCACTACAGCGCCAAGTGTGGATTAATCCGCCACTGAAAATAGTCCCCAACTGCTGCACTATTTCCTCCTGTTTGATAAAAACTACAGCGAGCAGCTGTGTTAGGAAATTACCGAGCCTTTTTCTGAGGTGTTTTAAAGATTTACGTCCAGTAGGAACCAATGAGAGCCACAAACAGAAGAGGGAAAGTGTTGAGAGACGGACCAGCCTTCATCTAAAATAGGGTGAGGGTCTATTAGGGATATCATCATCATCATCATCATCATCTTCGTCGTCGTCCCATTGTTTCTCCTCCCAGCAGGACATCCACCGCACACAACCAAACAACAACCGACCGGCCTGAAGAAGAAGCAGCTGCCTTGGCTGGTAGCCATGTTTCTCCAGGGAGGAACAGACATGGAGCAGGAGGTAGGAGGAAGAGGAGGAGGAGGAGGAAGAGGACAAAGAGGGGGTGATGAAGAAGCAGGAAAAAAGATGAGGAGGAAGAGGACAAGCAGAGAGTTGGAGCTGGAGAATGACAAAAAGAGGAAGAAGATAGAAAAGGAAAATGACGAGATGAGAGATCCTTTCCATAACTCAACCTGATTTTCTTCTTGTTTTCAGTACAACGCTCACAGATCATCATCTTTTCGGCTGAAATGTTGAACAGCGTCCAGTGTTCCCTCTGTTTCAGCTCTGTGTTTGGTCTCCTCCACCTCCTGAGGGAAATCTCTGGCTCTTTAGCTGCTAAATGCTTTTTACAGCCGTTTCCTCTGAAAACATCTGCATGCAGCGACAACGAGAGATTGAACCAGACAAACAACGAGCTGAAACTCACTGTGAAGCTCCATAAAGACCACAGCTCGAGTCATTTTTGGACATTTTAATACAAAAAAGTTTAGATTTAGGTTTGAAGGTCGGGGGCTGGGGAAAGCATCGTATCAACAAACACAACTACAGAACCGCACACGTGTGCACTGACGCCATCCAACAACCAGAATCAATCCAGTCTCATTTGAAATAACAATACACCTGAATTAATGATGCAGCATGTGTGTGTGAGGATATCCTGTATCTGTGTTGAGTCGAGCTGATGTCGAGGCGTCGGCAGCAGGTCAGAGGCCAGAGAGACGAACGATCCTCTGGATACAGTAACACACTCACAGTGAACGGTAAACAGCAGCCATATTTGGAGCTCCGCTTGTTTACATCTATACACAGCTTTTATTATTCTTTTAGAAAAGTCATTCAGATCCAAAAATTCAAGGAGATTCTGAAAATATTACTTATGTTTCTAAATATTCCGACTAAAATATCTAAATTTAACTTCAAGCTCAAGAAGTTGGAGAAACAGAGGCGAAACTCGATTCATATAAGATTCAATCACTGAAAGGGTCTGTTAACAAGTTCCTCTTTGTATTTACAGACTTAAGACAAATTTATCAATTTCACTTCTAATGACACTTCTTCTGATTTACACAGAACATCAATAATGTGAGGATCTACTTCACAGCTCTAAGAACAGTTGGAGAACTCTTCTGTGTTTTTGTGTCCACATGAGAAGAAATGGGAACCATCACAGTTCTTAGAACTCAGAACCATTTCGAGTGACTTGTTCAGCTCCAACTTCAGAGTTTGCTTTATTAATTTTGTCTTTCTTCATGAAGCATTTTGTAATGGTTATTTTGAACGGTGCTAAATAAATAAAGTTATCATTGTTACTGGAAGAAGAAGAGTAAGTAGTAAGTCTACAGTGATTGGTCAACACGAGCCAGTGCAGCACTGGCAACCGCCATTTTAACAAAGTAAAACGTTAGCTGTGTAAATAACAACTCGTATCTCATAAAAAAATATGGAACAAAACACGATCAAATAAACCAACACTGAAGTCCGGTCTTTATTTATGTGTATACGAGACGTCGGAAACACAACGTTATACCAACCAGCCAGCTTACGTCACTTCAGCGCTCCTATTGGTGGCGTGAATGCAAACAGAAAAAAGGTTTGGTTGTTGTTGCTGTTTGGTCCAAAGACACCGTGCATATGATAACTGAACTGTTGAGCTGTGCAACCATCCTGACTTACTACTAAATGTAAAAATGGGAAACTTTTCTATCTCTACCATCTATCCCACAACAAACCTGCAGTACGTCCTTTCCAATCATCTGACATCAGACTGCCTCATTTTCAAAAATGTGGATGAAATATTCTCTGTACTCGACACCCTGATCCAAACTGTCTTCACTCAGATCAAACAGGAGCCAGAGATCAAATATATAAACATTTATCAGCTGTAAAATCCTCCTCAGATCGTCTTTAGTGTTGAACATAAATGAGAAAAGTCGTTAACGTCTCGGTTCTGTTTCTCTTTACTCACTGCAGAGTATTTGTGTTGGCGTTCTGCTCCAGTTCACTGAATTCATATTGAAACTAAACAGAGACGGTGGTTAAAGTGTCGTCTTTCAGTTTTAATATCGAGCGTGTTCTCGTCCATGTTAAAGTTTATGAATGAATTACAGTCGTGGTTTGAAATCTGTCTCTCACAAACACTAATCAGCTGCATCCAGCATCAGGCCTGACCCTCCTTGACCTTCTGGACTGACTCCAGACCAGTTTGTCTGTTTTCTCACATAAAGGTCCTCCAGCTTGTCTCTGTTCTGCAGCCAGAGATCGAAGCTGCTGCCAAAAAAAAAAAAAAACAACAACAACAACCTGCTGTACTGCTGCAGCTGAACAGATCAGGATTCACCTGCTCACTCAGGTTTACTCAACATCCAGTGAATTTAAAGGAACAGTCTGGCACTCTGAGGGAGTTATTCAATCTCCACAACAGGTCCAGGATGTGTTGGGGGGAAACGGTTAGCCTGGTAAGATAAGAAAGCAGATTTTATATATTTTATCCTTTATGAAAACAATGACAAGCAAGGACACGCGTACAGGTTATGTAACTGCTGCCACATTTACTCAACAATGGAACTCAATCGATTACGCATCAGTCATTTTTATACTAAAAATGCTTCAAGAAACACAATACAACCTCGTTGATACAAAGGAATCAAATAAATTCTGTGTGATCGATTAATTTGGACACCACCCTGTAATGTTTGCAGCGTACTTCTGTTCTGGGTTTGCTTATCATGGTTTGGTCTTGGACCTTTACTTCCAAACTGACCCTTTGCTAAGTCCTGCATCTTTGTTGTTGTTAGCCGCTGTCGAAGCTAGCATGGCGCTAACACCGTCACTGACTGCTCTCCCTGAGGAAAGGAGTTTTGGGAAAATGAAAAAGCAGTTTCAGACAGATGCTGACTGATGTCTGTGTTTGAGGGATGTATCCAGAACCAGAACCACCACATGACCTGGTCTGCACAGAGTCCTGATCTCAACCACATCCAACACCTCTGCGATGAACCAAAACCTGAACATCAGTGCAGAAGGTTCGAGGTTTGAGGTTAACGTCTCGATCTAGTATCACAAACGTTCAGGTGTCAGTATACTTTTCGATCTTTAAAAACCCCAGAAGCACCGAGTGAAAACTAAAACACAGACTCGTCCTTTAAGGCCGAGGCGGTGTCTGTGCTCAGCTCTCTCTCTCAGGTCGGCCGGGTTTCCCTGCAGCCGCCTCGGGCTCAGCTTTCCTTCACTAAGACCAGCAGCACAGCAGCGGATATTACAGCCCGAAGCCTCCACTCACTTATTGGACGAGAAGGGGGGAAAAAAAGAAGCTGCAGAGCCGAGCGCTCTGTTCAGCATTAGAGGGAGAACCAGAGCTCAGAGAGCACCTGGTCAGATCCTCCTCCTCCTGCTGCTGCTGCACGTTAACCCAGTCCACTGATTCTCACAGAGACCAAACAACACATATTCACACTCGTCTTTTCAATAACTACAGAATGACAAGTTTTAAATAACCCACCAAAAACACAACGCCGCACGATTCAAACACAACCCCGGTTTATCTGTTATGTCATTTGATATCAACATATTAATATAATACTCACTAAATATAAATACATCCGACTTTACTTTGGAAACAAAGGAGAGATGAAAGAACAGGAAAGACAAAGGACAAGGAAAAGAAACATGAAATACCAAGAAGGAAAGTTAAGGAAAGGAAGAGTGGAAGAAAAGAACTTAAAGACAAAGGTAAAGGAATGAAAGGACAGAGAGGAAAGGGAAGATAAGAGGACAGATGAAGAGGGAGAAGAGATGAATGGAAGAAAAGAGGCAAGAAAGGGAAAGGAAAGAAAAATAAAAATATAAAAGGGAAACAGAAATGGAAAAGATAAAAAGGAAAGACAAAGGGAAAGATAACAGAAATGATGAAAGGAAGGACAATGAGAGGTGAGAAAATGAAAGGAAGCATAAACAGAAACAGAGAGAAAGAAAAGGAAAGACAGAGAGAAAGAAAGAAAGAAAGAGAGAGAAGAAACTAAAAGTAAAGTGAAAAGAAGGGATGGGGTGAGATAAAATGAGATAAAAGATGAAGGCAAAGGAAAGAAAGGGATGACAGGAAAAGAAAAGACAAAAGGCAGGAAAAGATGAAGGGAAAGTAAAAGAGAGGAAAGAAAAAAATGGAAAAGAAAGGAACGACAGCAGAGATGAAGGGAAATGAAAAGTAAGATAAAACACAAGACAGAGAAAAGGAAAAAGGAGCGGACTAAGGTCAAAGGAAAGGAGAGATGGAAGGAAAGAAAGAGTGAAAGGAAAAGACAAAATAAAAGGGTTAAAAAGATGAAGGGAAAGAGAAACTAGAAAAGAAGGAACGACAAGAGTGAAGGAAAGAAAGGAGATGTAAAGGAAAGAGGAAAAGGACTGAGGTTAAAGGAAAGGAGAGAAAAAGGGTGAAGGGAAGGAGAGAAAAGGTAGAAAGGTGGAAGAGGAGTGACTCATGTCCGTTGGTCGGCGACAGCCTGAGACACACCGGGAGTTCGAGGACTCGATGTGTCCTCACACGTTCCACACCACAGGATGACCACAGGGAGGACGAGAGACTGCCAGGACGAATGGAGAGAGAGAGAGAGAGAGAGAGAGAGAGAGAGAGAGAGAGAGAGAGAGAGAGGTGGAGAGCGAGCATGCCGTGTTCAGGAAGTTCAAGCAGACAATTCTAATCCCCCAATTTCCTCCTCTCTAATCATCTCTACTCCGCTCATGGCCGTCTCCAAATTGGAAACATCTTCTGCACAATATGACACTCCCTCTGCAACACACACACACAGTAACACACACACACACAGACACACACACAGTAACACACAGGATCGTGGCCGTAACCTTCCTGTGTCGTCTCAGTGTGGACTCGGTGCTGAAAAGGTAAAATTAGTGTGAAAACGTGACTCACTTCCATCAGCTGACGGACGGACTGATCAGACTGTGAATAACAGAAAGGTCACGTCTCTTCTCATTAAAGGAGAAGTCCGACATTTACAGAAATACTCTTTATAATTCTCTCTATCAATCCTCTGGTCTTTAATCGTCTTGTTTTGTACGACAAGAAGTCCAACAATTCATCTGACGATTAATCATCCAATCAAGCCTCTGGTCTCAACATTTCTTGTTTCGTACGACCAACAGACCAACGATTCATTCAACGATTAATCTTCCGATCAGTCCTCTTTAAATGAGTTGTTTCGTTGTTCAAAGATATTCTGTTTATCGTAACATACGACAAAGAAAACCTTCCATCAATCAATCATCAAAGTCTGCAGTTATTTTCCTGTCAACCAACTTATCAATTAATATGCACCAGGTGTGTACCCAGTTAGCGTAGCTTAGCACAGAGACTGGAAGCAGGGGGAACTGCTAGCCTAGCTCTGTCGCGACCGTCGGATTCACATGCTGTGTCAACAGGATTTTTAGCAGCAGCTTCAGTTTGCTGTTTGAGCTCTGTCCTAACTCCAACATCAAACTGAACCCAGCTGACTCCAGGACCTGGACTGGATTCCTTTAAAATACAGTAGGACACCAGCTGAACCAGATCGAGAGGAAACACGAAACACTGCAGCTGAAATCAGGAGATTCAAACTCTCTCATCTTCCAACCTGCAGCCTTTTCAAACTGTTTATATTTGTCTTCCAAGTTTGATATTTTGGTTCAGGATCACAGTTTCTGGTTCCTGACTCTCTGGACTGCATCAGTCCCAGATGATCTAGTAATCATGTTAGCTGGTGTGTGGCGCAGGTCTGCTCATCATCCACAGAGTAAAAACTACACATGGACAAACAAGTCCAGTTTTTATTCACCACAAATCTGGATCAAACTCCCAGAAAACATCTGTCCTATCCAATCTGACACACACGCCTTTTTCCTGTCTTTTGTATCTTGTCTTTTCTGTCGTATATAAAATAAAATCACCTTACCCAAATAAAAGTTTCCTACGTTAATTCAGACTTTTGGAGTTCAAGTAGATGATTAGAATGCTTGGTCGGGGTGAGGAGGTCACCTGATATCAATCAACATTTCATTTAGTTACAGTGGGTCCTGGTTTTTCTACAGATACTCTAGTAAAGATATTTATATACATATATTTTATAAAATACTACCGATGAATATTAATCAATACACTTTGGAGCAGTGGTTCTGTCATGTTTAGAGGCCAAAAGAATAATAATCATGTGTATATGGGCATGTTTAAACTGATTAAACAAGCCAAGCTGACTTTAATTGAAATTAAAAAACATAAAATTTTATCCCTGTTTTTTTGCTCCTGATCATCCAGAACCTACTGCAGCTTCTCTAAGAATTCTGGGAAATGCAGTTTGAAGACCATCGTGACAGTGACGCCACTTAACGGCGAGTCTCGTGGTGAAAACGTGAGATTTGTGAATGGAGTTTGGTTTGGGACGGCGGTGTGTGTTTATGAGGCAGTCCTGCTTAGTTTCTTTAACCCCTGTTGTCAAACTCTAAGGTAATCTCCACCCTCTGACCTCCACCTCCACTTTCTCTATGTCCTCGGATGATTTCTGCCCCTGCTGTGTTTCCCTCCACCAGGCTCATTAACGCTGGGGGAGGACCTGAGGGGAGAGTCCGGCTAATGAACTGGGCCTCACACAGACCACAAACACAGAGCCGAGCCGAGCCGACGTCAAGTCCGCCACGATTCACTGATTCAGTGTCGCCTCCGCTCGACCTACGACCCTGAACACACATTCAGAGGAGGGGGGGGCAGATACAGGAGAGCGACGACCGACCTCACAAGTTTTCATCTTCGTCCAAAACATGTCTGCTAATCTTAACTTTCTGAACATGTCAGTGTTATTTTATACGATATACAACAGGTAGACTACAATAAATAAAAGGAACCCCTCAAAGCTGTGACGTTTGTCTCCACTGAAGGTCAAAGTTTCAAAGATGGAGGATGACCTCTGACTGAGGGAACTAAAACTAAAACTACTTGGTTAACGTTAGAGAAAGTCACGACCTCTGAACTACGACAGTTTTTGATGATTTAACGTCGCACTTTTCTTGAAATGTTAACTGAAACAATTCGTCGATTCATTGATTTGTTTATAGGCAACTAATTTGGAAACTGAAATAATCATTTTCTTTTCTTTTTTTAAGCAGAAACATCAAATATTTCCTGTTGCTAGCTTCTTAAACGTGAGGATTTTTCTTCAGTAAACTGAATATATTCAGACTGCTGGTCGAACAAAACGAGACACCTCAGGCTTAATTCATAAAGACGATAAAGAGAACAAAAAATGAAGAAGTGGATCAATAATCAACAACCTTTCTCAGGAATACCACACAGATAGCTCAGACTGTCTGAGAGGAGGAGGATGAGACGACAGGTGAGAAGGAAAAGACGCTGATTTCTTTATTCTCTGGTGTATCGAGCTGCTCTGTCTGAATCTGTACGATGCTGTGAGCTAACTGTCATAACAGACGAGTATTTAGAACAATGAAAAGAAACAAGCTCACGTTTTTAATAAAGTCCAGACAGATCTGGGTTTAAAACAGAAAATAAAGACTGAACAGAAAGCAGACATATTGTCCTGTGTGTGTTCACACACTTTAAAAAGTCAAGCATTACGATATGATCAGATATAAAACATTTATTTACAAATTAAAGCTCAGATGATCAGATTAATACGATGTGATAGATCAGATCACACACACTCTGCACAAATATGAGTATGGAAAGAGGGTGTGTGTGTGTGTGTGTGTGTGTGTGTGTGTGTGTGTGTGTGTGTGTGTGTGTGTGTGTGTGTGTTTGGGGGGGTTGCTCATTGATAAATGGATTATGGGGCCGTCACTTGTAGTCCCACAGAAATCCTGTTAACCCCTGCAGTGGCTGAATGAACGGATGAATGCTCGCTATGTTACACACACACACACACACACACACACACACACACACACACACAGCTATTTTATCAGTAAACTCTCAGATTAATTTGTTTTTTAATCCATTTTCTTTGCTTTTGAAAGATGAAAACGCTCCGACTGGATTTCACGATTTTATGTGATTTCAACCTGTTTCTCTGTTTTTTTAATAATAAAATAATCTTTGTATCAGCTTTACTGTCCTCTCTCTGACTCGCAGCTCTGTGAGTTTATTTCCCTCTCGTCGTGCTCGGCTCCCTGACTTCACACTGTTGCATTAAAAGTTAATATTAATCAGATCTGATTACACCGGAGTGTGTTTGCTGGCGTCCCGCTGCAGACGAGTGTGCAAATTGGTTTCACAGTCGTTTGTTGTGAGCCTGAAAATTCAGGCACAACATATACAAACTGGCAACGATTCGGCTGAGATTCTAGTTTGTTTCATGTTAATAGAATTGTCCTGGATGTGCAGCGAAGCAGAGAGGCGGGAAACAAATATAAGGATTAAACGTACATGTGATGTAAATGAACAGGGACGAATCAACAAAAACTGACTTAATTATTATTTTAAAATGAAATACAGGATCAATAAAATATTTTATCTCTTATTTTTTATGTTTGAGGCTCTTTCTGAAGCTTTTCTAATTTTAACAGCACAGAAAATAAAGTGTGAAAACAACAGGACGACGCACTTTAAATATTTTAATGTTTAAAACTATGAAAAAACCACATCATTTATCACGGCTTTAAACATAAATGAGCCTGAATTTCAGCTTCAATTTGAAACTATTAACATCAATATTAATATATTAACAACAGCATTATGTGTAGAAGTAAAAAATATTTAAATATAAAAGAGATTTTTTTTTTTTATCTATTAAAAGACTAAATTAAAAAGCGATCTGTTTCCCTAAACTGACCCGACAGAAATCATCTGGAATAATCACAGCTGCCTTTTTTCTTTTTTTAAACGTTAAGCAGATAATCCTCTTTCTGCTTTTCACACAGTTTAACCTTTTTGTGCCGTTTCAGACTCTGATACTGAAGCTCGGACGGATTTAAGTCGGACTAATTACCCTGCTGTGATCGTTAGAGGGAGAGCAGCGTCAGTGACAGCTCGTTAGAAAATACAACTAATGACATAAAGTGGGCTTAATTAAAAAGTGCTAATATATTTAGATATATATATTTAGATTTTTATTTAGTTTGACGCTGTACAAGAATTGTATTAATTCTAATTTTCTTAATTTATTAACAATTAATAGAAATAATTTGAAAGGAAAAGAAAGTAAAAGTGAATTTTACTGAGTAATATTTTTAATGTTTTGTCGCAGCAGAACAACACAGTCACTGTCTCATTTAAAAATCAAATCATTTCTATAAATGAAGCTTTAAAAATCTAATCTGCCTGAAAGTAAAAACAGGATTTTTTTTATTAAATTGAGCAGCAGCTTCATTAGAGTCACAGGGAGAAGAGAAGCTGTGCCATTAATACCACCTTAAATCAGAATTATTTAAGGCTCAAATGAGTCAAAAATAAAAAATGTATCAGGACAGTTAAACTCAAACATCAGCACAATAAAAATATGTTTCTGCGTCACAGATATTATCTGACCTCTTTTATAAAACGCTGCTTTAAACTGATGTTTTTCAAAATAAAATTCAGCTCCAGTCGAGCCCCCCCCCCAACCAAACACAAACACACACCCGAGAAACAAAACTCTCCCACCCACCAACCGAGCCTCTGACGACCCCGGCGGCCGACAGAGTTACAAAAAAGAAAACCTCCCGTCAACATCCACGAGCTGCCCGCCGCCACCGCCGCCGTCCTGCTGCTGCCGGACGGAGAAAGTGTGTGTGTGTGTGGGTGGCGGTGGTGGTTGGGGGCGGTGGTGGAGTTTTGGTTTGACCGAGAGGAATTCACAAAGTTCACGGTCCTGTTACGCGGAGGATAAAGCCGCCTTTGTCTCTTTGGGCAACACAACTCTTTTTATTCAAGGCTGCATGGAGGAGAAGGAACCTGCAGCGCCGCCACAGCTCCACCCGTCCCCTCTTCACCCACCCAAAACTGACCAACACCACCAGGTCCAGCCAAGACCCGAACGGACACGGTGCTAAACACAGTGTTAGATGGAACGGTGGCAGTAATAATGAGCTGTCCTCTAATGAACTCTGAGCGCTGGGAGCTCTTTCATCTCTCTGGCTCATTTGGACCAGTCGGTCACAATAGACTATTGTGAGGCACCAAAAAAGAGAAAACCCCCGGCCGACCCCCTCCTCGTCTCTCAGCGGAGTCACCAAACTCTCCCCTCAACCCCCCGTCTGTCTGTTTGGACTCCAACCACCACCTCCCCTCCTCCTCCTCCTCCGTCCTCTGTCCTCAGCCACCACAGCAGTGACGAGGGTGTCAAAGGTCGGCTGGCCTCGCTGACCACGACAAGCTGCTTAATGCGGCCCGGCGCTGCAGCCGGAGCCCCGGCTCGTCCCCGGGACGCCGCCGCTGAGATGAGTCTTAGGGGAGGAGGTGGTGGAAGGGGGGGTGTTGTAATTGCCACAGCGGCGGCGGTAGCAGCGGTGTCAGAGCTCAGGAGCCGAGCGCGGCGCTCAGTTTTGGTATTTCTCGGCGAGCGCACAGAAACAAAAGCAGGACTTTTTTCACAAGTTCCCCCGTTAATTAAAGCGGAGGATGACAAGAGGGAGGAACGAAGGAATAAACCCCCCTCCGACACCACCAACACCCCCGTCAGCCAGCCGGTCGCTGGCGGTGGTGGAGGTGGTGGCTGCAGACCTGAGCTGAGCTGGCACCCGTCCGCTACCGGGACACCGCGGAGACAAGAGAGAGCGAGAGAGAGGAGAGAGACGGGACGCTGATAAAAACAACAAACACAGTCCGAGCCGAGGTCGCAGATCCACCACGCTTCAGAAAGAGGTTTTTGTTTTTGGAAATAAAACAAACCGCTGCTGTGAGGAGTTTGAAAACACTCAAGAAGAAGAAGAAGAGGAGGCGGTAGGAGGAGGAGGGATTGTTGTTTTGCAATTGAAGAAAGAGAAAAGAAAGGACTAAGAAAAAAAAAAAGCAAACGGGGCAGTTGTGCCAACTTACCATCCACCAGGTCCTGGCTGAGATGTCGTAGCAGAGCTGCCATTTGATGGAGCCTTCCGAGGTTTTCCCTGCCATTACGCTGTCAGCAAGCTTCATCTGATGCGAGCGCGCTCACCGGAGATAAGACACCTAATTGAGAAAACATTTGCACTGGCATGTTGGGCAACATGTAGCTCGCTCCATACCATATGGAATCATGGGTAAAAAAAAAAAAAAAAAAAAAAAAAAAACCTCCTTGACAATGAACCAATCTCATGCAGACCCCGTGGCAAGGTGAGCGGCAGTCATCTGCTCGGAGAAAAAAACACACACACACACCCCCCTCACACACACACAGCCGAGCAGAATGATGAGCCTTTTTTCCGCATCGCCGAACGCCTCGCCCCCCCCACACACACTTTCTTTTTTTTCCCTCCTCGGGTTTAATTAGGGCTCGTTCTTCGTTATCATCATCATCATCATCACCAGGAGCACGAGAAGAAGAAGAAGAGGAGGAAGAAGCAGCCCGAGCGAAACTGAACTGAACTGACTCCAAACAACTTCTACTGGTTTTTTATGGTCACTTTAATGGGACGGAGGCAGGTAGAGGGAGGGAGGGAGGGAGGGGGTGAGAGAGAGAGAGAGAGAGAGAGGGCAGAGGGCTGAAGCACCACGGGGCGATCAGTCCTCCGGACACATGGAACTGCTTACACATTATCATGCTATGTTTTGTTTTGGGTTTCCATCCTTCCTCACCCCCACCTCTCCTCCTCCCCCCTCCGTCTCCCCCCTCCATCCCTCCTTCAGCTGAAAACTCGTGTGTTTTGGCATAAATACCTCCAGACTGAAGGATCCTGTGGAAGCCCGGAGAGAGAGAGAGAGAGACGACCTGTGCGAGAGAGACGACCCGGTCCTTCACGCTCCGTGGAGAGTGGACGCTCGCCGCCGCCGCTGCCTCCTCCACCGTCTCCACCGCCGCCGCCGCCTGAAAAACATCACAACGCTCCGTCAGTAAGTTCACTACAGTTTACATTTCCTGTCTGTAAGCAGCAAAACATCAGTGTAAGAATACATGAGTAAAAACTTCAGAGGGATACAGTGAAGTGCAGGAGGGTTTATTGTTGTGTTTTATGTTTTTGATGCGTTCACTCACTCACTGTTTTCATTATGTGCTTTTTACACTTTCATCATGTTTAGTTTGTAAAATCTTCATCTGTGAATTAATGACCGATCATAATCAATCATTTATAGATCAGTTATCAGTCGTTAACTCCACAGAGAAGTCGTTTAAACTCATTTAAGATGCATTTCATTACAGCCAGGTGACATTTTCTTGGTCATTATCATTTTATTTATTTTGCTCCACATCATGTGACCGTGGATTAAATATAAATCAGGAGAGACAGAATTAGACAATAGATGCTCCACTGCACTTTGCTTTAAAGGCGTCTTCTGAAGCTCAGAGATAACAGTGCTGCTTTAACTGATCCATAAATGATTTTGTGTCGTTTACTAGAAGGTGTTGTTCAATATTTTCTCTGAGACGCAGTGAAGTGTCTTAGAGGTAAAAACAAACAGAATAAAATGTTTGTATTAAACTAAAACAGAAAACTTTACTTCAGTAGAAACTTGCTTCTGTAAAAACAAGGATAAACTATTTTAAAATACACACGATAATTTATTTAACCCCTCTGACCGTCCTGTTTACACACCACTGTAGTTCAAACAAACAAAACTTTAAATTCTTACACGGAGCCTAAATTTTCCAAAGACACCAAACACATCAGGGTTAAATTTATAGCCAATAAATAAATAAATAAAATAAATAATGTCTGTAAATTTCCATTAAATGTAAATAAAGTATCTTTGGGTTTTAATTTTTCTATTTTTATGAGTATTCATATATATGTAAAGTAGATAAGGAATATTTAATATAAATATAAATACTTTACTAGAGTTATTCCTAATGTGTATATTTAGATATTGTACTTTTTCTTATAAATGGGATCAAACTAAAAACATTTCATTTGTATTCTGTCCTTTCATTTCTTGTTTAAATTGTTTGGATTAATTAAAAAGTCAGAGTTGTATTTTCCCCCACAGAATCCAGCCTGTAAACGCAGCGCTGAGGGTTTCATTCACTGAGGTTTTGAAAGGAAATGAGTGGTTAAAGGTTTTCTCCTCAGATCACTGAGGTTTAAAAGACTGATGTCGTTTTTCTTTTTCTGTTTTTCCAGGTCAGATTAAAAGCAGCAGCAGCAGCAGCAGCGTCCCATCACGTCGCACATCAGCTAACATGTGCTTTAACCTGTGAGATCAGTTCACTGTCTGTTTCTGCTGCAGCTGGGGGGGAGGAGGGGGAGGCGGGGGGTAATAAAGGTCTCTGAGGGAGGTGCAGGGGGATCTGTGAAGCTCAGGTTCCTAATCAGAGGGGGAATACCTGAACCACAGCAGAGCCGCCATCAAACAGTTCTCCCATTGTGGCGGCCAAAACGAAGGAATGCGATTCAGCCGGAGATAGGGAGGGACGCTCGGGGGGGGGGGTAAGGTACACCAGGCCAGGAGGTGAGGAGAGGGGAGGAGAGGGGAGGAGAGGGGAGGCGTATCTCCTGAAATTTGGAAAGACTGTCATTGTGAGCGGCCGCTGTTTTCCTCTGAGGAGCTTGAACTTTAAGTGAAAATACAACAATTTATTTTAAAAAGAGGCAGCTAACACCACAACACTGGTTTCAATCCAGAATAAAGTAAAACCAGGACCAGGATTATAGATAAAGACACTGATATCAATAACGTATGATAACATACGCTCAGGTACTGAATATATTCTAATTACAGGAGCCTCACTGACTCTTCTCTCACTGAACTAATCAGATGCATGTTTAAACACAACACAGATTAAATGATAAATAACTCTTGTTCATAAAAATGACACTTAACAGCCTTCAAACAGCATCAGTCACATTACAGCTTTAATATTAAGTGACTGTGAATATACAAATTACAGACATGCATGAAGTGGACAGTGTGAATTTGCACCAAAGGAATTATGTCTTCATAGGCAAATGAAGTGATCTGTACAGAACAAGAGGAAATAATGCAATTTTATCTTTAATTATGAGTTTAGTATGTTCTCAGTTCTTAATAAATACTGAGCTAGCAGGGGAAGGTTTGAGTTACTGTTAAAGTTGCTAAACTCTTCTTTAAAACCGTTAAAGTTACTAAACTGAACCCTCTGAGCTGAAAGGCTATTAGCTAACCGGAGCTAACCTGCGGCTAAAATAAGCAGTTAGCTAATTTAAAACATCGTCTGGAAACAGTTTAAACCCCTACAATGAACTCTTCGCTAACCTGAACTAACTGTGCCTTGTCTAAGCTAACAAATTTAGTGTTGTCAAGAATTGTAGCCGCTAAAACAAACCGTTAAGTGGGTTTGATTTAAGTAGTAACACAGGAGCTAAACTGCTGTAGCTAGCGGCTAAAATTAGCAGTTAGCTAACCAGACCGCCTCAGCCACAAACCGGCAAACTTACAAAAAGCAAGTAAATGTTAGGTTTTTTAAAAGGTATTAAATTAAAATACCTATGCCGAATTCAGTGTGATCAACTTGTGTTTGCTACATGCTGTTAACTGTACTGACAAATATCAACATTTTACTTTTATACTTGAAAAAGGTAAAAACGTGGTGATTTTTGAGGAAGTCCTGCGGTTATAACGAGCGCCTTTTTTCCATGATTTCTACGCCCGTTCAAGGACATTAATTTTCGGTGGACATCAGGAATGATGTTATCTCCGGAAGGTATGAGTCACAGACAATCTAAAAATATGTATTTAATGCCTTTGTGTTCTCATTTGACTGCGCTTTTTGACACTTTATCGTACCTTACTGTCCTCCATTAGCTGCGTTCACTGTCTGCTGCCGCCGCACCCGTAGGTTGTGTGGATCACGTGCCAAACCGCAACACCTGACTTCCTGTTGTTTATAAAACATCTGTTCTTTTTTACTCGACACACTATCTTATATTTTACAGCTCAGTTACAGAAAAAGTCGTTTCAGTCTGACGACACTGAACAATTAATCAACATATTATTGAAACGATTTTATCTTGATTTTTATTTATTTTGGTGAAAATGAAATTCAAAAATGTCCACTAAAATTCTGATTCATACCACAATATCTGTCAGAATAATTGCTTTGCATATCATTCAGCCCTATAGTAGAAACATATCTGCAGGTCCAGTATTTCCTTTTTTTCAGCTCTGTGTTTGGTCTCCACCACCTCCTGAGAGAAATACCCTGCTCTTTAGCTGCTAAATGCTCTTCTATGGTTTTATATGGGAGCCTGAGGGACTAAGAAATACAGTGTTTGTGCAGCTGTAGAGCTGCAGAGTTAATTCTTGGTGCGACACACTTTTATTTTGTGTGAATATAAAATATTGCTCATACACCTTCTGCAAATCAAATCATTAAAGATGAGACTTGTGTGCAAATTTTAATGGTTGGTGTTGAATAAAATTATTCATATTGCACTGGAATGGCAAGAAATGTACATTAAGCATCCTTACAACATCTTATCATATTGTGATATATATTAAACATGTTTCCTGACTCAGAGTTACAATAAATGACAAAAGAAAACTGAACTCATTTGAATGCAACAAATTCAAGAGTTAATTTCTTTTGTTTTACAACAGACACTATAATTTAATTCTAATAAAAGCATAAACAACAAGGTGTTGATGTGTGTTTGTGTGTTTTTTGCTGAAGTATTAACAGAAGACCTTAACATTTCTGGACATGTATACGTATAATTTCTCACTGTGATAATATATAAATATAAAAGGACACAAAGTGAATATATACAACATTAACAGCACATAAGAGGAGGTGGGAGGTGGAAACACTTCTTTAATATGAGAGTTTACCAAACAAAATGGCTGAAGAGACATTTATTTTTTGTGTAAAATAAATATTATTGATATTATTCTTAACATATGTGTTGTTAAATCCAGCTGAGCTCCTCATGCTGCTCTGGCTGCTGTCATTACCTCAGCTCCCAGTAGGAGGCAGTGTCGTGTTTCTGGGTTTTATTCACTGCTTTAACTTGAAGAGGAGACTTGACTGAAACCAGGACAGATTTTATTTATGTATTTGATTCTATCTGATTCTACTGAGTGTTTCTACTCACCTGTTCCCACATCACAGCCGACTCCTCTCCTGTTTTCTGTTTAAATAAAAGACAAAGAATGGACTGTGAACTCAACATCTGTCCAGTTGTGACTCATTTCACATCTTCAGATGCAGGTTTAAATCACTTGTGTTCCAGGAGCAGATGAGAAACAAACACAGGATTTATTTCATTTTATTTAAATCTCATAGAACATCTCAGGTTTTCACGTGTGGAGTTTTAACTAATGTTATTGATGTTTGTAAGTTTTAAAACCATTAAAAAACCATTAAAGTAAAAACTGGCAAGTAAAGGCAAGTATTTTTATATGTATATACACATTTGATGTACGTCTATTTGTAATGCTATATTGACATTCATTTCATAAATATTATATAAGTTAATTAATTTTAAAAATTTTAGGACGTGTAGACGTCCTGCTTTTTCACCCAAGACCTGTGGTAATTTAATCAACTGCAAATTAGTTTTTATCATCCTGTATTCACCACTACAGCACAATAAACTGAAAGGAAAGGGGCTCAGTGACACCTGCGACAGTTTACGTTGTACTTAAATAAACATATGAATAAATTTGTGCGTAGTCAAGTTGCCACAAACTAAACCAGACGATCAATCAACACATAAACAAAGCACAGAGTGGAATGAGGCCACAGCTCAGGGTTAATTCAGTCCTGTATGTTTTTATGACGTCTGCAGTGGAAGTGTTTAAAGTTTAGAAGACACAGATCAGTTCCATGTTACTGTAAAAATATTAATTAATAATGTTAATTTATAATCTAAAGAAACAGATTCCAAGCTGAATGAACTGTGATGTTGAGTCTCTGGAAATAAAGAATAAATCAGTTAATAAAAATATGAAGGCTGCTCCTAACTTTTATTCTTGATTAATCTACTGATTATTTTTTGACTAATTATTAGATATTAACTGCAGCATCTCAGAGAGTCTTCAAATGTCTTGTTTTGTTCAACTAACTAAAACTCACACATGTTCACTTTAACATGAAATGTAATTAAGAAAAGCAGGAACTCGTCATATTTGAGAGGCTGACCTCTCTTTCATTAACTTTACTTGGAAAAGACACTATCAACTAACTGATTAATAACCTGATCTTTTCAGCTCTAATGATACAAACACATTTAAAAGTAGTGGAAATGTACATTCAATAAAACTAAATGTTAAAGATGATTAGTGAGTTATTACAGTGAGAAATCAGCTTTAAATATTTGTGCAGAATAAACAGGAAGCTTGTAAAAACTCAACAACACAAACTCCTGTCAGCGCACTGATGTCTCAATCAGCCGAACTCCAGCTCGACGACACATTTCTCCAATTTATCCCCAAAATCCAATAAGTTACCCAAATATGTGTGTTTCACTTCCTTCCTCTCACTAACCAGAGAGAGAGAGAAAGACCTGATTGTCAACATCTGTTTTCCCTTTCCCTCCTCTTTGTGGAGCACGGCGGCGCCCCCGGGGCATCACAGCAGCAGCAGCAGCAGCACCCTGCCACCCAGCGCTGCATCCACCCACCCACCACCCATCCATCCATCCATCCCTGCACCCGCCCGGCTGTCCCACTGAAGCTCACTGAAGCCAGAGTGTCCATATGAAGACACATTAACGGGGACGTTTCCCCAAGTAGCTCGCCAGCTGTCCTCCCACCACCACACTCACCACATCAGCCATATTAAATGACCCTTTGTCTTTTTTTCCCTCCTCCTCCACACTCTGTCCAAAAGATCTTGTTCGAGCCGTCTCCTGTGTATTCTCCTCTTGTTCTTCCCCCTAATTTTAAATGTTTAGCTCTGCAGCATGTGCACTTGCAGAACATTAGAGGATCGCTCAAACGGAGCATTTGACAAAAGCCAGGAAGCCTGCGCTCCAAACAAGAGTGTTTGTTTTCATGCATTTTTTCCCTCGTCCTGATTGCTGTCAGATGCCTTTGTGTTCCAGGTGGTTGAGCCTGCAGAGGGAGAACCACACAGAGAAACAAATACCATACATCCTCCTTTATTTCTGCTGCTGTCAACATATATATTGTGCTCAGGACGAAGTGTAAATAGGGCCAAATGGCTTTGAAATCCACAACGGGAACTGATTACTCTCCAGGGCTGGTGAGGAATCAGGACCATCTGACTCAGAAAGTGAATGAGATCAGAGAAGATTCACTGAGTAACTGGACTGAAGCTGAGCTGCTCGACTCGTCCGTCGAGTCCTGTTTGGTTCCTGGTTCTGGCAGAAACGTCCCGTTGACAGTCCAGCGATGAGTGCTGCTGTTAGCTACAGAAATATGTCATTTTTAATTTCCTGGGAGATCAGGCACAAGGATCCACGTTAGAAGTCTGTAACAGAGCCCGTGGGTTTGAAGACTTTTAGGCCAGAAACAGGCTCATTCTCACTTGTACACCACAAGACATGGACGTATGTGGACACTTGAACATTACACCCTTTCGTAATCATTGAACATCTCTTTCCAAACACAGCAGGATTACAGAGGTCCAGCACTGATGTTGGTGATAAGGGTTGGCTCACAGTGTCGGATGGGGGTGACGTCAGGGATCTGCACAACGAGTTGAGTCCTCCAACATTAAAACCTTTTCTTCTGTGGTGCTAGGTTTGTGCACGAGGATGGTGTCACGATGAAACAGGAAAGAGACAAACACAAACCTCTGATACAAAGGTTTAAGAACTCAACCTGGGGAGTTTGGACCCTGACAAGGGGGAGGAAGATGGATCGAAGGGGTCGTGAGAAACACTGGAAAGTTTTTCCTTAGGTAAAGATGGTGGTTTTGGTTCAGTGTCAACAAACAGGGTGTGTCTGAAGTCACTGTAACCAGACCAGGATCTTTTCCTGAACCTGAACCAGGAGCTGTGAGAGTCTGAACAGGACCAGAAAAACCCAGTCTGAGCCGAGAGATCAGGTATTTTTGTAAGAAACATGAACATTTTACAGATATCGTCAGTCCTGTCATTAAAACAAAAAACTTTTGTCATTACAACTGAAACAAGAGACTTTCTCATTTAGTTTTGAGTAATAATTGGTCTGAAATAAGAACTAAAGTGTATTTTTTAGAGACTGATGTTCTAATTTACGAGTCTTTCCTGCGTGTCCTGAACGCAGCCTGAGGACAGTAATAAGGACCTGCTGGACACGTGCTCTGACGATTAGAAACACACCACAGATCATCCAGGCATCTGGTTTAATGAGCAGAAGAAACAAATCAGAGCAATAATGACTTCATTGTTCTCCAGCAGAGAAAATATCTCCTCCTCGGTCAGATGCTGCTGCTGCTCGACTCTCCGACTGCACCGACAGATAAAACACTGAGGCAGGGACTGAGATTAACAAACAACTGCTTTGATTATTGATTAATCAGTTTACTAACCCATCAAATGAAACCCTGAACACAGGCTACAGCTGAGTATCATCTGGAGTTTTCTGATATTCATGAGTTTCTGTATCGATACCAAACTGAATCCTCAAACCCAAGCCGTCACATTGACCTGATTCAAGACTGTACATGTACTGCATCACCTTCTCCTGTAGTGTGAGGTGGTTTTAGCCTTTTGTTGCTTCAGGATCTGGTCTGGACCTGGATTTATTATTTGAGGCAGTTTGAGTACTGGGTGTTGTGCATCTTTTAGGCCACAAGAGTGCAGGACACAGCGACATGAAATGTGGGGACTGAATAGATTTAAAACAGTTAAAGCTGATAACTTATGAATCAAGAAGTGTTTTTACTTTATCTTTTAAAGTATGTCGTCCTACTCGTTGGACATTTTGGCCCAGTCTGGTCTCAGGACATAGTGTACGCATGAAACACCAAGACCCCTAACCCTCACCGTAACCAAATGTCCTGAAAATGGCATGTTTTTGTACCCAGTCCCGTCAGATCGTGTAGTTCCAGGTGTTCTGGGTCTGTGCTGGTCTCAGTTGTCAACAAACTGGACTAACCCTACATTGTTTTAAAGCTTTAAGTCTCCTGATTCATCGCTTTGCACAGTTTTCACATCGCTGCAAACAGCTGTCGACACAGAACTGGATCAGACTCGTGGCTCCAAAGTGTTTTCCACACAGAAGGTCCTACTACAGGCCTGGAGCGTGATGAGAGAATGATGAAGCCAACTCAGACGATATGAGCTCTGAATGGGACGACAGTCAAGATACGTCCAGTTAATCGTCCCAAGAGAAGTTAGGACTGATGAGGAAACATCATATCATTACCTCAGCTGCCTCAACGCTGCTGCTATGAATGAGCAAAGCAGTTTTCCTGCCAGCTTGGAATCTCACAAACTCACACTCTCCTGGAAAACTTTGTTCTTCAGCTGTTGTGGCTGCAGCTGGAGAAAAAACTAAACTTCCAAAGGCTGATGGACACTCGAAAAGTCTTTGGTTTATCCAGAACCAGAACCACTTTGACGTCAGTTGGCGAAACGCTGGAAATACCACAAGTCCGTGTTCAACCACAGAAAAGTGGAGCAGTACGCACTTTGTGCAATCACCACGAGCTGCGAAATAAAAAATAAAAAACACATTTATCTGACACCTATAAATAACTGGAAACATTTAATAAATGACAAAAATATATTTTTTGTGTCTGTTATTGTAAATAATAAGTTCTGAAAAAGGTTACAACCACTTTAATGTGTGGTTTAATCTGCCTTGTAATACAGAGCTGTAAGTCAGGTGTACTGATAGTCTGTTCCAACAAACTCAGGTTTTCTCGATGGTCAGTAATGATGTTGGTTTCGTCTAGGCGGTGTACTAAATGAGACTACAGAGGTGGACTAAAGACTAAAGACTGAAGACTAAAGACTGAGGACTGAAGACTGATGAACTAAACGTGGAAGGATCAGAAACTTTAGTTGGTCTCAGTTTATTTTCTGGAATAATCCAAAACACAATGAAAAAATCCTGTTGGCTCTTTGTGGAGGAACCAGGCTGATGCTGACTTCAGGGCTGGACTACAGAAACACCTTTAACTGAACACACTGTGCCGCTCATTCTGAAAAGAGTCGAGTGTTTTCTTGAAAAGCAGACAGAAGCTCATCAAACACACAGGAAGTCAGAAAACAAACCGTCGAGGTCAGTGAATTGTAGTTAATACAGGTCGGGATTCGTCCAGTAGGAGCTCTGAGGATTAACAGTCTGTCACTGCAGGTACTCTGTGGAATAAAGTGAACCGCTGAGGTTAATATATTCTACAGGAGAGTCTCCACACAACAGAGCTGACACCTTCACTGTACAACCAGCTGCTACACTACAGCCTCCGTACACTGTGTGTGTGTTGTCCAAACATATTGAATGGTGAATGTAGAGGCAGCCACAGAGCCCAGAGGGCTGGCAGACAGCATGGACCAGGGCTGTGTGTGTGTGTGTGTGTGTGTGTGTGTGTGTGGAGGGTTTTGAGCGTTAGCCATGAGCACCATCTGCCTCCTCCGTCACTCAGAGCCAAGATGTTCGGTCAAACCGCTCGCCGCCGAGCTTGGACGTGGTTGTGAAGCTCGGCTCGTTCTCTCTGCTTGTTGTCTTCAGAGGTTGTTAGGTTGTGTGTGTGTGTGTGTGTGTGTGTGTTTTAAAATACACCCACAAACACTGAAGTGTGTAGTGTTGATCATCACCACACGACCTGAACATTCATCTGAGCGTCAGCTGCTTCATGGAAACACTGAGGAAACGTCTCTGTCACTGTGTCAACAGAAACTGAAGCATCTCGCTTTTATTTTTATTCTAAACACAAATGTGACGTATATTCACATACACACACACACACACACACACACACACACACACACACACAGTGATTCGCTTATAGACTTTAAAGACGTAAAACACATTAAATTACAGCACGTACCTCAGTGACACAGAATTAAAAACTCAATATTATGCAGCTTAAAGGATCAGAAATGTGCAGGAGTCGAAAATACATCATATTTTTATCGACTGTTTAGTTTTTGTTTCCTTTAATTATTTTTATTCTAGTTGATGTTTAAACTTTACACTGTAATTCACTGTAAGACTCCTTCAAATGTTAAAGCAGACTCCAGCTTCACTGTGCAACATAGTTTAATATATATCTAAATAAACAGAAGCCTATGGAGGCTGAGAGATGGAAAATGATTTGAAACATTTCTAAAAGACAGTTAACAATAGTTAGCTGTAATTTCAAGTGTAAATTATATGTGTAGATGGGATACAATATTCACATATAGCTGCCTTTTATAGAACATAAGAGAGAAGATAAGACATGATATTCAGACTTTTTAATGTCAGCATTTATTTATCATATTCTTAAATTAAAACCTCTGAACAAGCCTGAAAATAAAAATCTGTTCTGATCGTGGAAGTCTCTCTAAAAGGAAACTTTGGATTTAGTTTCTCAGTTTTATGGACTTTTCTTTCTGTCTTCATGTTACCGATCTGTTTCCTATTCACTCCTGTTACAAAATGAGTAACTGAGGTTTCAGTGATGATGGGAATAAACAAAATACAAAACGCTCTCTTCTCATTGTTTCATTATAATCCATCTGTAACAGAAGCTTTTCACCTCCAGCTCCACGAAGAACCTGAAACTCTCATCACTGGATTTGTTCTGTAAAATATTCGGAGCTATAAACGAGGTCGTGGGTAAGAAAAGGTCAAGAAGTCCTGTTCTCAGGTGTTGCTGTTATTTTGTCCACCCCTGTTTATCCCCTGACGGAGGAAGGAATGTGACAGGTCACCTGACAGAGATGTTTAATAACAGACAAACACCTTTGTGTCCAGATTAATGAGGAGTTTCATGTGTGTCCTCTTCAGTCTGATTTCCCTCAGATGACTCCACGCCGCGTCCTTGAAGGCTATTTATACCCCGCGACCTTTAGCCGTGTCTTAATGGATTATCAGAAGGCACTCATCAATTCTGCTGGGTGAGGGCTGACGGTCACGTTGGCACCGAACATTAAAGTTTTGGAGTGATTTGTTCGGCGGTTTTCCTGATAAAAAAAACACACAGAGAGGCGGTGCAGCTCCCTCCAAACAGGCCCTGAAGACACCAGAGCGGCAGCCAAATGACGCCGAGGCAGGCGTCTGATGCCAAAAGTGCCGCGGCTCTTCCCCTAAAACAAGATATTGTGCAGTTTGTGTTGGCATGTGAGCGGACAGGCGGGGCTGGTAGCCAGAGACGCCCCGGCTGTGCTGATGTCCATCTTGGCACATCACAGCCGATCAGGAAGAGCGGCGGTGAGTGGCAGCCAAGCCTGTCATCCTCATGTCCTGTGACAGCCAGGATCCTCCCACACACCGACAACCCCCTCCACCACCACCACCACCACCGCTGCCGCCCCAGCAACCCAAACCTCCCTCCTCCACCTCAGCCTCTTCCCGCCGGACCGAGGGTTCCTCTGATAACGGCACCAAACGCCACCACACACTGACAGAATGTTAGAAGCTGCAGCAGAAAAACGCAGCCACAGAAACAACTCGGTTTTAACATGTTGACATTCAACAAAAACACAGATTCTACAAATGTGACAGAGCAAAATAAAGTGACAGTAAAACAGAAGGAAATCAAAAACAACATCTCATAAATATTCTGTTTCTGTTTGATGCTTATTCTGACTGAAACACTCAAACCCAGAACAACATGTTTACATCACGTCAAACCTAAAAATAATGTTCATCATTCTTTGCCTAATGTGTGAGGAGATAATCTGAGGCAGTTCTTTCATGTGACGTTGGTGAACTGAACAGAACCTTTAGGGTTGTAGTGATGGTTGACGTTGGAGTACGGTGCAAAGCTGAGTAGTGAGAGTTTGTTTTAGGATGATAAAACACGTTGGTTAAGATGAGGGAAAGATGGTTTTGCTTTAATTTATTTCATGCGAATAATCTCCTGTCATCGTTGACTTTCCTGAACGTCAACCAGAGTTGCTCTAAAACACCTTCAATTATTTGATAAATTGTCTGTATTTCCTTATCACGCTGGCAAAACAACAAAACCTATGAAACACTGCATCTCACTTATCACACTTAACTCATCTACTGTTCCCAGTCATTTCTGGGAGATGCGGTTGTAGAGATAACGTGAACACTTCCATTCACTCTGACCTCCGTCCTGACAAAACAGACAGGACACAGTTGAAAATCAGTCTGTGTTCATTTCGGTCTCACTCCAGTTAAATGTCAATAAGCTGCATTTTGCAGGTGCTGGGTTTGAGGTTTGTTGCTCTGACAACAGCTCCAGATGAACTTTAAACTAACCTGAAAGAACCATAGAAACACAGACTGCTGTGAAATCGTCAACACTTTAATCTGGTTCACTTAGATGAAATCTGAGTACGAGGAGCGGGGCCCTGAAATCCAGCATGAGCTACGTCCAACCATCCACCCTCTGACTGCTGCACTGTGTCACATCATCTGAACTGAAGAAAACTAAATCTATTTATTTTAGAAAAAGTGAATCCAAACTGTATTTAAAGTTGTGTATAGTTTTATTCACTACATATTCTGTATCTACTCGTCCCAGGATGAACGACTGATATGCAAAGGTAGAATATCAACATACTGTATTTGACTTTGTGCATTTACTGTAGGTTGCACCTGCTGTGCAAGCTGCAGGACTGATGATGCACTTTGTAATGACACACAGAGAGCATGAGACATCAATGAAAACACCCTTCAGTCAATATTGATTGAGTTTTTTTGGAGGTTCTTACCCTCTCAGGCCGAAGCCTCTCTGGCTGAGACAGACGGCGGCTGGCAGCTCCTCTTGTCCTGGCAGCTCTGCAGGGTTTCTCCAGCCAGCAGCCACAGCAACAGCAACAAACACTTCTCCATCATTTCTCTGCAAAGTGGAGCATTCACCTGCATCAGCAGCAGCTCATTCCTCCAACACCTGCACAGAATCAACACGTCTTTACAAACTGCCTAAGTTTGGGGCAACATTGGTCAAATGTGGATATTTAGCATCGTTTGTCGAAACAGTTGCTGATATAATACAACAGAAACACAACCTGACGACAAACTGTCCACACAACCAGCCTCATATACCCTCCCTGTGACTAACTGAAGTGAACTATACCACCAGTGGGGAGCTCACTATGAACACACATGTAAACAAAGAGTTTGGCTGAATGAAAGTCAACAACAAATATTCATTTGTCCACAAATCAACAAATAATCACAGGATCAAATGTCTTTGTAACCATCAGTTTCAGTTTCAGGAGAGCGTCTTTAGTGAGAAACAAACACATGGTCTCCACTGCTCCTCAAACATGGTGGAACCAGGAAGTAGAAATAGCTGAGACCATCTCAGGACTTGATGCCTTCATGTTTAGATTAGTTTAAGCTGCAGCTGATTAAAGGACTACAGACAGACAGACAGACAGACAGACAGACCTGGCCTCCCTGCTCTGATACTGGACAACGATGGTTAAATGAAGCTTCCTGAAGCTGTGAGGTTTTTTAGGCCCATTACTTCACAGAAAATACAACCCAGCAGAACAAGAACTGTCACAGATAATGATAAAATAATGCTAATAACAAATACTCAGGCAGCCTCACCTGCTACAAACTCTGCAACTCTGACGACGCACGAACCAAACCAAGACTTGGAACAACCCGTGAAGTGCCGGATGTTTACGACGCTTTTATCTAAAAACGGTGACGTATACCACGCAAATCGAGGCCTCGCGCGTCATCGGTCACGTGTTTTTTCCTGCAAAAAACGAGCGGAGCTTTACCTGACACGCCCCTTCGTACCCGGTACACGGCTCGAAGCCTCGGCTCGTCCCGTCGTTAGTTCTGGACTTTATGACGGACTTCAGAGGATGCTATACACCGTGGACAAAACATGAGATGCCACACTGTGAGATGGAGAGCCCTCGTACCGTCAGCCATATTGGAATTAACAATAAGTGACTTCTTCGCCAAACAGCCTACAAACTCGGTGAGGTTCCAGCTAGCAGCCAGCTAAAGTTAGCATGCTAACAGTCACAGTTTCATCTCTATATTTCTTTCCCGTATGAATTAAAACAATAAAACAAAGCATAAATAGTTCTGAGATACTGATGTTTACACCACTCACTGGTTTTAAGGTGGTGCAGCTAATTTGAATCTGTAGCTAACACTAGTCAAATTAGCAAGTTTAGAATGTTTGCTTATTAAGCTAGCTGGTGAATTAAACCTTGTTGAAATCTCATGTTACATGACTAACACTCTAGCTAGTGTTTCCGAGTTAAGATAGCTGGTGAATGAGACTCTGCCCCAGCTAATGTTTGCTATGTTGTGCTAGTAAGCTGTACAGCTAGCCACCTGTAGTAGCAATGGGGAATGGCAACCACTGTTAAACTGTACTACTGCCAGTACGGAATTTGTATTTAAAAAGGGGAATAGAGTTTAATAATACACAATATTATGCATGTCTTTTAGCTGTAGCCTTTTTTCGGTTAACTTAAGCAGGAAGATGATTATCAGTTTCCATTTTATTCATCCAGTTATGTCTGAAATACTTTTGCTGGCTTTCCTGTCAACCAACAGTTAAACTCTCTTCTTCTATAATTTACTTCTAAAAGCCAGTTTTCTAATGCCAAAGTTCCTTGAATTATGGAAAGGCATCTGTACTTGTGTTAACTTGTCGTCCATGATTGGTGTTATACAGACCACGGGATACATTCCCTCCAGTTAAACCTTCAGTTATCTGTGGAAAAGAATCTGCACAAGTATTTACTGTGTCAGGTTCAGGAGATGGAGGCCGGCCACTTGCTATCTGCTGTAAAGAGGAGGGCCAATAATTTGAAATGGTGGTTTTGGGATGTGTGTTGAGGGGAGGGGTTTGGGAGAAAGCTGGATTTCTGGATCTAAGATTTCCCCTTCTTCGTATAATGCCTCCTTTGTTGTGACTGCAGATTAGACACTGGAACTGAAGTTCACAAAATACCTGCTTTCCCCTGAGTGGCCTTCCTGAAAGCTCACTTTTATTCCACCTACCTTTGAAATTTTCCTCTCGAGGCAGCTTCGGCAGCCGGCCCGGGCCAGGTGGCTTTCATCTGCTGATTTGGCCGAAGCCGGCGGCTCGCACTCCACCGCCTGAATTAGCCTGTCCGTCTTGACGACAATGCTGCCGAATCTTCTTTGATATCTGATCGGCTGCCTGTCGTGATTCAATTCAATTCAATTTTATTTATATAGCGCCATATCACAACAACTGCTGCATCTATAGACAATCCTTACCAATTCATCAGTTTCAGATCAGATAAGCTTCAGCTCTTTTTTCGACTGCAAGAAATAATGTACAACCACCTGCTTTTGCTCCAATTCTATATTTTGGTTCACATCAACATTTTTGTTTGGTTCTAGATCATCTGTCCTCTGTTATAATAGAAGTCTTGTCACTCTCTTTTACATCTGACATTGTGTTTACCTGTTACTCTCTAACACCTGGCACTCTCTTACTTTGCGGAGCAGCAGCGCCCCCTGCAGCCATGAAGCTGAGCGGTTTAGTGGTTTTCATGTACAGAAAACAAAGTCTATCAATCTGTTGACTGGAGGTCCGACTGCGTAGTCCCACTCACTCAGCAGCATATATTACCCATGATCCCTTTCTCCCTCTGGAGCAGGAAGTGCTGTGGCTGTAACAAACTCTGTTTCTAACTCTTGATATTTGCGTCAGTTTCCTGGATATCAGAGATGAAGCTGGTTTTTAATGACTTCTAAGTCTTTTTAACTGATCTACAGTTCAGCGTTTCTCTTGCTGGTCCTGATTCCAGCCGCTGACTTTCACTCAGAGGGAGATCGAACCACCATCCTTCATTTAACATGGTTTGTGTTGACTTTGAGTGAAAGTCACTCCTTTTCTGTCCAAATATCTGAAGTCTGTCGTAGATGTTGAGCTAACACTGAAGCCTGCAGAGTGACTTTACAGTCAGACACCTTCACGTTTTACAAAATAAAAATAAACGTAGCAGAATGAGGCCATGAGCTCGTCTCCCGCTCAGAGAGCCGGTCCTTCCAGAATTAGACTGCTCCCTGCTGATGAATGAAGACATTAATTGAAAATGGTCACTATAGGAGATCCCAACATGAGGCAGAGGGCCGTGCCAGCCAGATAAAGTGCTGAAAGAAAAATGAGACGCTAGGAGGAAAAATGGGGGAGAAGGGGGACTACAGGAGGGAGGGAGGGGGGACAGGGACACAAAGGACAATGTGGGGATTGAAGGTGATCTCTCTCTCTCTCTCTCTTTCTGTTAACTCTGTCTTTCTCTGAATTTCACTTCATTTTCCAATAATATTTTAGCATAAGAATGTGTGATAAGTATTTATATGTAATATTGTACATTCAACAACTAATTTAAAAATACAGCAAAAACCCAGAATGCATATTTTATATTCTACAAAAAGATTACAGCCACATTCTTTTGATCAAAAGTACAAATTTAAAACATACTTTTTAGCTATTTTTCTAGCATTAAAATCAGTTTTGATTAAAGATTTTATAAGCACAACTGCTGTGCTCCTAACATCACAATTCATATGGTCAGATTAAATCTGTGTATACTCATGGAGGAATGAAGAAAGTTCTGCTTCTGTTTCAACTGTTAAAGGTACAACTTGATATTTAAGAATCTGGCTTCTCACATTATAACACAATTATTCCTTTTAATTTTGATTTATGGACCAGTTCCCCAGCAGACCTGACACTGAATCTAATAGAAACTGCAGTTATTAACTATAAACTAAAATGTGAAATGTCTTGAAAGTGGCGTTTTATTTTTCAGTCTCTGCTTTGCTGCATAAAGGATATCTTCCTTCCCTGAGAACTGACTCAAGAAGAAATCATGAAATACACATTCGTCCAGTATGAATGTAATTCCTATGATATTCAGCACTTTCCTTATTAAATAGTTAAAAGACTAAAGGGTCGACACACTTGTTTATAATGTAGGAGTGTCCTTCTTTCTTTCTGCAGATTTCTGTCTCTTCCTCTCACCTGCAGCAGCTTCTGTATGTAAATTCAACACAAACACATTGTTTACCATGTTCTTTTTTTCATGTAACAAGCTGGAACATGCCACAACGCGTCCCTTCCTCTCCAAAGGCCACGATTCATGATAATGTTTCTGCCCTCCAACCGTTTTTAAGAAACTCGACCTGAGCTCCGACAGTGTCGTGCGGTCGTCACGGCTGACTGCAGGCTGTGATCTGTGAACGCCACCAGCCCGTCCGGTTATTTCTCAGGGAAACAATGCGGCTCGTTTCTCCCCCCTTCCTCCTCCCCCACCCTCTCCTCTCGCTATAACTGCTGTTTAGCATAATTAATGTGATCGGCCCACAGCGAGCCTCAGCGAGCTTGAGCCTCCTGCCACTGGGAATCACATCGCCGGGTTAACCGGTTTAACGGCGGAGTGGACGACCGGCCGAGCAGCCCCGCTGTTCGTGATGAGAAACACTGTGGAGAGACATCAGCTTCTGAACACATTATATCACCAGTCTGCTGTTAAAGCAGCTCTGCGCAGCAGTGGAAGTGGTGGTGAGGCTTCATCAGGGCCTGCTGCTCCCTGATCTGGTTTAACTCTTTACCTTCCCTCGCTGATGTAGCACCAGCACTAAACTCATCTGTACAGCATCTACACACATCTACAAATCACACCGCTTCTTCAGGGGTCAGGGGACCTGGGGTCCTCGGGTGTTTCAGGTCTCTCAGCATCAGACATCTTCACCCAGGCGACTCAGCCGGGATTGATCAGGCCTCAACTTGTGTCCCAGCAGCAACCGCTAATGGATCAGTTGTCTTGATCCAAATCCACCTGGTGACTTTCTCTGCAGTCCACTCCCATGATGCCCAGTCAGTTGAGGACTTTACAGACTCGTAGCGCGCCTTCCAGCCTCTGGTGGTTTTGTCACCTTAGACCTGATTATCTCATCTGACTGGATCAGATGAGAAACTTCAGCTGCTGCAGATCAGAGGCTCTGTAGACGAAGCTCGTCCTTCTTAGTTGTAGTTGGGGCTCTACTCAAGCTTTGACTTCTTTAAGGTGTGACGGTGTGCATTTATTTTGCGACTTATCAATCATAACTAGAAGGGGACGTCGACAGTCAGAGGAATCTGATGGAAATGTCATTGTTCTTGTCTCTTGCACAAAACAGGCCATGTTTCAGTGAATATGAATCAGTGCACAGCTGGAGAGATCTGATGGAGAGCCTCTGTGTTGCTGTTATAAATATAAACTCAGTGGAAACAGGACGATGGAGTGACCTCGAAACCTGAGCCAAACCTTCCTCCTCCTCCTCCTCCTCCTCCTCCCATCAGCACCTCCAACACATCCAGAACATCACCACTGTGGATGCTGCGGTTTCATTTTTTTCTTCCGTGCTGCATTATTTTCAAGGTTTTTTTTAATTGGAGGGACATCAGATTGTCGTCTTTGTGGGAAGACAGCATGGTGGAAACATATGTTGACCAACCCCCCCAGCAGATGTCCGACTCCAGGCTCCAACATGCCAATTCTGCTGCTGCTGTGATTCCAACCTCAGCCGCCTTCTCCTGGGTTCACAACAAACACAGCTCTGAGACTTTTCAAGTCGGAATCTGTGGCTGTTTTTTATTGTTTTTAATGAGACGAGCTCGTTTCTCTCACATGCAGATGTTTGCTTCTGATGCTCAAAGTTAACGTCCATGACATTCTCCTTATCCTGATCCTTATCAGGGAGGGGTGCTGTACTTAAATCTAAATATTTTACACAATATGTTAAACATATTAAACTGACTAACAGATACAGTGGACAGATGGATGGATGAAATGACGTGGCAGATCACACCATCAAGATAAACCACTGTAAGGCCACTGTTAAAATATGTGAGAAACAAACAAAAACTTAATAAACAATCCATAATTATTTTACATGAGATGGCTGCTTTGGTTTGGTGTAGACAGCAGAGGAAACCTCCAGATATTTGTCCTCGTCAAGGTCTGAGATATCAAAGACAAACAAACATGGAAGAATAAACCTCCTCATTCTGTATTTAACTGGTGGGTTTAAACAGCCACACTTTACCAGATGTAAATGTTCTCGAAAGAAAAACTGGTCGTTCTCTTTTAATTTGAAAAGTAATAATTCTACCGTCTTAACATTTGGTCACAGTGACCTTGACCTTTGACCTTTGGCCACCAAATTCAAATGATTTCACCGAGTGAACGTTTGAACCAAATCTGAGAACATTTACTCAACGTGTTACTGAGATATCACGTTCAGGAGAATGAGATAGAAAACCTGAATAATAATAAACTTTATTTATACAACACCTTTCAGACAAATCAGCACTTTAGGAAGAGGATCAGTTCAAAAGAGGATAGAGTTAGAAAGAAGAAGATTTTTAAATGGGTAAAATAATCAAAAATAAAAATAAAAAACAAGAACATGTTTGTATATTTTAATTAATGTTTTTCACTTATAAAAATGAATCTTTAAAAGGAATTAAAATATGCATTTTCTCCACAAACCTCTCCTGTAAAAGAGACATCTGCAACTGCAAAAAATATTAATTATTACCCAATGTAAAATTATTTTTATTTTTTTAATCCATCAAGGTTTTAAATGTGTAAAAGTTTCCCAAACCTTAGAAAAGCATTTTAAGGAGCATGAGACAGAATTCACCCCCAAAATACAACCGCAGATTTCTGCAGCAAAAAAACAAAAACCTCTTCAAAGGTCAGAGCGATCTGAAAGCCTCACCTCTCCAAAGTAAAACAAAAGCTCAGAGTTAAATTGGGGCACAGGAGAGCGCAGGATTTCAAAATAAAATGAGAGAGAAAGCTGGAAACGGAGGCTTGGTGGAGGAACATGCAGTGACGTGTGGTGGTGAAGAGCTGCCATCTGCAGCCTGCCGGCTCGCTCCTGGCATCGTGTCCGTCAGCCTTTCCCGTTCCCAGTGAGCGCAGATTAACGGACAAACAGAGCAGCCTGGCAGCCGTGGACCGAACCCCCCCTTCTCCTCCTCCACCACCACCACCCCCACCCCTGAGAGAGAGGGAATTATCCCAGCCCTCTGCAGGCCCTGATACCACAGCTTTTCACACCCAAACACCCAGAGGAGCAGGAAGCCACCGTCCTAATATCGCTGCAGCTCGGAGGACGACCATCTCCAGCAGAGCCCCCGCTGCCAGAGAGCTGGGGACAGGTCCAACCCTCTACAAGCTCTACTGTACCTCTTCATCTTTATCTCTCCTCTCCTGCTGCTCCCGAGCCTGTCACCTCTCCAGAGTTAAAACCCCGACACAGGGAAAACCTTCAGCTGACGGCGGAGACGAGGAGGAGGTGGCTGCGGCTCAAAGCGAGTGGAGGCTGAGGGTCAGTGGACTGAAAACAAAGCTTGGCTCGGCCCGGGACGCCTGGCTCCGGCCTCACAGTCTCGTTCCCTCAGGTTAGGGGTTACAGTGGTGGTGGTAGTGGTGGAGGCCGATCAGGAGCTGGCTGTGATGAGGTGGACTGGGAGTGGTCCTCATCACAGCCTGGCTCTGCTCCTCCTCTGCCCCCAGTCCTGAAATCTGATCCTGTCACTGTTGTTTTATCAGCCAGGTCTGGTTTTACCCCCTCTGAACATGACATGATGCTGGAAGGTCACATGATGATGTAGATTTATTATTTGTCAGGGGAGAAAATCCCCCAATCCCTCTGTTTGTGCACTTTGTCTACTTCCCCCAGTTTAAAGTTATCACCCTCAAATTTACCCTCAATCTTTTTCAGTTTGTCTCATTTAGACACTCGTTAGCAACCGCCTTTTTTAAGACACGTAAAAGCTTCAAACATCAGGAGTGGGGGATTTAGGAGACGATTTTATGTGCTAACATGCTAACTTACTTCCTGGTTTTCACAAACTGGGACTGGGACTGAAGACTGAAACCAGGAGAGAGGAGGCTGTTAGAGCTGATCGTTAATGAACATGGAGGCAGAAGTCATGAAAAACATTTTCAGCCAAATACTTTCTCCCTGTTTTATAATGTCTGGATCTTCAGTAATCAAAGAAACACACTGTGCTAACAGCCCCTCTCCACGTCCTGAGCGTCACAGAGAAACATCGATTTTAACATTAAACTGTTTTATTCAGTGTTTTTTACTGGTTTTAATCAGCTGGACTGTTTGTTTTAAAGAGGAGACCTCTGAGGAGAATTCAGCTCCTGAACCATCAACACTGAAGGAATCTGAACCTAAAAACAAGCTAGGCTAACGTTAGCAGCTCAGCTAACAGCCAAAAAGCACCAGAAAAACAGATTTTTAATGTGAAATAGTTTTAGTCAATGTTTTTTAGTTTGAATTATCATGTCTGTTCCCAGTAAAAACCTGAACCATGAAGGAATCTGAACCGAAAAACAAGCTAAGCTAATGGTAGCAGTAGCTCAGCTAACAGCCTACAGCCCCTAACTGAAGTCTGCGTCGTTTAACAATGAAACAATGGAAACAATAACTCCTGCGAAATCTATCAGGATAAACTATTACCTATTTTAACTACCTGTAAATGTAGTTAAAATAGGGAAGGAAAGGAAATATCTATCAGTATTAACTCAGCACTTGTGGAAAACGCTGTCACACGTGGGTATAATGTTGCTGAATTTTAGGAAAATGTTGAAATAAAATACACAGATTTAAATATTTCTCAGTATAAAGTGATAAAGCTGCAGTGAACATTCAGAAACAAGGATCTGTCTGAGTAAAATAAAATACTGCTAACTTTCAAACTTTAAGTTTTGTATTTTAAAACATCTGTTTCATGAAACACGAGGATCTTTAGAGATAATCAAGAGGATTTAAATATTTACATGAACATATTTTCATAATCTTGTTACATTACGTTGGTCGTCTTAATTCAGATGAACAGTTCCTGATGAAACTGACTTCATTAAAGTCAAACTGTGACGCTGCTCAGCTTCACATGGCTGAGAGGAAACAGAAAATATGTCGAGCGTTAATGTTAAACAATTCCTGGGCCGCAGGCCGCCGGGTGGACCTGCTCTAAAATATTTAAATTGAATCTGGAACAGAGCCATGGGTGCTTGTTTTAAAATCAGTGTCTGCCCTGCAGGTTTCAGCGTGAGCGGCCTTCTTCCTCCAGCTTCAGGTCAGATATTTTCCAAAATGTAAAACTGGATGTAAATGGGACATATTCGAGCACTTAGAGGCAGCGAGGCTCGGTGAAATCCAGCCTGCAGGGCTCCAAGTGCACATGAGAGTCATCAGTCATCGCCTGTGACGAGCACCACCTGCTCGCTGGGGACGACAGTATGGAGGCCGTCCATGATTAGCGCCCCATGCTAACTGCTGTGACAGAGGGGCCCGTTCAGGGAGGAGGGGGGAGGGTCCTACCAGGCGACAGCACTGATTAGCGTAGATTAATAGTAGTTAATATCATCAGGGACTTTTCACTGTGTCGCCAGAGAACACACTCTCATTAATAAGTGCTTTTAATTACAGTCATTAGCCTGAGTTTGTCCTCTTCTAAACAGTTCAGTTTGTTTCCCAGGACCTCGATGTGTGTGACAGAAACGTCCCCGAGCGGCACGAGGACGGAAAAAACACTCCAGGCACGATGGGAGGAAGACTCAGAGACAGAAACTCAAACTGAGACGATCAGATACTCAGCTCACATCAGATTCAGAGAAGACGGACAGGAAAACAAAAAAGTAGGAGGATGAATCTAACGGAGTCAAAGCAGGCACCTGATTCCTGATTCGTCCTGCAACCTGAACACAGCAGGTGACTTCAGGGTCGTTGACGTTTGTATCACGGTTCTGGTCTCGGTTTCGAAATCGTCACACCTGCACCAGTTCTTTATCACTCGCCAGGAGCTGAAGCTCCATCACGGCTGGTTGTGGACATATTTGAGGACGTCAGAGGGACAGTTTGAGGTCCTGCTGGAGATGTTAGATGATTGTGATGCCTTTACTCACAGTGTCAAAGCTCAGAACAATTGACTTAATTACATAGACACAGTGTGACTGCTGTGTCTCCAGATCGTTGCACATTTAGAGGAAATTATTGCAAAGTTACCCAAAGAGTGAGAGGGTGAAGGTGACCACGAGGACTTGGTGCGTCCAGCCCAGACCACCAAGCCACTAAGATGCTCCATATCTTTCAATACAAAGTCCAGCTGCTCTCCTCCACAGAACCCTGGTGGTTCCTGTTCAGACTGAATCCACCTCCCTCTCTGTGTTCAGACCCCCCGCTCCGGTCTGACAGACTCTGGGTCTGCAGTGATCTTGTGTGGCTCACAGAGACCCGGAGCAGCAGAGTCTTTGTTCTTTCAGCCCCCTGTTGCTCATATAAGTTGACAGCTGCTGGGTAATAAGTGTTTAAATGAGATAATTAATGAGTGCTGTCAAACGGACACAGTCAGCTCTATTAGGGCCCAGAGCCGTCCCTCCTCCTCCTCCTGTTAACACTCAGCTTCACTGATGGGACTCGTTACTGAAAACAGTTCAAGATAAAACTGATCTGCTCACTTCATTCAGTCACACTGAAGGCTGCTGGGTCATTACAAAGACGTGAAGGGAATCAGCAGCTGCAACGTCTCTAAGAGGTTACACTTTCCCCCCAAGAAAATATACGATTTTACACAAAAAAAAGTTTTGATGTTTTCTGAGGTGGTTGTTCTTTTTTGAAAAAGAGATAATTTACTTGATGGGAGATAAAACATCTTTTCAGAATCAGTTCTGACGTAGCAACATTTCACTCATGACTGCTGTTTAGCTCTAGAGAAGAAGAAAAACAACACCTTCCATTTTCTCTCTCAGGCGCCAGCGACTGGTCTTGTTTGTCTTCATCCTCTTTTCTTTCTCCTTTTCCTTCGTCTTTGTCTTCATTTCCCATAAAAACGACTCCTCGGGTCATTTGTGCAGAAGCTAATTACGACCTGTAGTTATGTCTTCAGTTGTTGTAGTGCCCTCTAATGGCCAGTGGTAGTAATCATGACATGACCGGAGGAGGAAGTCTGCTCACAGTCGTTTCTTATCATAACCTTGACGTTATCTTAGTAAATGACTAACAAAGGAAACACTTCTAAACAACCTGTTGTGTTCAGGTTGCAGGACGAGTGGGAAAGTTTTTGAAATAATGAATCTGAGCTGCTTGATGGCTGAAGTGTTTGGTAGCAGGTGACCTGATGGCTGAATGGACCGTTTACTGAAGGTCATTCCTCTACTTTCTTTCAACCATTTCCTGTCCGTCTTCACTCAATCTAATGAATAAAGTGCTTTAAAAAGAGAATATTTTGGTACAAAGACACGTCTCTCCTGTAGAAGATAATGCAGATCACTTCTTCTTCTTCTTTAAACTGAGCCCATTTAAATGAACTAAACACATAAACAGTATGTCTGCTACAGTCGAACATAAAAAGGTGTATTTTCACTTCAGTATATTTTTTTTATTTCCTTGCCGTGTGTGCTCTTATTTCTCTTTTATCACCATCATCTTGTGTGGTTTGTGTTCTCACAGTAGCAGTGGGACAGCAGAGATGCTACAGAGGCTCCTGAGGGGCCCCCCCCCGCGGCCCCCCTGCTGGGACCGGCTTGGACCGGGACAACGCCTTTGGTCATGCTTCCAAATGTTTCCATTGATGGGCGAGAAACATGTTGGACGGCGTTCCCAGAAGAGGATCCTCCTCTCGCCGACGCAGCCGGAGCCAAAACTCAATCAGGCTTGGACGGGTGGAGGAGAGGGGTGTGGGTTCTGTTGGCAGCACAGCGTCCCATGTTGAGAGAGCGATTCGTCCCAGGCAGTATGAGCATGAATTATTGAAGGATTAGTAATGATGATGATGATGATGATGATGATGGTGGTGATGGTGGCCGAGTCTTCCCTTCCTGGCTGTGGACGGACGCAGCAGATGCCTCTGTCCGGCTCAGATGATTTTCCTGGTCACGGACTGTGATGATAACGCAGTGAAATCATCGTTACAGCTGAACAAAGTCAAACATCCTCAGACTTAAACGGTTTCTCAGCTTTATTATGTCATGTAATGACCTGTTATTCAATCAGTGGACAGGATGATCGGCCGCAACACAAGATTACTTTTCATTCAACAAAAACATTTATTAATTCAACTTGTGTTTGTAGGTTTTGTGGGCTCTTTGATTACATGCTATAAATGGTCATTATCTGTCGTTCTCGTTCGCTGGTCTGGAGGAAGATTCAGATGTTTATTTTGCACTAATTCCTACTGATAAACTGGAAACACAGTGAAATTAAACTCTGTGTACACGACAACTGTTTTTGCAGTAAACAGTAAACCTTCGTTGCGGTTTCGTTGACTCGACGACAGCATTTTCATTTCCTGAAAATGTGAACTTTTGTAGTTCTTGTGAAAACTGTGATGACACTGCCTCACCTTGTGCACGGCTCTTACATTTTCAGCAGAATAGCCATGTACGAATAGAAGAACAACAACAACAACGGCAGGTTATTGAGCTGTGTTTTTGCCGCAGACTCTCACCTACTGGCCTGGCAGGATACTGCACTTCCAGTTGCTTTTACAAAGACGGTTGTCGTGTGAATGCAGAAGCTTCTTTGAAACACAAGAAGATTCACAAACTTTTCTTGGACTCTTCCTGGGTTATATACTCCATCTCCATCGCTACACCTTTGGCAAACCAGTCATTGCTGGTTGACGCATTACTACCAGTGAAGCAGCTGCAGTCTACTGTGAAATCCCTGAGGTTTACCTGGAGCTGATCAGGCTGAATCAGTGTTGTGTAAACTAAACTGAGAGCGTGAACATAACAAAAGTCCATAAATCAGCTTCTGAAGAGGAAATATCTTTGATCAGAGGAGGATTTTCTTTCACCAATCAACAGGATGAAATACCAGCCACGTTTGTAAAGGTAGAAGCATCAAAACAGCAACTAGTCAAATGTCCAGTTCTTGGTTTTTCACATCATCTAGTTGTTATTCATTGTTTTAAACTGCAGTATATTTCATTATAGTTTATTTTTTCACTTCTTCAAATGTCATCAGTAAACATTTGTCATCCTGTGTGTGACACAGTGAATGTAAACGCTCCTCCACCTCCTCCCTGATTTACCTGCTGCCTCCCTCTGCTCAGCGGGGGAGAGATGCCGTGACTCCCCCACCGACCAAGCCCAGAGCAGAGGCGACATATGGACAGGTGCAGTGGGAGCACTGGGAGCACTGGGAGCACTGGGAGCAGTGAAGGGGAAGGAAGCTTCAGCCAGTTGACATGAAGCAGGAGGAGGAGGGTGGAACATCAGCAGAGTCTGTGATCTCTATATCCACAATGAGAGTTGACCAAATGTTTATGGTTCACCAGACGTTGCCGAGGTGACAGTTTCTTAGCCTCTTCCTCTTCCTGGATTTTTCCACCAGACAGAGAGTTACTGGTTAAGGATGAAACCTGACTGGTTCGTTTAGACTCTCACCTCTCTCCCTGAAGACTTGATTGTTCCCCCCCGCTCTGATCTTTATGCTAAGCTAGGCTAACCAGGTCGTGACTACAGCTCAACACAAAGACGTGAGATGAACATCCATGTGAACAGTGTGTCTGACTCCGTCTCAGTCTGGACTCCAACAATGTGAGTGACTGATGTGTCTATTATGGGAGGACGGTGACGGAGAGATAAAAGAGATAACAGAGTCTTTTCACCGCAGACAGCTCCCAGTCGCTGCTGATGTTCTCCAGCAGGTTCCAGTGAATGGGAGGTGCTGGGAAGATGGCCGACCCTCGGCCCAGGGAGCAGGGGGTAGTGTTTTGTGTGTCTGAGTCTGTGTCTGTGTTGATGCTCATTACACAGTTGGTTTCCACTTGTGAATGATGGAGGACAAAAACAAAAAGCACCACCAGCAGAATGGACTTCAGCAGCCTGTTGGCAGCTGTGACCCAGCTGACACTTTGTACAGTGGCTTCAGAAAGTTTTCAGACCCCTTCACTAACTCCACTCCAAAACAACATGACGTGACTTCACTGAGCTGCAGCGCCCCCTGCAGCCACGAGAGGTAAACTCTATCAATCTGAAACACTGCCCAGCGCTGTGTATTACCCATGATCCTCTTCTCCTTCTGGAGCAGGAAGTGCTGTCTCTCTAACTAACACACCAAACTCTGTTTCTAACTCTTGATCTTTCCGTCAGTTTCCTGGATGCTCAGAGACGAACGCTGGTTTTAATGACTTCTAAGTCAACTGATCTACAGTTCAGCAGTTTAAAGAGCAACTTGCAGATTTGAGACCACAGTAAATCTGAGACCACAGTGTAGGGAGATGATGTAGAGTATATATGTATACATACATGAGGGTGACTTTTAGCTGTTTTTGTGAGAGAATTTTTCTTCCACATCTGTTAGAGTGAGTTTAACATTAAAAAGCACAGATCCAAATGTGTGAGGTTTTAAATGTGTATGACCGCTAACGATGGCTAATAATCCTCCTGTATTTGTGCAGCCTACACAAATACAGTAATTAGAGATGATCACCAGAGGATATCTTGATTTAAACAGAAACAAACACCAACACACTGACTCCCCCTCCTGACATAACCTGATTTATGTCGTGTAAAACATAAACTCCTAAATAAACTTTTCAAATAGTCATTTTCAATTCAAAGACAATTCAAAGTGTAAATTTCTTTAAAAGTATAACCTCTTGAAGCGTCTGTTAGAGTGTGAGTTACACAGAGAGTCTGAAGCTGTTTTATTTTAAGCTTCAGTTGTTATATAATTTTGCTTTAATTTTACATCTGCAGAGTTTAATGTTTCTGTGCTCACGTGTTCATTTGTTCATACATGTCCATGTGTTTGTGTGTGTGTGTGTGTGTGTGTGTGTGTGTGTGTGTGTGTGTGTGTGTGTGTTTGCATGCATGCGATCCACCTCACCAGCAGATCAATTAAAAATGGTGAATGAATAAATGAAAGGTGTTTAAGCTGAGTTGCCCATTCAAGTGACAACAGCAACTAGCGTCTCTGGCAACATCTGGACCCCCCCCCCCCTTTCATATATGTATAATAGATGTGCTGCTCTCTGAGCGGCCTCAGGTGAGAACCGTCAGCTCTGCAGGTTTGAAACCTCACAGCTCTGATTTTAAATCTTTTAAACTCTTTCACCTGGTTCCTCTCAGGGTCCTGGACTCAGACACTCCGTTAAACCAGTGTGTCTTTCCTGCTGAGCTACAGGATAAAAATGCATTAATTATGAAGCGTGTGCGTTGTGAAGAAATGTGAAATATAACTCCTCGTGTGTGTTTTTCTCTGACAGCGTTTCTGTGCTGAGGTGCAGTGGAGAGGCGACGACAAGATCTGCAAACAAATATCACGACTTTACACTTTAAAAATCGACTGGGTCTTGAGGTTCAGTGATTCGACTACAGCACTGAGCAGTGCCTGCAGGTTAGATCCTTCCCATGTCCACATCACACATTTCTTTTATTCAATAAGGAGATGTTGATGCCTCAGGACTTTAGAGACCAGTAACTGAACATTTTGACTGTCACATCAGGGGTTTTAGTCATTTTACTGGTTTAACCCAAACCAGGATCTTTTCCTCACTCTAACCAAGTGGTTAAAACTGTTAAAACCAGTCTAAATATACACACAATTCACAGTTGTGTTAATGAGACCAGGTTGGTTTTCCTAGGAAACCTGGACTGTGGTTCAGCTGCTGTTTTCAGCTTTCAGCCTCCAAGTTTTCTTCTGCATTTAGTCGTTTTTTCCACTACTTTCAGCCTTGCTCTCAGCATTCACACTGCACTTTCTTCAGGAAATGCATCTTCTGGTTTGTAGTCTGTTGGTGCTACAACGGTGGAGTGAAGAGTTTAAATATAGCAGATGAGATGATCGGGAACAGGTGCAGGTGGATTGGTGGGAGAAGATCAGCAGTTATTAAAATGTTTAGTAACTGAAAATAAAGAGTTTTATGCCACAGGTCAGCTGCAGAGTGTTTCCTCTGCTCTGATGAAAGGTTTACCTTCATCACATCACAGACCAATCAGGAGCTGTAAACACAAGTCACATGGACTGACAGGAAGCTCATTCATCCGTTCACAGTTTTAGTGACTGAGTCAAACACGTCACTTTATTCATCATTAGAAACCCTGTCTCGTTCTAATTAGGTTTATATACAAGTCAGAAATGTTCTGTCTTTATCTGATTCACTGACTGCAGAGGTCGGACTGAGGTCAGAACAAAAGGTCACGACTGAGACCAGAGTACTGAAAGAGTCAAAACAGACCCAAGCTTTAGCTCGGCGCTAAGTGCTAACCAAGTGTATTAAATTAGAAATTAAACATTTAATGCAAGTAGAAGAGTTAAGTAAATTATGTAAATGTGTTGTTCAGTGTGGCGCACAATGCCGTCCTTATTTCTCTTGTTTTTATTTTGAAGGTGCTGTGTGTACTTTTTTGCTACCGCTACATAGTTAGCAATAGCATTAGCAGCTGTTTGAAGAAAAGTTCAGCATCAAACTCTATTCCTTCACTCATCAGAGGTGGAAAACAACACCAATGTTCTGCTTTTATTTTTATAATTTCTTTCCTTTGTCTCTGAACGTGGTTTCTTTCTTGAAGCAGGTTGAGGTGGAGGTGGCGCTAATGCTAACAGTCGCTTCCCATGAGTTCCAGCCGTCGTTGCCTTTACAAGATGTTAGAAAACGTCCTCTGAGCAGAGCTTCTTCTTCATCCTCTCATGTTGGTCGGAGGACAGACTGGACACTACAGTGACCCACTATCACCTCCTGAGGTACAAAGTGGTATTACAGGACAGGGACAGGCTGCGGCTAGCTGGTTAGCATGCTAACTTCAGTAGATATCTGCAACATAAGACGTGTTTGATCCAACATCAAAACTCTTATTTTTCACCTTCTGTTAATGATTTTAGTTTTTTTTATGTTTTAAACTAAATATTCAATACTTAAATACTTTAAGTTTATCATAGATTATACATATACTTTACGTAGGCTTTCTACTATATACATGGATTTTCTTCAATTAAATTCTGTATTTATTGCCATTTTCTTTTGCATCTCATGTATTTGTACTTACATATATAATTTTTAGGAGACAGTCTCACTCATTAAATCAGCTTTTATCAAAACTGATTCTTTTTTTTGTTTGTCTCCAGCATTGCTGTTTAGTTTTTGTCCTCAGTGTTTTATAGACACCAGATAATCTGCATCTGGTCAGAAAACTCGTTTTGGTTTTTAATATCTTTTAACATCTTAAACCTTTCTTTCTTTCTTTCTTTCTTTCTTTCTTTCTGTCCACCATCTCTTCCATTATCATGACCCATTAATCTGATTGTAATTCCACATATTCATGTATGAGTGTAGATGTGTGTGTGTTTACAGGCCTGCAGCAGTGTGAACTGATCTGAGACCTGCCTCAGTGTCACATGGCAGATACACGATGTTGCTGCACAATGATTTCACATCAGTCCAGCAGCTTTCTCTTTATTTTTCAGGATCCAGATTAAAGAAGCGCCTCAGGCTGATGTTTGACCTAAATCACCAGAGGAACCATGAAACCAGGATCAACTGATGGTTCATCATCTCTGAGAGGATTTGTATAAAATTTAACTCACAAATGAAACAGAGTCATGCATGTTAAACAGACTGTGTGTGTGTGTGTGTGTGTGTGTGTGTGTGTGTGTGTGTGTGTGTGTTTCATGTTGGCAGATCTGGGCTCTCCTGGTCGTTCAGTTCATTTTTCTGGCTGTGAAGTGTCTCACTGTCATCTGAGGCTCCACCAGCAGGGGGAGCTGTGCTCGTGATGCTGCAGGGCTTCACACACACACACACACACACACACACACACACACACACACACACTTGTACAGCACACACAGGTACAGAGAGGTTTGACCCTCTGTGGTTTGATGCTGAAGCTGAAATCTTTTGATTCCATAAAAACAAACAGATCAGATCCAAATATTGATTCATACTTTATTTATATGACCTGAATTTAACTGAGATTAAACTTCACCACATAACAAACAAATAAACTAAGACAGAAAACACATTTATAAAATCATGAACATTTCTAATATGATCATTTCAGTCACCACATTAAAAAACCAAAACACTGGAAGACAGTCATCCAGTGATGAACACATGCACATACAGTACTAATCCAGTATATTTAGTCTGGAATAAGAGTCTCCAGGCTCCTCAAAGGCAGAAAAAGACTGATTGTGTTGTTTTAATTTCTTAAACAGAATAAAACACTTTAAGAACAAAATGACAAAATAAAAAAGTTTTTATTGTGAAAGACTTTGGAGGAAAACTCCACAGCGGCGTCTTTTATTCTGTCTGTAAGACAGAATCATTTCAAAACAAATATTCTAATAAAGTTTAAGAGTAAAGTAACTTGATCATCAGCAGGAGTTTATGAACTGTTACCTACAGTAACAGGTGGTTTAAAGAAAGTTTTTCTGCAGTAAAAGAACTTTTCAAACCACTTAGATCAAGTTTAAAAACATGTTCACGCTGCCTTTTTATCATCTTTTAAATCAGTGTCTTTCTATTCAAATATATGAATCAGATATAAAACAAAATGATAACAAAACATGACAAGATGAACGACAGTAGATGAAACTATAACAGACAAGAAGAAACTCAGTAACAACAGCTGAATATGTGGATAAAGTGTCAGAGGAGGTTTGAATGGAAAAGTTTAAAGGTTAAATCTTCTCATCAGAACAAACAGAGTCTGTGCTCAGCTCGGGGTCATGAAGCTGCTGTTTCTGATGAACACTCACCAGTAATTGATTAAATTAACAACCACATTAACATAATCCAGTGTCTTTATGTTCTCCTCTGTGGGCGAGCGAGGCCCAGAGCTAATCCCCTCCCTCCCTCTCTCTTTCAGTCCATCCATCCATCCATCCGTCCGTCCATCAGTCAGGCTGTCCGCCCTGTCAGTCTCCATCAGTCTCCGTGGCGACGGGATGCTGGTGGTAACCCGCGGTGATGGGAGGCCACTCTAATATGTAAAGCAGGCCGTCTGGACGCGGGCCGAGCTGTCAGGCGTCCCGGCTGCCTGTAGCTGCGAGGGAGGCCGCCGCTCGGGTCGACCCAAATCTATGCTAATTTGACATTTCCAAACTCATTTGCATATGTACACATCAAAGTTAGTTTTTTTTCCTCTCCTGTAATCTCTCCTCTTTTTAACCTCCTTCCTTCTGCTGCTGCTGCTCACTGTAAACACTTCACACATGTAAACAACAACAACAACGTCATTAGCTTCACATCACAACCTAACCTAACCACAAAAAGCTCTGCACAGGAAACTGCAGTTCTCTGTCATTTTAAAGTGAGGCGTTTGTGTTTTGCTTCTGTAACACGTTTTCTTTTAGACTGGAGGAATGAAAACGTCCAAAATACACATTCAGGTCTCCACTGCACTTTTTATTTACACAACGTTTTCTCCCTAAAAACACAGTGAAAATCGATTTAACAGCTGCTCAGTATATTCTGACAAAAACTGTGAAAACCTTTTGACTTGAACATAAAAACAAAATGAAACGAGAGTTTTGAACCTGGTTTTATCCAGTGTTCAGATTTCTGTTCTGGAAAATTATGCAAATCAGCTCATATTTAATTAGATAATACCTCATTTGCATATTCAGACATTAAACTTTAATTAGTAAATGTGTAATACCTGTAGCTCATTCACTCTTTACTTTTCTGTTTTATTGTTTTTTTTAAATCTCTTTTTGTGACTGAACTACACGACATGTTTGGTGGCCTGTTAAAGACCGTGTGTGTTCAGCTAAATTATAAAGATTAAATGCATTTTGTTTTTTAATCAAAAGCAACTAATGAATTAAACAGACGCCTACATCTGTGTGGTGTTAACATGTCTTTCCACCTGCGATAAACAAGCAGTGGAACTTAAGTTTTTTGTTGTTGTTAAATTTATTTCTTGTGTAATTCTAAAACAGATTCAGTAATATGAACAAACCAGTGACGTCAGGCAGCTGATTTATTTTTTTAAATTCTATAAAATAATAAAAAAGAATTTAAAAAAACTAAAAAACAAAAGTTTCAAACATCAATCAAACAAAAGTCTGTTGATTTAAACTCAGTAAATAAAATAAATACTGAATACTAATTAATTTCTTATTTCTTGCAGAGTTTCCACACACATACACACACACACACACACACACACACACACACACACACACAGCTGTTGTGCAGCAGCAGCTCTGACATGCAGCCGTCTGTGGTCACATCCGTCTGTTTGGTGGCTGATGACAGAGCGCTAACATCTCCGGGCGAGGACGCCTCCTCCTACCCAGAAGGCCGTGCTGCTGGGGGAGCGAGGAGGAGGCTCCCCCACCTGTGTGAGGCAGAGGGAGAGCCCGGCACAGCTGTGGACGGAGGAGGAGGAGGAGGCGATCTGCACGGTGAGAAATCAAAGAATAAAAATAAGAAACTACAACAAACCTGATTCTGTCCTTTAATTGAAACACTGAGCCATTTGAATATGACCTGAAAACATCCTGATAATGTTTCCTTTAACCTCTGCTGTGATGTGCAGGACCACAGTCGACAGCTCTGCATAATGAGCGAACAGTCGGGGGTTTGGTTTTAATCCTGCGCGCTCATGTTTGACCTCCGCTCCGATTAGAAACACGATCACGGCTCCGTCGTCCCGCCTGTTTGACATTCAGAGGTTTATTCAGCTGCAGGACGCCCGCAGGCGACGGCCACCACCTCCTCCACCTCCACCTCCTCCACAGCTCTGCGTTAGCATCAGGGGAGTGGACGCAGAGGTTTAAATGACAAATGTGCTGTTTGTGAGGAGTCATTAGAGATAATTAACCACAGGTTCAGTCTGACGACTCTGGTCTTTCCCTCTGTTTGTTAAACTGATCAGATGAGATACAAATTAAACCCCTGACTCACTGAGGTCACCTGATTAACCAGCTGGACGATCAGAGTTTCAGTTCGTCTGTTGCAGTTTCCAAACACTGAAACTTCTCGGATACCTTCCTGAAAACATGAGCTAAGACACGAAATCAAGCAGATTCATGTTTAAAACTGACTGAAAACATTTTGAAAATGGAAAGAAAACCACAGAAAGAACATGTGCTGTAGTTACTTCAGTTAGTACACCACCATGTAGGACTAAAGGTGTATTCCAGTTGTACTCAGAAGAAGAGTTCCGAGTCAGAAGTTTGAACCTGAACGCCTCCTGAACTCAGAAAGCCCGAGCAACATACAAATTCAAGATGGCTGCCACTACTGTTTATAGCAGTTCAGTCTTTATCTGTGGACATGTTGCTACGCTGTTTGTAGAGCGTTGTTATCAACTGCTACAGCTAACAGCAGTTAGCAACGACAGTGGCTAGTCCGGGATACAAATTGGTTCACGTTCATGGCGAAATGTTCCTTTTTTGTCAGTTAAATTTTAACTCGTGTTTTAAGAAAATGTTTCTTCGACTTCTCAACCAGAACACAGTCAACTCCCAGATCCGAGCTCTGAACGCACCATGAGGTACGTAACATGTGACCTCAATTGTCGTCCGCCAAAAAAATATCCCCCAGCCGCTCCGCTCTCCTGTCATGAAACTGTTTTTTTCTGTTTTCCCTTTCTGGCATCTCTTGTCCTGAGGAGAACAGAGGAGGGATGAGTGAAGAGCTAGCTGCATTTCTCCGCCACAGATTCAGCCGTGAAAAAAAGACTGTTGACGTCCAGGAGGCATAAAAGACGTGAGTCCTTCCTCAGCCGCCATTTTCATAAGTTTGAAAATACAGGAAGTAGTACTCTTGAACCCTGATTTTTTATCTTAGATTTGTTTAATTTTGGAAAATGAAATCAGCCGAATTCACCGTCATCACTTCCTGTTTGCTGTTTACCTTCGGCTGTTGAGAGATTTATCACTGGATTACTGTGAAACTGAAGGACATGTAAAAACAGGAGGGTTCTCAGGCAGGTTCTGCGTCTTTTCTCAATGATTTCTGGTTTTTGACCTCCTCATTTACAAAACTTTCCCATGATTTTTTATCATATTTTTAACTTTTCAAAGCCTCTAAATCATTTGCTCGGTTACTTGTTTTTTTCCAGCCTTGTAAAATGTAAAACTGTAAAATTTGAATTTTATTTTCCTCCCTGAACAGTCTTACATTCACAGCCTGAACAACATGGAGGCAGCACGGAATCACTGGGGATGTAAATGTGACGCTGTGCAGCCGCTGTGTGTTTTACCGGCCAAACTGTCATCATGTGACGTTTTCACACCCTGAACGTCTCACACACACACACACACACACACACACACACACACACACACACACATATACATGCTGGCACTGTGCTGCTGTTCGTGGCTGCAGAGCGTCTGGGGAGAGGTGGTGGACGGACGGGTCACCCAGCGCGGTTGGCAGCTCGGCTCCGGCCTTGGCTCGGCTCGCCACCGCCGTCTGCATGCACTCATGGTGTTGGCAGGTCACACTCAACCCCCCCACCACCTCACCCCCCCAACACACACACATAAACAAACACACTCATCTACATCAGCCCTGTATAATCCTCCACACCTCCTCCTCCTGGCTGCAGATTACACACCTACATGTTAGATGGGAGATGAGGGGTGGATGGTGGGGAGGTGGGGCGGTGATGGGGGTGGGGATGCCCCAACTCCCCCAACACCTCCCACACACACACACACACACACACACACACACACACTCTCACACACACACACAGAGTCCTGATGTCAGCTGGCTGTGAAAGGCGGAGGCTGACCGCTCGCTGTGATTAAGCACCAACTGGGCTCCGGCCAGCGGACTGGAGCCTCGCCATGCTGCCCCGTCCTGCTCCTCCACCAGCCAACATCCTCCTCCTCCTCCACCTCCTTCATCTCCTCCTCCGCCTCCTCCTCCTCCTCTCTGAGGATGTGTCCACACTCAGCTGGCTGAATTTGAAAGCTCATCTTTTCTTCTCTGTTTCGGCCTGACACGTTCACACTAAGCAAATTTAACACCCAGAAAACAGAGATGTTTGGAAACCTCGTCGGTTGATTCACAATAGAAGAAAACTCTGTTTTTCTAACCTCCTCTTTAAGACCACGTCCACATAAAACTGTTTAAATCTGAGGATGTCCATCAGTGGAAACCCTTGGAAAACTCTCACTTGTCTGTAACCAGAGTCTTGAACGTGGGAATGAAAGATGTTCATGTGACATGGAGACAGTAATCAGTTGTTCTAATATTACAACGTGAGATCAAAAAGTTCTGAGACTGCACCTGTGACAAGCAAAGACCATACCTACTGATACACTGCTCCCAGATCTGTTCTGTAAGATCGACACCTCCACCGTGTGAAAACGACGACTCCCTCAGCTTGACTTTTATTTTGACGAAGGGAGACAAATCTGTCAAGTTGGACAGGTGGGGAACAACGATTGTGATTGCAGCTCTAGTTCTAGTTGGCTGACCTTCAGTGTGATCCGTCTGTACCCGAAATATTCTCACACCGCTGATTTTGTTTTGTTGATGGGGGTTCAGTTCGGGGGCGTCACGCTCCTTCCATCATGAATACAGGAACCCTGAACGTTTACCATGAGGACGGCATGACGGAAAATATTAGTGGTTTTGAAACCTTGACTTTTTACCTTGAAACCGGTAACCTGCCCACGTCTGGTTGGTGCCACTAAAAAACTTGTTCGTTGTCATCCTCTGGTCTCATATAATTTACGTTTCTTTCTCACATGTAAACTGTGATTTCCAGTTCAGTGTGAACATGGTCTGAGGCTCTGTTAAAGGTGTCGTCATGAATAATTCTGATTCGACTGTTTTGGCACAGTACGACCATCAGAGAGAGAAAGGAGGTGAGTAAACATGGACTGAGGTTATTTCTATAAAATCCAGTTTCCGTGCCCTCCCCCATCCACTCAGAAACTGTTAAACAAGGTGTGAAACGTGACAGAAATCAGAAACTGTGTTAGATACAGTGATGTACTGAGTGCGTGTCTTTGTGTCCATCAAAGTCAGTGTTTGTCCCTGACGACCGACTTCCAAAAAAACACCAACAACCAACATGCTAACTTCGGTAGCTAACTGCAACACAGGACAAAGATGTCTTAAACATCAAAACTCTTACTTCTTCACATTCTGTAGATAATTTTATTTCATTTTTAAGGTTAAAGTTAAGCAACCTTTAACCTTAGATGAGTTATTTTCATGATGATCGTATCTGATCATATGACAACAACACTGTTTCCTTAGAGTTTTGTTTATAACTGACTAATGTTTTGAAAAGCAAGATATTTCTTTCCATTTTGAAACTTTTAATCAACAACATGAGGAAATGTTATCAAGCAAAGCATCTGCAAAAAAAAAGGATTAGTTTTCCTTCAAAATGTGCTCAGATGATAATAATAAATAATCACGGTTCTGTGTAGTCATTTGGAAAGATTGTGGTTTTGGTGAAATATTTAAAAAGTCTTAACCGAACCTTAAAAGTGCTTAAAAGTACAACAGACTCAAAAAGGATCAAAATCTATGCAGCTGAACGTCGAACACTTTTACATAACGTCTGCACAGAACCAGAATATTAACATTTTCTTGGCTGGAAAAAAGACACAAAATTCAGGCAGAGATTTGTTTGTTTGCTCCAAAACATTTTAGCAGAAACTGTTCAGTCGTGTATAAAAATCCTTTCAGGAGAGGAAACCTGATCCAAACATCTCTGTTAGCGTCAGCTGAGGCTCAGGGCTCTTCCCTCTGACAACCTGAGGCACTGATCTGATATTCAATCAATACGTGATCAATCAGACTTCATCAGCTCTGTCAGATCAGAGGACGACTCCGACGTGTTTGATAAAAGTGAGAAACGAGGAGACGAGAGAAAGAAGATGGCTTCCTGTTCAAAGCAGAAACACTGAGGACGACGGCCGAGCTCCAAAGATAGAAAACACACACACACACACACACACACACACACACACACACACACACTCCCAGCAGGACAGGACAGGACTCTGGCTGATGATGCATGAAGTCCGGACTGAAGCCAACTCCTCTCCAGCCTCGCCGGGCTAATCTGAAGCTACTGCTCGCCTGCTGCTTCACTGAGCGCGCTCTGTGGGACACACGCCATCCAGCCCGCCTCGCCCCGGCCTGCAGCCCCTCCATCCATCCATCCATCCATCCATCCGTCCATCCATCCATCCATCCGTCCATCCGTCCATCCGTCCATCCAGGGACCCCCCGGGGAGAGCAGAGAGATGTCACGTCAGAAGAGTTTAGAGGAGTTTGTTCTGATATCGACACAAGATGGACGAACAAATAATTCAGAGGAAGTGACACGAGGTGACGAGAGAAGACAGCTGCTGTTTAACTCATTTAATCAGAGGACAAACCCACTGAGATGCAGCATGTCAAATGCTCACAGAGAAATTATTTATTAAGTTCTATATTTTCTCCCCCTGTTCTTCAAATGTGGTTTAAATAATCCAGGTTAACATGCAGTTATCAGGCTGAAGCAGTTTGATTGATTTCTTGAACCTGGATGAAGCCATCTTAGAATAATTTGCCCTTCCAACAAACCAAGCTAAAAACCTGTGCAGTGTTTCTCGGCCTCTCACCTCAGAGTCTGAATCTGTAAATCTCATCAAATGTCTTTATATTTTACACCATTGAATGTCTTTGGGAGTTTCCTGGAAATAACTTTAATTTGATTCTGAATTCTCTGCTGTGAAAACACCTTTAAAACAGTCAGATCCATTTCACTTCTGACTGGACTTTAACTGACTTTAAAAAAAATCTTTTTGTTTTGTGTTATTGTGAGTTTATTTTAGCATTTTTTAAACATGTGTTTTGTAAATCACTGTTATTATTGAAGGGCAGCTCCACCAGTTTTCCACCTCGACGTGTGTTTCCAGGTGTTGGTGAGCTCCAAAGGACAAAAACAAGATGGCAGCAGGAAGTATTCCTCCATCCTGAGAATGAGGTGAAATATCTCAAAGTTCTCTGTTTGATTTTTACATTGATTATCTGGGAGTTTGCTGTTAAATAATCGCTGAGAAAATTCAAATCTTCAGCTGTTTTTTCAGCGTCGGTGACAGAAACGATGTGTTCAGGGTGTAGCAGCAGGTCATGGGTGTTTTCCTCACGCTTCTGTGATTACTTCACTTGTTGTTTTGTGCGATGGAAATGTGATGACTCAGCATCAGGAGCCCTTCAGGTCTGCACTGAGATCAGAGTCAGAGTTTTGGCGTCTCGGTCGGTCTCAGCAGGTCTCACCGGCCCCCAGCTACGACCCAGAACCACTTTAATATCATGTGTGTTTGGTCGTGTGCCCAGGTTGTCCTGCCATGTTCCTGTGTTGGTGATACTGAGCGCAGGCAGCCGGGGGGGCCCTGAAGGCACCTGTTAGTCTCGTTAATGGCCCCCGTTCACATATTAATCAGATCCATGGACAACTCATCGTTAACAGGCTGATGTTGTGTGTGTGTGTGTGTGTGTGTGTTGATGAGGGTGAGAGGAAAGGTCAAGGGTCACCGCTCAGTAACGAAGGAGGAGGAGGAGGAGAGGCCGGTTGTCCTTGCGGCAGTGAACGCACCGTCGAGCCGCTTCCTCATTTCATGTGGAAAAACCAACTAATTACGTGGAAATATGATAATGTATAACGCTGGGGGAGCCGCCCGCTCCCACCCACGCTTATTACCCAGACTCCCCCTGCACCCTTCCCTCGCCCTCCCTCTCTCTCCCTCTCTCTCCCTCTCTCTCCTGGTATTTCTCCCAGGGAGTCTCGCCCTTTCACGACTGGAGAGACATTAGCGGCCGCTCCGGTTTGTTTTGCATCAAGACGACGCCTCATTTGCATAATCTGAGGATGAGCTCCTCCCTCCTCCTCGCTGCCAGGGAAGGTCAGACCCCCAAACTCCCCCCTAAACCTCCCCCTCACCCTCATCTTCCTCAGGAGGTGATACCTCCCCCTCTTTCTTCCCTCTCTTCATCTTCTCGTCTGTTTTCTCCTCCGGCCTCACCTGATACTGCCGGTCAGGCTTCAGGCCTCAGTGTGTGTGTGTGTGTGTGTGTGTGTGTGATCCACTTCTCCCTGTTGACCCAACATGAGGGGGAGGAAGGAGGGGGAGGAAGGAGGGGGGGGGGGGGGTGTCAGTCAGTCAGTCAGTGGTTGTGATGTATTGAAGCTGACAGGTTCCCAGTGCGACTCTCAGCCTCCACTGGTCACCAGTACGACTCTATAATGGGACTAATGGGCCTGAGAGAACACACACACACACACACACACACACACACACACACACACACTTGTCCTTGTATCTAACAAAAAATAGTTCAGTTTTGTTTATATCAGCTCTAACAGCTTCACTTGTACCACAGGTGTTATTTTATCATTACTTTTTGCTGCCATCCAAAAATGTACAATGTTTTCAGCAACACTTTATATAATAAATTATTTTTTCACTATAACAATTGAAAAAAATCTTCAGGCTTTATTACCTTGTTTTTTTAACTAGTAAATGAATTTTACTAATTTTGTATATTTGACTAAAACTGACCAATAATACTGAAAAAAAACATGAAAATGATGTATCCATGTGTTGGTCTTGATTTGCCCACAAAGGTGAAAAAAAGAAGTTTTTCATAATTTTTTTCTACATGTCCTAAAAACAGTCGAATGAACAACTGTATTTTCCCATATTTGAAAGTGACTCTTTAATAGGAAAAGTCTTACATCTAACAACACCTGACTGTATCATTACTAACTACTATTAAATACAGAGAAAGATGTAGGAATTTATTTTGTTCTTTTTTTATTTTTGGGTTTTTTTTGGGGTTGTTGTTTTTGTGTGAAAAATTCCTTGAGCAGAACCGGGCTCATGTTGGGCGGCCATCTGCCTTGGCCGGGTCTCACGTCTTCCATGAATAAGATGTATTTCCTTACAGTGGGTGAGGGAGGGGGAGGCAGCTTAGTTGCTGCTGGTGGATGCTGGCACCGCTGGTCTCTTCCACCTCTGAGGTTTTCTTAAACCTAGAAAATGGCGGAATCTCTTGAAGGCTGATTTCCTTGGTGCTGCTGAAGTTCCAGGTGTTTCAGTCTGGGGTGTTTCACTCAGACCATCCTCAGGATTCTCCTGCATGGTCTGGTCCTCGGTCTAGTCCGGCTGGGGAGTTTCAGTGGGTTCCTCCTCAGGAATCTCCTGCTCTTCCTCTTCCTCTATCTCGAGTTCTGTGGAGAGCTCCAGTTTGGGCGAGGGCTGAGCAGTGAGCTGAGCCTTCTCCAGATCTTTTTCCCTGAAAGAGTTTGACCTCCTCCAGAGTCTTCTGGAGACCATCCTGGTCATCCCTTGTCTTTTGGACCACGATCTTCAGTTCTTTGAGATCGGCAATTATCCATCTCTCCACCTGAAGCTCAGGTGTGAACACACACGGACCCTCCTCAAAATACCTCATCTGGTTGGGGAGTCTCATTCTTGTGGTCAGGAATCTCCTGCTCGGTCTGGTCCAGTTGGGGTGTTTCATTCGGACCCTCCTCAAGATTCTCCCGCAGAGTCTGGTTCCGGTCTGGTTCTGGTTCCTCATGAAACCACACACATAACAAACACTCATCCATTCAGAACAGTCCACAATTCATGTTCACGTCCTTCAGCTGGTCCTGTGCTCACAACTAAAACGTAACATTAACTATGGCGAAGGTAGAGGAAATATGTGCATTATAAAATCTTTATATTGTTATTATCTCAGTTAGTAAACTCTTGTTTTTCAGGTGGATAAATCCAGAGAGAGGCTTCGAGATCGGACGTGGCAAAGTCACCCAGAAAATCAAGTCAACCCTCATGTCTCCAGTCTACTGAAGGAATGAATGGACTTTGAGTGGGACTTTATATAAGTCAGTGAACACACACTCTCACACTCTGTTACCTAAATGTTCTTCAATGTTTATTATTTTATTTCACAAACTTAAAAAGACACTTTGAAGCTGAGTTTATCAAATTACAAGGTTTAGAAAAACGTGTCAGCAGTTAATTAGTTAATAATAATATCTAGTATGATGTATTGTATATGAACTGCAGTTCACAGTAGAAATCTAAATGTACAGTACATCTTGTAAAGTGCAAATAACAGTAATAAACTGCTGATCCTTCATCAGTATTTTACTGTAAAAGACGAGACAAACCCTGCTCAGTAAGCAGTGGAGCTGTGGAGGTAAAGCACAGACCCACGCCAACTCACACATGTTCCTGTACCAAAACAAACATGGACGACACCCAGCAGCTCGTGCAGAGACATTTTAGCTGAACAACAGTGGGAGAACGGAGGAAACAAAGCTCAGAGTGGAGCAGAGGGGTGAAGGACGGCAGAGCTGACAGAGATGAGGTTAAAAGGAGTCTGAAAGGTCGGAGGTCACACAGAGATTCCAGGGAGTCTGACCAGAAGCTGGATCAGAGCAATGTGATGATAAAGCTCGGTAAGACTGTCTTCCTCTCTGCTCCTGGATCCAGAGTCTTCTCTCAGTCTGAGCGTTTAAACACATGTTTGTCAGAGAAACCAGCAGGAAACCTGCTCCTCCCTCCACTCGTTTCTCTTCTCTCACCGCTCCAACCTGAACCAGCACGGGATAAAACTGGACCTGAGATATTAAAATAAAAACGGCGTCCGTCTCTCGGCCCGTCGGTCGAGGTCAGGGAGCTGTCGGCCTCCATCAGCCGAGGCCGATCAGGAATGTGTCGAGGCGTGCTGAACTCTCGGTCCAACTGTTGCCGTCAGTCACGTCCCTGACACGACAAAACCATGATTAATGTAGAATCAGTGACATTTCCCTTTAAATGAACTCCTGCAGCTCAACAATGATCCAGTCTGAGAAACCTCTTCCACATCAGTGAACGACCAACACTGAGCCTCTGAAACAGAAACCATCATGTAACCTGAGATCTCTTAAATATAATGACTTCATATTTTATCTTACACTTTAGAGCTGCAACAGTCAACTGACTGAATCTCTTTATCCTAATAAACTGAAACTTTAGGTTGAAACGTTGGACTGTGACAGACTGGATGGATGTTTTAAAGAACTGAAAACAAATCAATAAAATAATCAAATAATGTCATAATAAGGAACATTAGCTGCTCTCTGTTTACTGATGAGAAATTGGAACTATTTTTGTGCAAAAACAAATGTCAGTTTGATTAAATTGTTTGATATTAGCATCAATGAACCTCCACCATTTGAATGTGAAAGCAGATGATATTTTACTGCAGATTTAAGATCATAATTATCTGATTATTATTATCTGATTATTTTCATGTTTCTGCCTCACAGCTCCTGTGGGTTTGACTATTTATTAGCGTAGCTGCTTTTGCCATTGGCTGTAATTACTTCATATTTGTATTTATTGGTCTTATTTATTCATGTTACCAACAACACTGCAGCACTGTAAAACACTGCCTTTAAAATCCTTTGCTGTTTCTAATTCTAATGAAGTTAAACTTTTAATTTAAAGGGAGAATTTTACTGTTTTTTTTTTCAGATGAATGACTGGAAACAGCCTCAGTTTGACTCTGAATGTTAAGATGATTTAAATCCTTTAAACTCCCTGTTTCTCTGCTGTGACCTCTGCAGTCAGAGGTCAGATGAAGAAAGTTGTGTGGAGTTGAAGTGTGTCTGTCAGACTGGATTTAGGTTTGTTCGGAGGCTTCGGTGCCAGAAACGTCGCTGCGGCTCTGACTGACTTCCAGTCCGCTGTCCGGCGCTTCTCTGATTGCTTCTGACTGCTACCCTTTGCGTGGTGACTTTAGACTTTGCCACGGCGTTTGGCCCCGCGCCCACCTCCTCGGGCCCCGAGGCCCCTGTCAGCCTGACGCCGTGACTCCTCCACCGCCTGAAATTAATTTCCCTTCCTCACTGACCCGTAATTAAACCCTGGAACAGCCTGTGCCGACGAGCCGAGGCGGGAGAGAAACAAGAGGAAGAAGAATTCTGCTTTTCCTCAGAGTTACTTTGTGAACTTGTTCCTGTCCTCGTGATCGGGGGTGTTGAATCTGCAGAGGCTGCAGGCCTTCCTCCCCACACCTTCTAACAGCTCTGTTGGCCGGGAAAGAGGATCGGCCCTCGCCGCTTTGAAAGACACTTTTCTGGAGTCGAGTAATTATCAGGTAAAGCGGCCGACACCCCTCCAGTCTGAGCCACGGGTTTCTGCACAGCCTCTTTACAGCCACAAATAAAGTGAGAGATTAAAGCAGCTCGGGGTTTGGATCCGTCGGCTGAAGCCTGTGCGTTGGCAGGAGAAGCAGAGTGGGCTGCTGCCAGCCTCGTGGCACCGGTTCAGCCTGCGAAGGCGCTGGAGATGCGTCCACAGGCGGGTGGCGGGCGGTGGCGGCGTCCTCCTCCCTCACAGAGGCAGAGGAGCCGAGAAAGCAGGACGTCTTTATTAAGAGATTCAGAGTGAAAGGCTGGATATTCGTCCGTCATCACAGTGTCTGTGTGGTCCATCTGTCAGAGCTGAGACACTGAGAGGAAACAGTCACTCAGACACACTTCATCATCATCATCATCATCATCACACCTGCTCAGAGCTCGTCTCCACTTCCTGTGTGGAGGAAAACAACTGATTTCTCCACAGCCACACTTTTCTCATCGTCATCTCAAAATGGCGGCTCAGTGACGCTACAACAACACGTGGAGCAGAGAAATGAGATGAGAGAGATTATTATCAACAGTGCTGATGAAACGACTGATCAATTCATCTAAAGCAGAGAAAAGCGAGTCCAAAGCAGCATCACCGAACAAAACCCAAAAGTATTCACGTCACTGTCATGTGTGTCAGAGAAAAGCAGAAAATCCTGGAGCCAGTGAACGTTTCACGTTGTTTCAGTCGTGATCTGGTTCCAGCTTCATCAGTTTGGTGAAACAAAGACAATCGACTGTCTGAGGCATTTTAAGAGAAAATCTGAAATGAAAATCGTTTGGTTTTGAGCTGCTGGTCGGACAAAATAAAGCTGAGAAGTGAATTTTGAATTGTTCCTGGCGTTTACAGAAAAACCTCAGCAGACGTCCTGTGTTGTGTTTAGAGCCGTCACTAACGTTGGAGCGTTGTTTAAGTGCTGGGTTTCTTCAGTTTTAGTCAAATATACAAAATTAGGTCTCGTTCACTAGTAAAAAACCAGGTAATAAAACCTGAAGATTTTTTTCAATTGTTATAGTGAAAAAATAATTTATTATATAAAGTGTTGCTGAAAACATTGTACATTTTTGGATGGCAGCAAAAAGTAATGATAAAATAACACCTGTGGTACAAGTGAAGCTGTTAGAGCTGATATAAACAAAACTGAACTATTTTTTGTTAGATACAAGGACAAGTGTGTGTGTGTGTGTGTGTGTGTGTGTGTGTGTGTGTGTGTGTGTGTGTGTGTGTGGTGAACAGGTCAACTCTCTCACTCAGTTGTGAACAGCAGCTCAGTGGGGGGGGGGCTTAACGAGGCTAACAGGCTGAAAGGACTGTGACACAAACACAGGCCTCCGTCCGGAGCTACGCTAACAGTTTCCCTCTGCTTCTGCTCTTTGTGCTAAGCTAGGCTAACACGTCCTGAACCCACCTCTGTGCTGGAGGTGGAGGTGGGAGGAGATATTTTCTCTCTGGCCTCTGTTGGTATCCAGGTTTTATTCACCTTATCCGGATCTTTCCCTTAACCTGAACCATCCAACGGACAAAGTACAGATAATGTGACCTGTAACATCCATAGTCCACATGTTTGTTGTTGTGTTTGTGGAAACTGCAGGACTGTAAAAACGTGGAGAGTAAGAGTTGGATTTTCACATTAATCTGTGACAGAGAGAGAGAGAGACGAGGGGCTGTAAAAATAAAAGTCCTGGAAACCTGACAGCACATTTCCTGTCTGCTCTCTCTCTCTCTCTCTCTCTCTCTCTCTCTCTCTCTCTCTCTCTCTCTCTCTCTGTGGATTTGCTTTAGGACTCAACCGGTCGAGGAAACTCTCTCGCCCTTTGTTCTCTATCTCTCAGTTTCCCCCCTCTCTCTCTCTCCATGTTGTTGGATGCCAGACGTCTCAGGGTGACGGCGAGCTGTTGAATGGGGGGTGGTGGCAAACAGTGAGTGTGAAGTGTGTGTGTGTGTGTGTGTGTGTGTGTGTGTGTGTGACAGCATTCCTCTTCCTCTGGGCGCGTGCAGAAGGTGAAGAAGACGGAGACGAACGCAGAAGCTCCCGGTAACTCAGAGGTAGGTGCCAACCAGCTTCACACACACTCACACACACTCGGCTGTTGCTGACACACACCTTGAAACACACATCAGAGGAGAATGAGGGGATTTCCTTTCTTTTACTCTCTAATTCTTCTGTCTTTTTTGGTGGTGGTGGGTGGGGGGGGGGGCTTCTTTCTAATGTGAAACACTCACATGCTTGTAAACACACACATCCAGGGAAGTGTGTCCCTCCAGTTTTACGGGCTGAGGATGTGACTACAGCCGCAGGAGTTCAGTGGAAACTTTCTCTGAAGTATTTAGTCGAGCTCCTGCAGGTCTGAAGCTGCTACCTGCTGCACAACAACACACAGCTGCATCAGTACGCACAGATACACTCATGTACGCTAAATTCAGATATAAACAGGTAATGAATGCGTTACAGAGACAGGTTTGTGCTTGTTTTGGTTCTTGGTTTGAAGCCTGACTTCTTCACCAACAACAGTCTTAATAGTAATAATAATGGTGGCAATGAGAGCAGAAATAGGACTAATAATTTGAAGTATAACAGCAGGTGTTGAGTGGGATCATGGGAGCAGCAGGAGGCCTGACTCTGCAGAAAGAGAGAAGAGATGTGAAAGAGCACGAAACTACAGGAGAGGGAAGATATGGAGTTAGTTTAGGAACATGCAGAGAGAGGAGCTCAGTGCATCATGGGATTTACAGATTCAACAGTTAAACTCATATACAAACTAAAAATAAAAGAAGCTGTTAAATACAGGTTTGGACAGAAACTCGCATGCGAAGGCAAAACCAGGTCAGTTGCCTTAAAAATGGTTAAGTACAATGAACTGATCTGGGTTCACAGTGCAGATAAACAGTTAAACTCTTAAGTGACGTAAAACATTTAACTCAAATAAACAGGTGAACTGACTGATGTTAATTCATAACATATAAAGTGATTGTAGCCTGTGTTAGCAGGAACAGTTAGCAACACGACACCGTTCATACAGCACGTTAAGCTTTACAGTCAATAAAACAGAAACTGATGTTGCTCTGATACCAGTGGAAATGAAAAATATTTTCCTCTGTGCTTCTTCAGCAGTCGTAGCACAACAATAGTGGCAGCATTTGTTGTAGTTTTAGTTGCTGTAACTGGTATTTGTAGTAGTTTTAGTGTCTTGTGCTGCTTCACTGTTTAAAACATGGAAATCTGAGGGAAGCACCAAACACCTGGTATGTTTGGAATGAAACTAATCCAGTTTAAAGGCTTTAAATTTGGGCTCAGTCAGTGTGGGTCTGACTGTGGTCAGATCTGAAGTTAATTATCATGTTTCATTCAGAGCTGTGTCGGTTCACCTCCGAGCTGAAGTCTAATGTGTTTCCCATTCAGCAGCGGTGAGTCACTTCCAGCCGTCGCACACAGCAGCAACAGCTGGTGGATCATTTAACAGACGTCCTGCCTCAGTCCTGAGTCCAACGTTCAGTCCTTTTCTGCAGAGGAGAGACACCGGTCCACAGGATGTCCAGGTGAGATTAAAACTAACTCCTCTGTTATGTCTTCAATGAAGAACTGAAACGGACCTAAAACTTTATTGTTTTATGTAGAAGTCCTGCAAGACTAGGAGTGTGTGATCGAGCTTTGAGCTAAATGCCAAATTCTAGAGGGAAAGATTCATCCTCTGGGGAACACAAATGTCTGAGCCAGGTTAGTATTTGAATGATCTCTCCTGGGAAACGTTCATAAGACGATGGTGGCATGCTAAGAGCTTTTAGGCCTCCAAAATAAGAGCGAGCAATGATGAGATAAGATACTGGATATGATGCAAGGAGCAGGAAAAGACACTTAGACAGCAAAGGGTTGAATTTGAATTAGTCTCTGCTCTGACTGCTTTCTACTCCTTAACAATGGCTGGGTGTTAGCATTAGCAGCCAGTTTCTGCATCAAAACAGCAGATAAAGCGTGATTTCTCAGACATGAAGCTGACATAATCGAAACAAGTGGCTGTAAAATAAATCTATATAGCCTATAATCTATGTAGCCTTTAGTTGTTCATGTTAAAAATGACAGAAGTCGCTTTAACAACACCTCTGCACACCTGTGGAATCACTGTGAAGTGGGTGTGAATGTTGGGTTGTCAGTTTTGGAAATGCAGGGACACAGCTGATTCACATGAAGTCTGATGTTGGAGAGGTGCTGGTGAAAGAGGTGTCTGGGTAAAACAGCGTCTTAAAGAAGGGAATAACTGCAGAGGTCAGGCCCCCTGAGTCGGTTCAAAGCTGCACTGTAGTGAGTTCAAAACTGCTGCTACTGAGGTGATTTAACAAACGCAGATCGAAGGCAAAATAAGATCCTAACCAGCGTTTTCACAAAGTTTCCAAAAAGCTAAATAAAGGTGTCACCGTGAGGTAAACTGGCGTCCAGCTGCAGCCTCTAACTAACGAACCGACGCTCGTCTGGCTGGATGGGAAGTGACACGCCGGCTCCAGTTGGTGCCCCTGCTTTGATCCTGAAAACACCTCCCCCTCCTCTCCACCCGTCCCATGCCACTTCCAGCACCTCTGCGGGGTCACGCAGATTAACCTCTTGTTTCCTGCAGTGGGCTTTAGTTTGAAGTGAAATGGAGGGTGAAAGCGTTTTCCGGCCAGGAGTGTGGAGCAGCGGGGGCAGAAGCTGAGCCAGCCAGCTGCATGCTGGGAGTTTTTTTTTTTCTAAGGGTTTGGAGGAATTAGAGGAGTTTTGGTGTTGGCCTTAGAGCAGGAAACAGATCAGAGGTTTAAGGGATAAATTGAGGCACTGGAACACATCTCTTTGTGCTTGTCTTCTGTCTCTCAGTCTACTTTTACTCTTTTCTGTCTCTTTACAATCTGACTTTTCAACAGGAGGTAAACGTGCTGGTCCAGGGCGTCCACGTTAATTTACACCCTTCTTTCCTCTGCAGGTTGTGGTGACTCTGGAGAAGAGATGAGGCTGTGGGGCCGAGGCAGACTGACTGGAAAATGCTAAAACACTGAGACGCTTCTCAGCTGTCGTTCACCATTTTCCCTCAGAGCAACTTTTCTCACCTGAACCTGTGAAAACAAGAGGCGGCCACCTGGTCGATCCCAACATGGCTGCTGTGTGCGTGTGGTTGTTGCTGCTGGTGGTGACGGCCGTCTGCAGGGGGAGTCTGGTCGTGGTAAACTCAGGCCTGGACGTCACCAGGGGTCGCTCGGCGTTCGTCACAGAGAAGGTGCTGAAGATCGACGTGGATCCGAGCGCCGACTGTAAGGTGGAGGTGGTGATGAACGAACCCGTCTCTCAGAGAGTGGGGAGGCTGACGCCACAGGTGAGGACACACCTGCTGACCATCTGACACAGAACCAGTGCAGTGTTGTTCCTGTGGTTCTCCTCTGTCTGTGTTTGCAGGTGTTTGACTGCAGCTTCCTGGAGGACGAGGTCAAATACGTCCACAACGGCAGCCCTCTGCTGAACGAGGACACGGTGATGCTCAGAGTCTACAGGTCAGGATTAGTGAAGGACTGAACATAAAATATGTTGAAGCTCATCGTTTTCAGTTTTTATAGATTTCTCACTGAACATACCCAGATTTGTTTCAGAACTACAGATCAGTTTTAAACTGTTCTAAGCATCTTGAACTTGTGTTTTCCTGCTGCAGGACGACAGTGATCACTGCAGTAGAATATTGTTCCTGTACAGGTGTGATTCCTGCATTTGATTAAACAACATACCAATAATGCACATAGATATGAAGTGCAGAAATGATCCCTCTGGAAATAAACTGCATGTTCGAGCTGAAATAACGACGCTCACTGTAAGAATTGTGATGCTGCTGATAACGTTCCTGTATTGTGTGTAACAGCTGTGTTTGAGCTGGGGATAAAGAATCAATGTCGACAGGTAAAATGAGCAGGAACAACCTTTGACAGCTCCTGCACATGGAGATTTTAGAATCTAATTTCCACACAAGCTTTTGTTTAATTGGTCAGAAACGTTGCTAAACTCGTCATTTATCTTCTCGTGAATATTTGTCTTGAATTCATAATAAAGCCTGACTCTAACGTGCTGTGTTGAATCCGTGTGGAGGTTCACGTCCTCAGACACGCTGGTGGAGACGGTGGTCCTGCCGGTGCGGGTGGTGGACTCGGGGTCCGGTGTGGTGGAGCTGGGCAGCGCTCCCCTGGTGGTGCCTCAGTTCTACGGTTTATCCAACGCCATCGACGGCGCCGTGCTCAGCATCAGGACCGCGGCCGACCTGGTCTGCACCGTCAGGCTGATGACCGCCGACGCCCACGTCCCCGCTCTGGGTCAGCTGGTGAGGGAGGAGGACTCCACCCAGAGGAAGGGTACGTCACAACGGGGTAACTCTGCTCTAGGTTAGTGCTCAGGTAAGTCAGACGGCAGGTAACCATGGCGACAGCACTGAAGCTTCACCTGTTTGAACCTTTCAGGTGAACACCTGTTAAACTGACTGCAAACACATTTTAAAACATAAAGGAGGAATAAATATAAAATATAATAAATGATTCATTTGCTCTACTAAACAAATGTATGAATACTTTACAACATAAACACTCGTTATCAGCACAGTGTTTAATATAATAACAGCTATAATAATCATAATGATAATGTTACTAACTTCTTAAACAGCAGTGAGACATGTAGAGGTAAACAAGTAAAAGAAAGTATTAAAATATAAATGTAAATACAGTAAAATCAAATGAAATGAGAAAAAGTCAATATAAAAAAAAACATTAACATTAAAAATAAAATTAAAATTAAAAATAAAGACGACAATGACAATAAAACAACATAGATACACATAAATAAAAATGATGATGACATAGATATTTTTTACTTGTAACCTTTATTTAAGCAGGAAGTCCTTGAGATGAAATCACTGTTTCGAGGCAGACCTGGTCACGACAGCCGATCATTTCAAGGTTCCAGAAACAACAGATACATGAGACAAAATCCAATTCAGGAATAAGATTTGGTCTCTTCTTCCTGGGAGACAAACTCCTGGACGTTAGTAGAAGAGGAAATTTAATACAAAATAAATCAGAACATTTTATTATGATATCAATTCATTTACTAGTTTGGGGTCAAAGAAAGGTCAGAGGTTCTGTTTATAGTGGTTGATGTGGTTCAGTCCCAGGAGGTGGTGGAGACCAAACCCAGAGCTAAAAGCTACAGATACAGATTTTAACTTAAATAAAACTCAGGGTAAACCAGCACCAGGTGACCTCCTGTTGGTCTGTGTATGTTTGTCTTCAGGCAGAGAGACGGCGGCGCTCTGTCCAGGAAACAAACCCTGTCGTCACGACGCCAAAGAGGTCCGGTTCCTCAAAACCAGCTGCCAGGACTTCCTGAGCTCCGGCCTGAAGTACCAGCACCTCAGCCCTCCGTCACCGGAGATCGACTACATCCCCATCAGGGTGGAGCTGAGGGAGAAGGCCACCAGGGCCCTGCTGGAGGTACAGGACGCTGCCTGGATTAAAGAGAGTAATGTTTTTAATACTCCAGAGAAGAGGAGGAGGAAAACAACTTTTAGAGACGACGTGTAACAGCTGATAAACTGCAGACTCTGTCATATTGGCAGGTTTATTGGCAGTCAGAAGGCGACATCCCACTTCCACCCACTGTTCTCAGCTCTGTGGATGTGGAAGGATGTGGAGCAGGAGGTTGTGCAGGAGTTTTAAAAAATCCTAAATGTTAAAACCATTTTCTTTCTCTCCTTGTTAGCACATGAACGAACGGTGTGTGTGTGTGTGTTTCTTACAAAGACCTGTCATTTCTAACACGTCTGATTGTATATTCTGGGGCATCAGTTGCTTACTCTTCGACACCACGCAGTCGTGGCGGTATGTGTTGATTTCACGTGTCTCAGAGGGAGAGAGAAGAGGGGAAGATGTGTAGAAGCGAGAGGTGCTCTGCGGGAGAAAACATGGCGACTTTATCTTTTATCTTCACCTCTCCCTCCTCCGCTCCCAGACAGAGGCGGCATGGCTGCCGGTTTTGATCCACGGCGCGATGCAGAACCAGCCGCCGAAGGCCGCCTTCATGGCCTCCTTCATCCTGGAGGTGGACCAGTTCATCCTCACACCGCTCACCACCGCCGCCCTGGACGCCAAGGACCACGAGACGCCGCAGGAGAGGCTGGTTTTCAACGTGACCGCCCCGCCCGCCGAGGGCTACATCACCCACCTGGACGACCACACCAAGCCGATCAGGTCCTTCACCTGGCTGGACCTCCACGAGATGAAGGTGGCCTACCAGCCGCCCAACAGCAGCCAATCACAGCGCAGGAATTACGAGGTACTGGAAACCAAGGACAGATTGAAAACAGGAATCAAACCTGTAGTGAAAGATAAATGTCGCTCCTTGTATCTTCTGTAAGGTGGAGTTCCAGGCCATAGACGGTTCCTACGCGACCAGCCCACCCATCGTGGTCCACATCTCCATCAGGGCGGCCGAAACAAACGCACCCAGAGTCTCCTGGAACATGGGTATGTAAGAAATATTAACAGCCAGACAAACTACGTTATGTTAAAGTTTAGAGATTTTATTCAGGGTTTGGTCTCAGGTCTGGACCTGTTGGAGGGTCAGTCCCGACCAATCACCTGGGAGGAGCTGCAGATAGTCGACAACGACAACATCGACGCCGTCTACTTGGTGGCTGTGGACGGACCTCTGCACGGGCGTCTCAGTGTCAGAGGTAAGAGGTCAAAGGTCATTAGTTCAGAGCCAGAAACACTGTGATATGTATCAACACCAGACTCCATTAACAAAAACAGGAATTTTATTACGCAGAACTGGAATACCACTGCCTCCATCTGTTAGTGTGTTTGAGTTACTGTGTGGTACTTTTACTTATATAAAGTATCTGATTACTTCTTCCACCACTGAAAGTCACACAGTAACACAGACACACTAACAGATGGAGGCAGTGGTATTCCAGTTCTGCGTAATAAAATTCCTGTTTTTGTTAATGGAGTCTGGTAGTGATATCTAGTGATGTTTCTGGATCTTCCTCTTTAATAAAAAGGTTGTAGGGTGAACAGCTTTTGCTCAGTAGAGGACTGATGCTGATTTTCCACTTTCCTGACGTTGTTATTTTTCCACCTCAGAAGCTGCCACAGAGTCAGTTCATATTGTCAACACTCTGTAACTCATTATATAAATGGTCAAGCAGCTGATCAGGACTAGTTTTAATCCTGATGCAGTGCATCATGGTTGGGTTAGTTTTTTTAACTGTAACAGAGAGGAAACTAAGATGAAGAGGAACTCTCAGCCTGATCCTCTGTCCTCAAACCTCGGCCCTTTAATCCTGTGCTGGTATTCCGACACACACACACACACACACTGCCCTGGGAATTCCCAGAGAACGTCGTCTGGCCTTTTCCGCCCTTTTTCCTCCATGTGTTGCCCATCCGTCAGGGACCGTGGTGTGGCTGGGGAAGCATATGTCTAGTGGCCCTGCATGTGTTTTCTAATCAGGTGTAAAATGGGGCCGCGGCCACTTCGCCAGGGGCCGTGGCAGCGCCGAGGCTGCTGCCGCCGCCGCCGCCTCTTTCCGTCCACGTCTGTCCCTTCCAGCCCAGCGCGTAGGGAGACGGCCTCTTTGTCTCGAACATGGAGCGGGGGACCGAGCAGATTGGAGGGACTTAGGCCATTTCATGCCACCGTGCACAGGGAGCAGATGCACTGTCCCCAAACAGGGTCTCATGCTACCAGCTAAGAGGAGACAGTGAAGGGGAGGAGGAGGAGGAGGAGGAGGAGGAGGAGGTGGCATGAGTGCAGGGCCCCCCCGAGGGGACCAGGCAGGGAGTTAACCTTTCATGGCTGCTTTAGACGTATAGAAACAGGACGTTTTGAACTCATTCTCCGGCTCGTTTCATCAAATTAAAGGTGGATATTTAACGTGATCTCTCATGACCTGTGAATGCACCTCGCAGTGGACTTTCACTGAGGGAATCTGTGTTTGCAGATTCATTTATCTTCAAGTGGACGACTGCAAACTCAAACTTCCTGTGGCTTAAACTTTATTTGGCTTGTGCGCCCTTCAAACATTGAACTTTTCCTCCTCGTGCTGATTCATTTAAAGGATTTTCAGAGGCCTGAGCTCGAAAAAAGTCTGAATAAATAAACTTTTCTTATGAAACAAAGACAAAATTTACAACCTAAAGCTCAGGTTATTTGACAGCGATAACAGGGAATACATACTAAAAATGATCAAAATAGATAGATCCATTAAAACTGGTCCCACGTCATAGGAAGGAAACTATCAGAGTTCACAAGTAAACAGAATTTGGTGCGAAAGAAAAAGAATTTGTTCCACTGCTGGCTTTAAGTCTTTACACTGAATCAGTCATCCTGGAGGTGGAGCTGAGTTTCATCCTCAACAACCAATAAATCACAAAAAACACACAGCTAACTTAACAAAGACGTTTGCGTTTTCTGTAAATCAGATTTTATATTCGGTGCAGAGCCCATGAAAACCCACGTCACTGTACCTTTGGTTTCATCTGTAAAACTCATCAACACTCAGCTTTCTAGTTCTGAACTCTTCTATTTAAAGACTTCTGCAGCTGTGTGTGTGCAACAACAACATCAGAGCGATTTTCCAAAAGCGTTGTTGTTATTATTGGATGTAATTCAGTGTAGTTTAGTGGGTTTAATGCTTTTAAAAAACTTTAAACAGCAGAAACAACTGGAAAAAGATTCTGTCATTCCGGAGGCTGGTGTTTGTTATGATTAATGGTGGTCTAATGAATCGCTCAGCTGATTGTTGCAGCTCTGTTCATTAGCACGTTACATTAGTTGGACGGTTGTTGAAACTTTTGTCCCACTCGGCAGGTTTCCACCCTCCTCCTCCTCCTCCTCTTGTTTCTCGGACTAAAGTTTGGCTCTGCTCTCCACACATGTAGAGTGTTTTGTGGGGTGGGGGCTGCAGGAGGCAGTTGGTGGATCCTCCGGTGGAGCAGAGTCTCAGAGGAGGAGGATGCTGCTGACCCCCGGTGACGCTGCAGCGTGGGGACAGTCACTGCAGCTCCGTCCAACGCCTTCAGCCAAATGGATGGCTGCCTGTCCTGCCACACACTCCCTCTCTCTCTGCAACACACACACACACACACACACACACACACACACAGCGTCCTCCCAGCCCGTTTTTTTTTCCTTTATGGGCCTGTTGCCCAACGCCACCTTTGGGCCCAATTACCAAGTTGTTTCCATCACTTGGACCAGTAGCCGGTTCCCCTCGGTAAAGTTGCTAATGAGGTTCGGGCTCGCGACCGCTCGTCTCTCAATCTGTCTGCTGACCTTGCCCTTCTGTCTCTCTGGCACGCGCAGGGAGACAGGAAGCCCCCCCCCCTCCTCCACCACCACCACCACCTCCACCACCTCCATCCTGGCAACCGGGCGGCCACCGGGAAGGACGCCATGTTTTACCCCACCGGTGTTCACAGCACAAACCCCAGCCAGCGCCTCGCGGTGCCTTCAGGCGCTAAGAGAAACTTGTTATTTCCAAGTGACAATGGGAGAAAAAAAAAAAACTGCACGTGTTGGAGACGGTAATTGAATCAAAGTGCGGAGCTTTGGCTGGAAACACGAGCCGTCCGCCGACAACAACACATGTCCACCAGTAGGCCGCCAGTCATGTGACTGTGCTGTTAGCGTTAGCATGTTGTACGGTGTGAGGAAGGCCAGCCAGCAGCAGAGAGCTGACAGATGGACACGGCCTACATTTCATTAATGTGGGACAGAGAAGTTTTCATGTCGAGTCCAAACTCTCTCTCTGCTGCTGCGTCTGAAGCAAACAGAAGTAAAAACTTTTCTCTGGTTAAACTACATCTTTATTTTACATTTAATTTAAATCAATTGAATTTATATTTGTCATTTATCCACTTTGAAAACAGAAATTACAAAAATATATGATTTTATATCTCATTGAAAGGTGAAATTACACAGTCTGGTTGATTGGTTTTTCAGAATATCTTTTCCAATATTAATAGATATTGATAAATTTCATACACTTTTCTATTTTATTTTATTTATATAGCCACAAAACTCAAGTCAATAAAAGACTTAAATCATTATAACATGATGCTATCATCACTGAAAAGTAAGTGAATAGTATAATTGAATTATTGTTGAGTCCTCAAGTTGTTACTGTGAATTTCATTTTAAACCTGATTTAACTCAAATATTTAAACAGTTTAGGATTTAACTTTAATTTTTAGTTTCTTGTATTATTCTGGAAATAAAAGCACATCAATGACAAATCATCATTTTTATATTAAATCAATTCAATATCATCAATTTATATTTTAAATTGAGAGATTTACACTCGTGCTGAATATAAAGAAGGAGGAGGAGATGGTTTTTCATCCTAAATAAATCCTAAACATTAAATATATATACAAATATAGAACATTTTTAATTTAGACACAGAAATTAATTTTCTCATTTACAGCTCATGTTCTGTAAATGTTCCAGGCTCTAACCTCCAGTAGAAGTTGGTGTAAAAAAGTGCAGCTGAAAATCATCATCAGTACTTTTATTTAGTTTTTTATTGTATTTTCAAAGTGTTTCATGGTCCAAGACAAATTTCCCCACAAACATTTAAAATATTTTTTGTTCTAAAAGTCTTGAAAACAGAACGTACTGTGTGTTGAAATATTAAATATATTAAGAAATAAACTGTCTCTGTGTTAGTGAGTGATTCAAGGTTCTAAGTTTTGTAGGATTGTTTTGTGGTTTTAGGACGTGAAATAAATCATTTCAATCTCTTGGTTACAGCCAGTAAAATCACACGTCACCTTCGTCTTGTGTTTCCAGGTGGGAAGGCGTTCATGTTCCGTGTTCGGGACCTGAGGGAGGGCGTGGTCGTCTACCACCACTCCGACAGCGACACCACCCGGGACCACATCGTCTTCCGCATCAGCGACGGCCGTCACAGCATCCGCCACAAGTTCCCCATCAACATCCTGCCCAAAGACGACTCCCCGCCGTTCCTCATCAACAACGTGGCGGTGGAGGTGGAGGAGGGCGGCGCCGTGAGGCTGGAGGAGTACATGCTGCTGGCCTCCGACCTCGACTCCAGCGACGACTACATCCTCTACCAGGTGGTCTCCTCCGCCCGGGCCGGGCAGCTGGTCAGGAAGACCTCCACCCAGGAGACAGGTGAGGGTGGAGCTGAAACATAAACACAGTACGACTTCTGTTTCTTATCATGGACTGGTGAGTAGAAACACAACGAGGCTGTAAAGGTGGACTGGTGAGTAGATGGGTTTTCATGTTAACGTCCCCGACAACCTCTGTAGTCTCATTTAGACACTCGTTAGCAACCGCCTTTTTTAAGACACCTAAAAGCTTCAAACATCAGGAGTGGGGGATTTACTGACCCATTTTATGTCCGAGAATCAAACCTGAAAATGTCTTGAGTTTGTGTTAAAACCACAGACCTTATTTCAGACATTTAACCAGAAACACAGGAAGTGCTAACATGCTAACATGCTAACTGACTTCCTGGTTCTAGTCCTGCTTCCTAAGTGCTGTACAGGTACAGCAGGTACTAAATGTACGAAGTGTATTTGTTGCAGGAGTCCCAGTGGACAGTTTCCTGCAGAGAGACCTGATCCAGGGTCAGATCTACTACCAGCACTCAGGGGAGGAGCAGTTCGAGGACTCCTTCGACTTCACGCTGTCCGACAGCCACCAGCCGCCCAACCTCTCCCAGACATACGTGAGCTGAACAAACAGAAAACAGATGGAAAGTCCTGCTGCCTCTTTAACACTGACAGACTCCTTCCTCTCCTCAGACCGTGGTGGTCCACGTCTTCCCGGTGAAGGACCAGCTCCCGGTGGAGGTCCCCGGCAGCGTCCGCTCTCTGACGGTGAAGGAGACGGAGGTGGTTTACATCACTCAGTCTCACCTGCACTTCACGGACAGAGAACATCCAGGCACCGACCTGACCTACGTCATCACGCAGCCCTGCTTCAGCCCGCTGCATCCTGGGTAAGAACCGCATCTGTTCAGCTCGGCGTGAAACGTTTCCTCTGGGCTGTTGATTCTGATTTTGTTTATTTACTTTGAGGCTGATGGACGCAGGACGTCTGTTCTACACGGACACCACCAACGCCATGAAGAGGGACCACATGGTGCCGGTGTTAAAGTCCTTCACGCAGGTTTGAAACACAGAAACAGACTCTCTGCATCCTGAACTATTCAACACCGTTTAAACACACTCCCGCTGTGATTTCCCAGCATGCCGTGAACCACATGAAAGTGGCCTTCATGCCTCCCGTGGAGGACATCGGCCCCACGCCGCTGTTCGTCCAGTTCGTCTTCTCCGTCAGCGACCACCACGGCGGCACCGTCTCCGGCCTCCTCTTCAACATCACCGTCACCCCCGTGGACGACCAGGCGCCAGAGGTCAGAGGTCGCGCTGAGACCGAGCTTCATTTAAATCCGGTGATTTGACTTCATCTGATTTACGTTTTTTCGACGCCTGTTGTGGATCCTCAGGCCTTCACCAACCTGCTGCGGGTGGAGGAGGGCGGAGGGGCCTTTGTGACGGAGGAGCACCTCCTGGTCCAGGATCGGGACAGCGGGGAGGAGGCTCTGAGGGTGGAGGTCCAAAGGACGGCTCGTCACGGTCGACTGGAGCTGCAGGGCCGGACGCTGCTGCAGGGAGACCGGTTCACCCTGCAGGACCTAAGAGGACTGAGACTCAGGTCAGACTGGAATCATTCAGTATCTGTATTATCTCTGATGACAGTGTTGAGGGCCTAATGAAGTTTTAAAAATGGAATCAGTCCACTACTGAGCAAGAGCTTTGTAGCTAGCAACCTTTACGTTTAACCAGAAACATCACTATATATCAATACCAGACTCCACTGACAAAAACAAGGATTTAACAAAGCAGAACACAGGAGCTGCTGGAATACTGTGTGTGTTACTGTGTGACTTTCAGTGGTGGAAGAAGTAATGAGATACTTTACTGAAGTAAAAGTACCACACAGTAACACAGACACACTAACAGATGGAGGCGGTGGTATTCCAGCAGCTCCTGTGTTCTGCTCCATAAAATTCCTGTTTTTGTGAATGGAGTCTGGCAGGCAAAAGTAAATTTTCTTCTGTTTCAGTCATTTACACCCAAAACCCAGACTGAAAAACACTGGAGTTTTCCTTAAAGATGACGGAGTTAAAGACGACGTGTAACAGAAGACGGGTGGTTTGTCGGATCAGTGGCTGCAGCTACACGGAGACCAAACGTGATCAAAGCTGTGTGGATATTACAGAGGGCCAACACTAATGAGACGGTTACACACTTCAGTTCCATGATTACTCACTGCGGACATGTAAACGTTGACCCACGGGAACTGCTCCCTTTGTAAACTGTTAGTCTGCAGCCTCTTTGATTCAGCGGGTCTCGGTGGATTTAGTGTTTACAGAGTCACTGATGCAGCAGCCGAAGCCACAGAAACATAAACTAAAACCTCAGGAGGAAACTCGTTCAGTCGGAAGTGGCTGTTTGTAAATGTGGTTGTTGTGAAGAGAGTTTATGTCTGAGTTTTCTGGCCCTTTCATGTGACGTGCAGCCTCTGTAAACCACAACAAACCTGCTCTGTTTAGTTTGCTTTATTACATTTCATAAAGTTAATAAAGTGCGATTGTTGCAGGTACATCCATGACGACTCTGAGACCACTGAGGATGAAGTCGGACTGAAGGTGACGGACGGTCTGAACTCAGCTGACGTGGTCTTACCGATACAGGTGAGCTCCCAGAAACCAGAGACTGAAGAGAAAGATTTTTAAAGACTCTAAGGGTTATTTTTGAACTGGTCCTGGATTTGTGCTGAGATGTCAGTGATAGTTGTGGTGCCGACCAGCTGCAGGTGTCGACTGTGGTTGAGTTGATGCATCGTGGCCTCCTGGTGTTTGAGCTGAGATGTTCTCCAGTCCCTGTGAAGCAGCATCCATCAGCTCCCTGTCCTGTCTTTAGATCCTGCCCATGAACGACGAGCCTCCGCAGCTGGGCGGAGGTCTGAGGGGGGAGCTGATCTGTGAGGAAGGGGGCCGGGTCCAGGTGACGGTGGACTACCTGTCGGCCACAGACCGGGACAGCGACGACTCCAGACTGACCTACATGCTGGCCCGGAGTCCGGGCAGAGGGGAGCTGCAGAGAGCCGGACTCACTGTGGACAAGTTCTCCCAGCAGGACCTGCTGCAGGGCCACATCTACTACGTCCACACGGGTGAGGGTGCGAATCACCACAGACCACGAACGCACCGTGAAGTTTGGAATCGAATCCCGCTGCTTTAAGAAAAACAATCGTTTGTTGTGTTTAGGAGGAGAGGTCGGACCTGAGCCCGTGTCCGACACCGTCACCCTCATCATCTCCGACGGCGAGGCTGGAGGGACGGACAGCTGTTGCCATGGAGACGCCCCGCCCCCGCCCGTCCCCCTCCACGGCACGCTTCCCGTGTACGACCTCAACATCACCGTCCTCCCCGTCAACAACAAAGTCCCCATCGTGTCTCTGGGTAAGTCACTAATGCCATGGACGGAGGCTGTTTCCTGTTGAGCTGCAGGACGTTAGCGTTAGCAAAGTGCACCTGCATCGTTACGGTACACACCTGTCCCAGCCGGAGCCCCCCCCCCCCCCCCCAAACCATCCAGGCTCTCCCCTCGAAGCTGTGAGGATCCTCAGCAGCCAGAAACACAACAGATGAGATTTAGTTCAAACTACTGACGAGATAAAAAGGAAATAAAAGCTGAAGTTAAAGTGGTTCGTTAACGTGAAGGATTCAGAGACGTTTTCCACCTGAGCTGCAGAGTGAACGGAGCCGAGAGCCGGGAACGAGTCAGAGAGTGTGTGTGTGTGTGTGTGTGTGTGTGTGTGTGTGTGTGTGTGTTGTTGTTGTTGTTGTTGTTGTCGATGCCAACTCGTCCTGGTCTTCGCTGCTGACAATCCTCTTAATGCAGCCGAGCAGCTCTGACCCCGACAACACGCCGTCACCTATCAGTCCAACACACACTCTGCTCTGGGAGGGGGGGGGAGCTAATGTATACAACACACAACATGTAACACACACACACACACACACACACACCCTCGCTCTCTCTCTCCTGGGGAGGGTGATCGTTCTCACTGGAGTCGGAGCCAAGAAGAGGGATTGAGGAGCTCTGTGGTTATCAATGGAGACCAGTGACCACTGGGACTCACACTGGGATGACTGATGGTGTGTGTGTGTGTGTGTGTGTGTGTGTGTGTGAGGGAGGGGGTGGGGCATCATAGCGGCACGTTCTTGTTTACACACTGCAAAAAATCTCAGTTGTACGTCTGCTCCTTCAAAACGTCTTCATTTCCCTAAAACTGTTTCAGCAGAAATCTGCTTGTTTCTGATGTTTTTATATAATTAAACATATTTTTCTTCTTGTGCTTTATCCAGTCATAAGATCTTTTTTTAAGATTTCAAGAGAAGCAATTAGAATTTTTTCCACTGCACTCTACTTGAAGCAAACATTTATTTATTCCAAACATTTTCAGATGATCCTTGAAATAAGTTGATTTTAATGGAAACAGGTTGAAATATTCTCTCTGCACCGTCTGTGTGAGGATTAGAAGAGGCTTCCTGTTTCCTGTGCTTCATGTAGTTCCTCTGTTTAGTTAAGAGAATATATTTTAAAAAAACAGTAAACAGATACATATATGTATATACGTTATGAGGCTTTGTCTGTAAAAGTTCTGCATTCAAAGAAAAGTACGAAAGTATCAGCATCAACATGAAGGACCAAAAGTAAAAGTTCTGATTCTGCACAGTGGTCTGTTTCAGAATGATGTTATTGTTGCAGCTTCATCTGTTTTAATACGTCAGAATTCATACTTTGATTTTGTGTTGATGTGAATCTGCAGAGTAATCAGATAATTATAGTGCAGTAAAAAGTTCAGTATTTCAGTTCAGTTAAATTAGTTTCATCGACCAGTTTATTTCACATTAAAATCAGTTTAAAAGTTGAATGTCAGAGCAGAGTTGATGTGGCGTTGATGTTTTTTGCAGTGTGTGTCTGTTGTGTATCTGCTGAGTTGTGTGCACGTTGCATTGTGGGTGATTTTTGGCATTTGTGAGTGTGAGTGTGTCGGCTAACGAGGTTGGCGCTGATGTGTTTAAAGTGAAATCTGTCTATTGTCTGTGGGTGTTGGGTGAGATTATTATTTCCCTGTGTGTGTGTGTGTGTGTGTGTGTGGACAGTGGACAATGAACATCTTTACAGAAACAAAAGAGAAAAGAAGCACATCCCTCCTTCACAATAGCCGCCGTGTAGTAGCCGTCTCGCTGGCCGGATTACTGCAGCGCTACCAGCGGAGGGATAACTCCCTAATCCTGCCAGCATATCTCCCCATTCATTCAACACCGACACAGGCCAAACAGAGCGGGGGGGTGTGTGTGGTGTTTCTTGGTCTAATTAATTAGCAGTGAATAAAGACGCAGAGTAAGAGCATTAGCGCAGAGAAACAGGAGGAATCCAGCTTTACCTTGTTTCTTATTTTTAGAGCAGTGCTGGTTTATCAGCGGGATCCAGGACAGTCCGTCGTTAATGCAGCGTGTACGTTCACATACACTGAGCTCATAAACATGGAGTCTGAGAGGTGTTTGTGTCTGTTAATTAACAGGAGTGATGGATTCATTAGCAGCTGGGACAGATGGATGATGGGTTGATAGATGTTCGGACGGGTCCCCCCCCAGTTTAACAGGTTAAAATCCCTCCCTGATCTGGGTTTAATCATTTCCCTTCATGTACTTGCTAAAAGTTTCCTGATGAGGTGAAGCTTGTGGCAGCGTTCGATCATCATGTTGGTTTATGATCAGACGTGTCGATCTGATCTCAGGAGTCAGGAAACAGCTCGTCTCCTCCTCGGCACGGTGGTGCAGCGGGCTTCTGTTTACCGTGTTCACGAGAAGTGATATTAGGAGTGTAACGATATGTTCACACCTCCAGACAAAATGTGAATGAATGTGATACAGGACGACTGAACTACCTTGGTTGTTATCACCAAGTTCTAAAATATTTAGTTTGAGACTCTAAATGACACAACATCTGCTTTAATGTTCCAAATAGAAATGTAATGTTCAGTATATGAGACTGTGGCTCTTTACTGTGAACAGGATTGAACTGTTTTTATTAAAAGTGCAGGTTGTTTTTTATGTAAACGTCTGGTTGAAGCTCGGGAATAAAACAGTCTGATGATATTTTAGTTGCAGTTTGTGATTTGATATGAACGGAATCTGAACTCTCTGAGCAGTTTCAGGTACCGGGACGTTAGAACCAGTCCTGTAAACTGGGATGTGGAGTCGGTCCAGATCAGGCTTGTTCCAGCACCATCCTGTCTCTGGTCCGAGGTTCGATCCTCAGACCAGATCAGAACACGAGCCTCAGTAGAAATACTCTGACCGGCTGTCTGACTGTCCTGGTCCAGGTGAGTCCATGCTGGTGGTGGAGGAGGGCTCCTCGGCCTGTCTGTGTGGGGGGGTCCTGGGAGCCTCAGACCCCGACAGCCCCCCTGACCAGCTGACCTTTCACCTGGAGACCCCGCCCCTGCACGGCTTCCTGGAGAACACGCTGCCGACGCCCGGCTCGGAGAAGAGCAACGCAGGAGTCCGAGTCGGTCAGTGTGTGTGTGTGTGTGTGTGTGTGTGTGTGTCAGGTACGCCTGACCTCACCTGACCCTGGACTTTTTCTTTTCCCAGAATCCTTCAGCCTTGTCCACCTGACCTCTGGTTTCATCAACTACGTCCAATCAGAGCACAAGGGGGCGGAGCCGACGGTGGACCAGCTGTCCATCAGCGTGAGCGACGGGCTGCATCGCTCCGCCCCCGTCCCCTTCTACATCATCATCAGTCCGACCAATGACGAGACGCCTTCTCTGCTGCTCGCCGACTTCAGTGTACGTACCCTGCACCTTTAATCTGCTGTGTAACGATCACTGCGACCTCACGGCGGCGCTGTTCCTCTCGTCCTCCTGCAGGTGAAGGAGGGCGGGATCAGGGAGCTGACTCCCTCCATACTGGACGCTCTGGACCTGGACGCCCCTCCGGACCTCCTCACCTTCACGGTGGTGCGGCCGCCGGCTCACGGCCGCCTCATCAACGCCATCTACGACGCCGACCTGAGCCGCTACAGAGCGATGGGAGCCGAGCTCCTGCAGAGGAGCCTCCCCGTCACCTCCTTCACCCTGCAGGAGCTCCGATCAGGTGAGAGGGGGACCAACGAGTCCCTGAGAGTCCAGAAACAGTCACTGTGATCGAGTCTTAGCACTAACTGTCACTGCACATGTCGACGGGTGAACACAAACCTGTGTTAATATACTAATTCATATCTGATTCAGCCTGTTAGAGTCAGTAGAGATCAGTAGAGTCTGATCACAGTCAATACTCCAGAAAAATAAAATCATTAGAATTAGTGACAAAGTTGAACAAGAATCAAAACATTTTAATGAAGCAAAAAACTCATTCAGTTAAAAATAATAAACAATAAAACTGAAATAAGTGTCCAACAGTTTTAAATAAAAACAGTGATACTAATCAGACATGTTGGGAAGGACCCAGACCCTGGTCACCTTTAGTCCTGAACCAGGACCTGGATCTGAAAGTCAAACAGGAAGTGATTCTCCAGGATTCCCCCCCCCCCCCCCCGCAGGCATGAAGATCGTGTACATGCACGATGACACAGAAACCCTGAAGGACGCCGTGGCTCTGCAGCTGACAGATGGCGTCCACACAGTCCAGGGGACGGCTCAGGTCACTGTGCTGCCGGTCAACGACGAGAAACCACGACTGCTCAAGTACACACACACACACACACACACACACACACACACAGATGTGGATTTGTGAGGATTTCGTGTTTAATGCTTGTTAATGTGAGAGGTGTGTGTGAGGTCAGGGTCAGTGCAGAGTTTCTGAGGCTCATGTTCAGAGATAAGATTTTTAACATCGATATAATGTGAGTTTAAATATTAAATCAACAGTAAAGTAAAAAGGAACAGTTCAGTGATTTATATGAACTTTACATCGACTCATTAAGGAGACTTACAGGTGAGGGACGACTCTAAAGCCTCAGAGCAGCAGGAGACTTTAAATCTGAGGAAAGACATGAGACTTCAGGAGTCTGACATTTTCAGCCGACTGCTTTCTCACTGCACCAACTGTTGTGACTCTGATCTTAAACCAGATGAAGGATTTTAGTCGTCAGACGTCTGGATCTTCAGTGATCAGAGAAACAAGCTGAGCTAACAGCTGCTCTCCACGTCACAGAGAAACATCGATTCTTTATATGGAACTGTTAAGTTCTCTGGTTCGCTCAGTCTGTCATGTAAAACAGACGAGTAAAAAGACGAGTGTAAACAACCAACATGGTAAATCATCTAACCTTCATATTATATATATTAGAATCTGACAGGAGGTCAGATTCTATGAGGTTCTGATGTGTGAGAAAAACTAGAGGAATTGTCTTTAAACAGCATCAAACATGAATCTACAGGGATGAAGTGTAATTAGTGCAGCAGAGAGGGGGAGGAGGGGGGAGGAGAGAGGGGTGTGCACATGTGGCCGGTCGCTTTGCATGAATGGGTGGTTACAGAGGAAAAATCTGTGACCTCCCTCCTCCTCCTCCTCCTCCTCCTCCTCCTCCTCTTTGCATCCTTGACTGGGTTCCCCCACCACCTCCTCCACCTCCTCGCTGTCCCCGGATCAGTGGTCGGTGCGTGGCTGCGCTGGCACAGGCCGAGCTGGTACTGTAAAGCCACCGAGGCAGAAGTAACGCAGAGACTTGGCAGATGCCGGCCTCCTTGTTTTTAGTGTTTCCTGCAGGATGGACGTGGCAGCAGCTTCTCTCCTGCGTGGATTTTAGTTCCGAGTGAAGAAGCAGCCAGACGGTTTCTGATGTTCACCTCCTCCCCCTCCTCCCCCCCCCACCTCCCCCCACGATCCCGCTGGAAAAACCTGCTCTCACATCAACACAAACTTTCAACTTCCTCCTGCTTGTATCACAGTTAAAGTGCAGGTCTCCTCATAACTTCACTTAAATCAACATCATGCAGCTGTTTAAGCTGCAGAATCATTGTGATGGTTCACACAGGGAGAACGGAGCCTCGCTCATTTGAACACCTGTGGTTACAGGTTCGATCTCCCTCTGACTGACTGATAATCAGATATCAAGAGTTAGAAACAGAGTTTGGTGTTAGTTACAGCCACAGCACTTCCTGCTGCAGGAGCAGGGGATCATGGGTAATCTGTGCTGTTTGCACTGAACCGCTCAGTCTTATCCTCTACAGAGGAAAAGTGCAGGAAGGGAACAAAATCTGCAAAACTAACCCTCACCCTCATGGTCCATATTCTAACCTCTGTCTCTTCTTCGTTGGTGTCCCAGGAATGCTGGGTTGGAGGTGGACTCTGGTGAGCAGGAGGGTGATTTCCAGCGTGGCTCTGGAGGCCGAGGACGTGGACACCCCCCCAGACCAGGTGTACTACTTCATCAACGCTGCGCCGCGGTTTGGAAAACTGCAGCTCAGGGTGAGGAAGCTGCCCTGTGTGTGTGTGTGTGTGTGTGTGTGTGTGTGTGTGTCTCACCTGAAAACAAAAACCCTCTGAATACAGAGCTAACGTTGGGAGCTGCAGCTGCATGCTGACACTTCTCCATGTGAATGTGTTCATGTCTGATCTGAGGTCGAGGTCCTCCTAATCCCAGCCCACCTGCAACCACAGATAATTAGACAATAATATACACGTTGGCTTCTTGACCACTCTAAAACTTTTCAAGAAATAAGAAAACAATAAAAAACTGTGCACACTTTAATCGCTGCTAACAAACGTTAGCCGTGCTAACCCCAGCAGCCTTCTCTCCTGACAGGCTAGCATCAACACACCAGTTTATTCTGACGCAGCCTGCAGATAACTTTATTTTCATTTCCCAGATTAAAGCATCCGTCCAGCTGTACAGTCTGCTGGGTTGAAACACTGGGCATTAGTGCGAGGAGACGTAAAGTTCACTGGTGTTGCACATGAATAAAATCTAAATGGTTACTGTAACCGACCAGTGAGGGCAGCAGAGTTTAGTCAGCTGGTTGTGTTCATCTTGGAAAACAGCAGCTTGACTGAAAAAGACTCAGCTGACACGTTTGATTAGATTTATTCACCCACATTAACAGATGAGACCCAGGGATCCTCTGGCTGTTCTGATGCTTCTGAACTCTGTGACTCTCCTGCAGACGGAGTCGGGGTGGACCGAGCTGTCGGCCGCTCAGAACTTCACCCAGGACGACGTGGAGATGAACCGTCTGTGGTACAAACACACCTGCCGCCGCCTCCGCCAACACCGCCAGCTTCAGAGGTCACGACAGCTTCCGCTTCACCCTCAGCGACCTGGACAACGAGTCTCCGCCTCAGAGCTTCTTCATCTCCGTCCACACTGTGCAGAAAGGTCAGAGGTCGTCTCAGTGGTGACAGACTTATCGTCCTGGTTTACAGAGACTGACGCTCAGATTAGGAAGCAAACTTTATCAGTGACTGAAGAAAGTCAGAGAAAGGTCAGCGTGTGGGCCTCGTCCTTCTCATGCTGCTCCCTCACCTGTACAGATCACTCAGTGGTTGGATCCAGATACAGACTCTCTGAGAGCTTCTTCCTGCTGAAGTCTGGTTAGAATAAGAAAACACGTCCATTATTTGCTTTTCTTCTTTCATTGTAATAACTTTACTTAGTTCTGCTGAGTTTAACTTCAATTTAATATTTACTCATTAGTAAAATATTATCTGAAACTCTGAGGCTCTTCCTTCGAGCTAAATGCTAACACGCTAGTCAATGTGATAATGTTTAGCATGTTAGTGTGCTAACATTTAGTTAATTAGCACTAAAGTAAAGCTGAGGCTGCACTTTTGTTCACGTTGGCTTAAAAGGTGAATTTCAAATTTTTATTCTTGGCCTGGAAACGGAACAGAGTCACCTCCAGGAGGAGGAGGAGGAGGAGGAGGAGGAGGAGGAGGAGGAGGAGGTGGAGGAGGAGGAGGAGGAGGAGGAGGAGGAGGAGGAGGAGGAGGTGGAGGAGGAGGAGGAGGAGGAGTCGACGTCGACGTCATGAAGATTGTGAAATGAAAAACAGCTTAAAGATTTAAGTTTCAGACCAAAAATAAAAATGTTACTCACACACACACACACACACACACTGCACCTTCACACTCCTCCACCCTCTGTGGTCCCAGTGGCCGAACATGGTTCATACATTATTGAGCCCCCCCCCCCGCAGCTTTGCCAGTCGGGTGAACACGGCGCTGCGAGGCCTCGGCCCTTCTGGCTCCGGGCCCTCTGATCCTGGAGGAGCAGAGGTGAGAAACGGCCGGCCTCCTCAGCCGGTGAATAATTAACGGAGGGGAGGTGGAGCAGCTGTGGTGGGGCGTTGGCTCGTCTCCTCTGGGTGCTCCTCCTCCTCCTCCTCCTCCTCCTCCAAAAACAACAGCCCAAAAAAGAAACTGAGGCTTTGGCCTGTTTTTCTGGTTTTGGTTTGAGTTGAACTTAAATCATCATCTTTCCTGTCAAAGTGGACCAGAGTCAGACTTTTATTTAATATATAAGACTTTTTAATCTTTATTTTATCTCATCGATGTTCTTTTACAGAATCTCACTTTGGGTCAGATTTTGTTTTATTTTCTAAGATAATAGAAATTTGCTTGTCAATAATTCTAAAGCTTCTCATGACGTTTTATGAGGTTAATAAAATGATAAGTTGTCACACTGTCCACAGTTTTTAGAAACAAGGCAGAACTGTCCATACTAATATTTTTTAAGGGAGCAGGTTGGTTTAAACAGATTTTTAACCTGGATTTTATGATGCCACGCCCACAAATTGTTGAATTTTAAAAAACTAAAGATAAGAAGCCCTGCAGCAAACATTAAGAGGCTAACGGCTTCATCTGTTTAACGTTGTCTCCACAGGTGACATAGTGCTGATGAGCAAGGCAGTGCACCTGAGGGAAGGGCAGCGGGTCGTCCTGAACACCGACATCCTGCTGGCATCAGACTCGGCGGGTCGTCCGGAGGAGCTGGTCTACGCGGTGTCGATCCCGCCTCGACACGGCCTCGTCCACGCCGTCCAGCAGCCCGGAGTCCCGCTGACCAGCTTCACGCAGCTGGACGTCGCCGCGCACCGAGTCTGCTACACCCACGACAACAGCCACGAGTCCGAGTCCGACTCCTTCAGGTGAGAATACACAGTCGTCTGCAAAAAGTCTGAGCAAATTCCACATCCGGTTGATTTTTGAAGGGTAAAGAAGTGAATATAACACCTGCAGCCTTTCTTCAAATATTCATTTTATTTCATCAACTTAAAAAATATTTTAAAATCCTTGGATGTGTTTGATATTTAGGACTTGGACGATTTTCGGAATATAATTGTGATTTTTCTGGCAACGTAGCGAGTTGTTGATCTGTGTCCTCAGCTCAGCGGCCATTTTTCCACCTCTGATCGGTGAGCATGACTGTCTGTCAGTTAAGATTTGATCAGTCGTTCAGGCCTATTTGAGACCAGTCCCTCAGTAAAAACTTTGGACTTAAAGGTATTTCTGAACCAAATGACGTCTTAAAATGTCTCATACCAGGATCCAAACTTCCTGTAGGTGGATGTTAGACCAGCTGTGTGAGCGAGATCTGAAACTCATCAGTCAGGAGCTCAAATCAAGACTCAGAGCTGCAGTAGGAAGTGTTTGTAAACTGTGATCTCTGTCAGGAGGAGGTGCGGTGCGATCAGTCGTCACATCGCTGTGAAAGTATCAGCTCCGTATCCATACGTGACGCCTCCATGGTAAACATCCTGTTTACACCTGGAGGTCGTCAGGCTCACAGCGTGTTCAGATCCCAGGTGTAAACACACCTACGGTTTATTATCTGGATAATGTGTCTGATCAGATATTAGCTCCAGGATTTAATGGAGTTGAAGCTGCTGTGAGATTTAATCACCAGTTCATTCAATCTGAAGGAAAATCTGTCTGGAATATTTATTACATTTCTGTTTATTTGGAATAATTCAACGTCCAGATCCTCAGAGTAATATTTAATTCCACTGTGAAACGACAGAAATAAAGTCATGAGCATTTTAGAGATTGAACAGCTTTAATTCGTGAGTTGAAATAGTATATTTTAATGTTTTAATGTCTTTATTTTTATTTACTTTCATCACTTAATTTGTCTTTTACATAAAAAATAAAAATAAAAGAGTGAAATAAATAAAAGCAGGTGCGTATGGATAAACTGAATATTAATACTGATCAGAGCATGTAAAGAAAGTGATAATAAAAATAGGAAGTGATATTTAGTCGCTGGTCGATGCAGAGCAGCTGTGCTGTTTGACTTTGGCCCTCTCACTCAAGTGAAGCTATTTTGCAGCACAGCATGAAATTCTGCAAACATCAGGAGAATAAATGGCAAATTATCTGCCTGCATATTGTGAGAGGAGGATATTTCTGTCGGCACCGCGCCCCGGAAAAAGTATCACACGCAACATTTGGCCGACGAAAGAAAACTGGGCAGCGAGACGAGAGAGAAAAAACCCGTCAGCGTCGGGAGACGAGAGGCTTTCTCTGCTGCAGTATGTTTATCTGCTTTTCCAGCCAATTTGGCATCGGCAGGGTTTTTAAAGGGGGGAGGAGGAAGGGGGGAGGAGGTGGGGTGAGTGTTGGTGTGTGTGACCTGGAGTGTGTGCAGACCCCGGGTTTGTCACCCAGACCTCCGCTGCCCCAACCGGCTGGCTATCTGGCTCCGAAAGGCCGGCGAGATCGCAGCCAAGGCCGAGAGACTGAGAGGAAGAGAGAGAGAGAGAACCGGCCAATCAGACGGCCGATCAGACAGACAGGAAGTCAGTCTGTCAGAGAGATGAGTGTAAAGGAAGGAAACACCTCTGATAAAGGTGTGTGTAGAGTTTGTTGTTGTTCGTTTGTCAATGACTTCAGTTATAAATAAAGATTGAGGTCAGATCTGAGATCAGGTGACAGAGGCACAGACGCTCACTTGGACTCGAAGTCGTTAGAGTTTGATGCCCAAAGGTCAAAGGTCACTGTGTCCCTGCAGAACACGATGTCTCAGCAGCGTCTTCAGGGATTTTCTCCACATCTGGTACAAACTCTCACTTGGACTCGAAGATGAAGTCATTAGATTTAGTCAAAGGTCAAAGGTCACTGCAGGTCGTCCGCTGCGACCTGACACGTGGAGGCATAAAACCCTGAGGTGATGACTAAATGAATCAAGCAGCACAAGAAGTGAAATATTGATCATTGATTGATCATCTATTGTTGTCACACAGTGAAATAACAACTTGAACAAACCTGATTTTTCACAAACGTCTTGATCCAGATCCCGGAGCTCCTGATCCTGAACTCTGAGTCCAACGAGCTCCAGATCAATCGAGGGACTCGATCATAACATATCAACAACAGATAATGATCACTGTTTCTATCTGTGTTGTTATTATTGTTGTTGTTGTTTATTATTGTGAGATGAGACCTGGTGGTGCGTTCAATGTCTGATCATCATCTTTGTTCTGAGTGAAAAGAGGATTTAATGATTCGATGTGTGTGTTATTAGAATGTTTGGCTGTTACGCAGACTCAGGTGTGTCCACATCCGAGTAACACACACCTGTGTGTGTGTGTGTGTGTGTGTGTGACAGCAGATGATGAATGGGCATTATTAGGAGAATAACAACAGCGCTGGCACGATGGCGGCCAGAGCACCGGCCACAGACGGCCGTCCCTGGGCAAATATGGCCGACACCGGAGCCAGATGTTACACCAGGACCTGCTCTGAGTGTGTGTGTGTGTGTGTGTGTGTGTGTGTGTGTGTGTGTGAGAGGCCCGGGGCAGTTTGTCAGCTGCAGGGCTGAGAGGCAGATTGTGTTGGCAGAGGGCTGAGAGGACGACAAAACACACACGTGTACAAACACACATGCAGCTCGTTTTCAGGTCCAGTGCACTGTCGATTGTCACCACAGTGTGTGTGTGTGTGTGTGTGTGTGTGTGTGTGATGATCCGGTGAACACACACTAACGCTCACCACAGCTTCAGATGGAGACAGGTCTTTATGTGAGTGATTGATGAGTGAAGCTGCTGACGATGTTACTCAGGGGAAACTCAGGAGATTTAATTAACTCAGCTCCACCTGGAGACTCTTCACTCCTCCTCCATGTTTGTTATTTGTTTCTTCTTCTTTGTAAAAAAACAGGGAGCTGTCTTAGACAAACGTAGTCCAGCCTCATGTTGACGGAGCTCTGCAGCAATCCAGAAAAACTTACGGTATAGTTAGATAGTTCAGTCTGGTGGTTCCCAACATAGGGGTCTGGCCCCTCCAAAGGGTCACCAGATGAATCTGAGGGGTCGTCAGATGAATCATGGGAGAGGAAAGAAGAAAAAACTAAATTCTGATTCACAAATTTACATTAATTTTATTGGACTTTTCTTTAATCTTGGATAATTCCTGGTGACATACATTCCACAGTCTCAATCTGAAAAGTAGCTGCAGCTGTCTGATGAATGTGAGGCAGGAAAAAGTCAAATATTATCATCTGACATGTGCAGGAGTAGAATGTGTATAAGATGGAAACAGAGAAGAGCTAGAGAACAAATGTTCAACAATCTTATTCACACAAGATTAAAAACTGTATAAACACATAAATTCCTATGAAACAACATGAAGGATAAAACTACTAAATTCTGGAGTGACAGGAAACTTTAATCTGCTTTTTGATCCATTTGAACTTTTATTTTTGGTGTTTCTGTTTTAGTTTATAAAAGAGTTTTGGACACTGCAGGAGCAGTAGATTAATATTTCTATTTTCCATGGGATATGGGACCAGTGTAGATTCCTCACTGTCTTTTCATTCTCTGAGAAACACCACAGTGAAAATGTTTTAATGTTTGTTTTAATTCTCAGAGTGAAGCCTTCAGACCCAAAGATATTCAGATTACTGTCAAATAATTCAACTAATCGATCAAGTAATCAATTAAACAAATTATTGTTTCTGTTGTAACCTTTGCAAACAGCTTGTCTCAGATCTGTTCCTCACTAGATTTAGTTTTGTCTTTGCAGTTTCGTCGTCACCAATGGCGCCTCGTCCCGCAGCGGCTCCCTCCACTTCACCATCGAACACGGCGACCGCATCCCCCCAACCCTCGACCGCAACGCCGGCCTCCGGCTGCAGGACGGAGCCACGGAGACCGTCACCTCCGACCGGCTGCGGCTCACCGACCCCGACACCGCCGCCGCCAACCTGAGCTACGTCGTCACGCAGCCGCCGCGCCACGGTAAGCTGCTGCTGAGAGGAGTCCCGCTGACGCCGCCGCTCAGGTTCACCCAGACGGACGTGGACGGCCTGAACCTGGCTTACCGGCACGACCTGGGCAGCCCGGCGGAGATCGACAGGTTCTACTTCCTGCCGACCGACGGGAACAACAGAGGATACCTGGAATTTGGACAGCTGAGAGAAGAGCCAGCGGTGTTTAACATTCAGGTGAGCTGCACATGTACAAGTCAGTTTAATGGGTCTAACCCCGACCCCTGACCCCTGACCCCTGACCCCCCACCACGTTTGGTGCAAATAAGTTCAGTATTTTCTGTGGAATCCTGCTGACAAACAGACACAGGTGAAAACAGAGACGTCAGCTTGAGTCAGGTATCAGACCTGGGATTAAACTGCAGCTTGTGTCTGAGTATCTGAGATAAAGAGAAGTGCAGGTGTAAACGCACAGAGGAAGGTGGGAGCAGAAGATGATGATGATGATGGTGATGGCGGCAGCGCCGGGGAAGGAAGTCCTGTCTTCCAGTGTGGTGAAGAAGTGGAGAGAGCCTGGAGGAGTCACTGAAGAGATCCATGACAGATGAATGAATAACACACCTGTATGTCACCACAGAGCGTGGACGTGTCAGTTTTCCACCACAAACTCTGAATGTCCAAAGTCCTGAAGTGGCCTTGGCACATGTCCAGGAACAGTCCCCACCGTTTTTGAGGCAAATCCTCCAGACACGAAAGAACAATTGAAATCATTTTCCACCTTCAAGCTTTCTGCGTTTAACTCGTCTCCTCCTACCTTTAGGACGCAAAGACAAACTGAGGATCTGGATCTGAAGGGGAACGTGACGGTTCTAATGCTAACTCTGTACAAACAGGAGAAGGTCTCTGCTTTACAGACAGTTTTCGTAATCGTGGTCTTTGGACTGTGGAGTTTTATAGCTCAGGTTTCAGAGACATTCAGTGCTGTTTTTGTTTTTCAAAATGTAGAAAATAGTCGGCCTCATCATTCAAGAGAAAAATCCACAAACATCACCTGACTCTGAACTTACCAACTCACCTGGACGCCATGTTCGTTGACACCTCACTTCTCAGTGAGTTCATACGAGGTGTGAAGACCCAGGATTCAGATTTCACAGGTGACGCGTTCACGTCAGGTGTAACCGGGGTCTGAGAGCAGGTAGAGTCAGGATTCAGATTCAGAGCGTCGTGAAGGCAGCAGTGGTGTTAGCGAGCGTCGAGCTGAAGTTGCTGTCGACTCTCAGGTGGACGACTGAAGTACACAGATAAATATTTGAAGAAGAGAGCAGCAGGTGAGCCAAGACACCCCCCCTACCTCCCCCCACCTCCCCCACCATCACATGTTACCTGCCCCCCCCCTTCCTCCCTCTCTCGTACATGTAGAGTCAGCCAGGTGGCTAACACACTGTCCTGAGCCTCTGAGACACTGGAGGCTGTTTGTGATTGGACGATGTGTTTGGTAACGTGTGTGTGTGTGTGTGTGTTTAGTATTTTCTGTTTATTTTTCTCCTGTAACACTGAAATAAAAACTGCAGACGGAGAAAAATTCAGCTGAAGGATGAACTCTGCTGATTTTATTATTTTATTTGTAAGATATGATGTGTTGTGTTTGTTGAACAGTGAACCTCTAAACCTCTTATATTATTATTTAACTGCTCTTGTATTTAAAGTCAGTTCAGTCATTTAATCGTTGTTAATTCTCAACAAAAAATTTGATGCTGACTGACTTCTCTGATCTTTAATGATCCGTCGACTGTTGATCAGTTTTCTATATTTTACAAACCGTTCCAGCGTCAGTTTGAGGAGGTAAACAAGCTGAGAGAAATGACACTGAATCAACTAAATCATTTCTTAAAATGAAAAAAGTCAAACTGAGAAATGATGAAAACAGAAAACTTTAAAGACCAGCAGCATGTGGTCTGAGAGCTTCTGTTTCAACATGAGACAGGAGCGACATCCAGTGGAGAAAGGCTGAACTGCACTCCCTCTTTCTTTATGCATGCAGGGGAGGGGTGGACAAAATAACAGGAACAGCAGCGCAGAGGTGATAAATAACAAGTGATAGACCAGTATTTACATGTTTGGAAACTCTGCACAACATTTCTGACACACTTTGTCTCTGAAAGTCGTCGTATCATTGAGGATTTTTACTCGAATATAGATATGTGCATGTGTTTTATGATGATGTATCTTATCTTTAGAGTTTCCTTATTGATTGTTATTATGTCTTTGTGTCTAAATGATTCAAATACTCTGTTTTTCTTGCTGTGTTCAGGTGGATCGGGTGGACAGGACGCCCCCCAGTCTGACCACCAGACGGAGTCCCAGCACGGTGGTGGATCTGGGCGGCGGGCGTTATGGCATCTTCATCACCAACAAACACCTGCAGGCCTCCGACCCCGACAGCCCCACGGAGGAGCTGGAGTTCTCCATCAGCAGACCGCCACACTTTGGCTACCTGGAGAACGCCCTCACAGGTGGGCTGGCTGTCGTGGTTAACAGTTTAAAGCTCCAATAATCCGGTCACATCTGCTTTGTAGCTCGTTGGTTTCTGCAAAACAAAAACAAAAGGAAAGAGGCAACTCAGGCCGGTCCAGGCCATGAGGACGTCTGTGTTTGTCATGTGAGAAACTCTGTCTTCTCGTCCCATCAGGAGCCTACATCAAAGGTCGTTTCACCCAGCGGGACGTGGACCAGAGAGCCGTGGTGTTCGTCCTCCCGGCCGACATGGAGGTGACGGCCGACAGCTTCCAGTTCCGCCTCACCGACCCGGCAGGAAACACCATGCTGCCTGAAATGTAGGTTTGTAGAACCGAAGGGTGAGATGAACGTACAGGCCTTTATTAAACACATGCAGGTTTCTGATCACTGGCGAGTAATGATGACAGTGAGAGACAAACACAAACTAGCCTTTAACGCTCTATCACTCAGGTTTTCTGTCTGAATCTTATGGTTTCCTCGAGATCCAGTTCTGTGGAAGTTTTCTGTGGTCCAGTTCAGGTTTGGAACCTCTGATCTCGCGGTGTTGAACTGTGCAGAGATGTGAGATGTTTCTGCCTCCGTCCCCGGACGACGGAGGAGAATTCTCCTGGTTGCAACTTTGAAAATTCAGCATCTCTTCCTGGGAATATTTTCTGTCACTCAGAGGTTTTCAGACTCTGACACTGTTCACAGAGCAAACGTCTGTATATGTTTGTGTCCTAAGGTACAAGTACTAGATGAATTGAAAGTTGAAGTTCACCCCTCGTCTGTTTTTCACGTCTGTGAGTCTGGATTTGACTTAGGACCCAGAGAAGGAGTGAGTTCTTTGGCTCTGACAGTTGCCGGGGGCTGAAATGCACCAAAGGAATCAAACAACGTTGCAGCCGTGCACTGTGGACGACTTTTACCACTCTCTGTCTCCTGCAGACTGGAGCTGTCCTGGTCTCGGGTGGAGTTGTCAGCGACCTGCTACAGAACCTGTGAGACAGCAGGGACTCTTCAGATCCAGATCCAGCGCAGCGGGAGGAGCATCGATCCGGCCTACGTTGCTATCCAGGTACAACTGACCGTGACGATCACTGTGATTATCATCAGGTCAACGAGTCGGCGCTCAGTGTCTGGTGACGGTCTTGTTTGTGCAGGTGGAGGAAGGATCGGCCAAACCGGGCAGAGATTTCACTCACAGCACCGCCGCCCTCATCCAGTTTGACCCAGGTCTGACTCTGCTGGACTCGATCACAGAGCTCTGTGTCCATGAAGCAGCGTGGTGGTGACCCTCTCCTGTGTCCTGTTTCATTCCAGGAGTCAGTGTGAAAACCTGGAACGTTCACCTGATAGACGACGGTCTGGAGGAAAACCACGAGACCTTCACTGTCGCCCTGAAAAACCCGAAGAACGCCGTCCTGGGACAGAGGACCTCTGCTAGTGTTGAGATCATTGACCCCAGAGGAGGTAAACACTTTTTGTTTTGTGGCAGTTACACAGGGAAAAACCTGAAGGCTAACCGTGCCCTCACTGTCGTCTGTCAGGGAGGTGTGACCCGGACGAACTGGTGGAGGAGGACGAGAAGCAGCTCCCCCCTCCTCCTCCCAAGCCGGAGGAGGAGGAGGACCCCGTCACCGACATCGAGGCGGAGCTGCTGTGGGAGAACCAGCCTCACCCTCCCAGAGGAGATGTCCCGAACCGCCGGCCCTACCTGGACTACGGAGAGGGGGAACCACAGGACCAGGCCGCCCCCAGCTACGACCACATCCACCACCACAGCAGGCAGCTGCCGGGGACAGGAGCTGGGAGCACTGGACACAGAGTCAGAGGAGGACTAAAGGTCGCTGGAAACTAAAAAAATGTTTTATTGCTTTTTTTCTTCTTCCTCTTTCCAGCCAGCAGTTTAGTCTGAACTCTGAATTTTTTAGTTTAACTTGTTTTCATGTCCAGGTTCATCTGTCAGGAGAGAGGAAGTCTGAGGAGAAAGTCTGGACGGTAAGATTCATGTCACTTTATCCACAGTCAGATACAAACACAGACTCACACTGTGTTAACCTCCTCCTCCTCCTCCTCCTCCTCCATCAGTTCCACAGTCTGACTCCTCTCCGGCTGGAGGAGCTGAAGCCGGGTGATGCTGAGTGGAGCTGGTCGCCTCCCGGTCACCTCCAGCAGCCGCTCCGAGTCGGAGATGCTCCTCAGATGGATCATCCAGCACAAAGACACCACCCGGAGCTACGTCAGCACAAAGTACAAAGATACACACTGATTTTCTCCGTTAGTGTCAGTATGAGAAATACCTAACCCAAGAGATACTTGTTTCTGCAACACGACCTGAGAGTAAATAAGTGAGTTAGTTAAGTTTGAATTTATTGAGGGAATCTCACAGTTTCTTTTGGAAGAGAGACCAAGACCACAAATAACAAGATAACTCATCTAAAAAGCAGAATCACACACCGATTCAGGGAATCACAGCAGTATTTAAAATATCAGAAAGCAGGAATGAGGGACTGTGTGTTCTTTTACTTTGCTAAGAGGAAGAAGAAAAGGCTGTTTGGATGAAAGTCGGGTATAAATGCAGCCTCTGAACACTTGTTATTGTCTGTCTGTGACAGCTGGTTGTCTTGCAGCAGAATCGTCTCGTCGTGTGATGAATTCCTGTGTTTGTGTCCTCAGACAGGGAAGTCGGTCAGCAGCTCGTGTCCTGACGGTTGGACTCACTACAGGAGACGTTGTTACATCCTCAGCTCGTCTGTGGCCAGCTGGGCCAGCGCCGAGAGGACCTGCTCTCTGCTGTAAACACACACTTTCACTATTTATAACGACAAAATATCTTCTCATTCGTCTTTATCATGAAACTCTGTCTCAGCTGGGATGAAATCTGCCATCAGCTGCCACAAAGGCTCGTTTATGCTTCCTGTATGAAAATAGATGCATCCATCTCACACGGTGGAACTGTCACTGCCCACGTACATCCACTAGAGGGCAGCTCAGAGTCAAATGTTTTTTAATACTTGATCATTTTCAGATCTGTAAGACATTAAATACACAAAATGTAAACTTCAAGTGGAGGACACAAAGAACAAGAAGAAGTAACAGGTGGTCTGTGAGACCTTTAAATATGTATAACACTGAGCATAAACAAGTTGTCTTTGTTTGAGTGTTTAACATTTCCTCTTCACACTGTGTCAGCTTTAACAGCAGCCTGACCAGCGTGAAGTCCAGGAGAGACATGACCTGGCTGTGGAAGTTTGCCGGGAAGAAGCCATTTTGGATCGGTGAGTGAACGCTTTCATCAGTGACGGATTCAACGTGCAACAAAGATTCACAAGGTCCAGAACCGTTGTGTTCTGTGTTCAGTCCTGAAAACTCCCTGCAGGCTTTGTGCCATTCTTTGAAGTGTTATTACAGGCCTAATAAGTCTTGAATTTAATGTGGGGAACCTGCAGAAATCCTCATGGACCACAGTCCAGTTGACAGCAGTATCATTAATATTCTCTGATTGTTTCAGGTCCACTGATAAACTTGTCTTCTTTTTGTTTGCTTGCACCTTGGTAACATTTTCAGGACTTTTAAGGCTGCGATCGTGCTTCATCACCTGATACTGTGACTTTCATCAGGCTGAAACAAGTGATTTATGTAAAGTCCAGATACAGAAAAAAGAGATTTAGGATGAGAATACTAAATCATCCCCAGTGTCTGCTGAGTGTCCCGGTCAGGATCCGTCACTGTCCAGTTTCCAGGTAGCCCACTCCTCTTCCATGTTCCTCAGGTCTGTCTGGAGGTCCGGGTCGCTGGATGTGGGCTGACGGTCGGTCCGTGTCCTTCTCCAGACTGAGGGGGGCGCCGCAGGGTCGCGTCGGGTCTAACGACGGCTCGGACTGCGTGCTGGTCGAAAACCCCAGGAGCTGGATTTCCACGAGCTGCTCCGCCGAAACTCAACATACATTCATCTGTTCGTCAGCGGCCCACACTCACTGAGAGACGCGGCATATTTACCGCCATCAGCCCGTCATAACGACCCGTGTGAACTAAGTCATATTTAATGTTACGCAATGACGCTGCTCTGTACATTAGGTTTCATATGTTTGTCATAATAAAGATTGCTGCGCAAAACTAAATTCTTGACAGTTTCAATACGTCAGTTCTCAACATTGTTGGTATAAAAGTCAACAAATAACAGAATGTGTTCAAAACTGAACAAAAATAAACCATCACATCATCAAATGAATATGTAGTAGTCCTTCCATTAGCAGTAGAGCTCTAATCCTGGCTGGCATGTTCCCCACGAGCCTTTCACACTGTTGAGGGGGAATCTTGTCCCATTCTTCTTGAATTACTGCTTTTAATTCTTCTAAACTCTTTGGTTTACACTTTGAAACAGACCTTTTGATAATCCACCACAGATTTTCAGTGGGTTCTGCTGGCCCTGGATGTGTGGTGAGGAGCATTATCTTGTTGAAACATCCAGTTTTGACCTCGATGGAACAGTGCACGTGCAGAAGGGAGCATGTGGGTTTCGAGAATGGCACATTGACAGTGAGATGACCAACACCAGCAGCACTCATGCATCCCCAAACCATGATACTGCCTCCACCATGCTTGACAGTAGGTGCTGTACATGCTGGAGATAATGCTTGGCCTGGCCTTCTGCGTACCATCACATTATCAGGAGGAGGATCAAGCTGGAAACTGGATTCATCTGACCACAGAATCTTCTTCCAGTTCCTGGCTGTCCAGTTCTTGTGTGCTTGGGCTAACCTCTGTCTCTCATTGATCAGGGGCTTCTTGACAGCCTTGTAGGACCTTAAGCCATGATCTAAAAGTCGGCCACGTACAGTGCGGGTGGAACACTGGACACCAGTTTGGTTTGACGTCATTCGTCATTTGGTGTCATTCAGTGGTTTTCCCTGCACATGCGGATCAGGATGTGGTCATTTCTTGCTGAAGAAACCCTTGGACGCCCAGATCTTGGTTTGTCTTCCAAGTTGTTGGTTCGTCTGTATTTCTGCAGAGTGTATCCAGCTGCTGAAGGTCTGGCGGCAGCTGTACCCTTCCTGGCTGAGAATCTGTATCTTCAGGCGTTTCCTGCGTTAGGTTCCTTGTTTTAGCCATTTTTGTCTCTGAAGAACTTTTTAAATGTGCTGGCTTTATATAGACACGAAGCACGGCAACAAAAATCGTGTCTTTTAATAAAAAGCACGACCTTCATTAGTGGATCACTGATAAAAGCTTGTGACAAATGTTCCTGCTGTTATTCTGCAACTTCTGCTCCAGCCTCCTTCACCTCTCTGAGTTGGACCCTGAGCTCCCTCTGCACTCTGATCACCATCTTTAAAGGCCTTCTTCTTCTGATTCAGAAGGCCCTCGATGTCACTTTTGATCCAGGGCTTGTTGTTTTAACATTTAACACTGTGTCATATTATCACCAGCAGGTTTTTACCCAAATGAAACGTCTCCTCTAGACTGGTAAGTAAACACCTGCTCATGCTAACAGTGGCTATGCAGCAAACTTACAGATAACTCCTTTAACCAGCCAGATTTTAGTTAGTTAGATTGCAATAGTACAAAGCTTTACTGTTAGTTTTCTGAGTAAATGTAATTTAGCAGAACATTTCTACTGTAATACGATTATAACAGCAGATATCAAGCTTCCTAAGCATGTTCTACGTGTGCAGTTTAACATTATTCATTATGTGCGTTTTGTGAGACTGTTTGTTGTGTGATTAAACAACTTTGAGGCCATTCTAATGTTAGGTCATTACCCTTTTATGCTACCTATTTGGTGCTAATATGCTCACATGACAGAACTGTTTTGAAAGTTGATAACTTTGATTTTTTATGTTTTTGATCTTTCATGTTAAACTAAACTGAAACCTACATGAGAACTTAATACTGTGCTTTTGTTGTGATATTCAGTAAAAGAGGCACTCCAGAACCACTATACTTCAAATACACCCTAATATTTTTAATGTCTGTGAATATAACTTAATGTAATGTTCCTTCACTTTTAAATTGCAGGTCACTTTAAGTGGATGCTGAGAGACTGGAAGAAAACAACACAATAAAGTTGGATTCCTAAAACCAAATGAAAGAAAGTGAAATAGCCAAAATGGTGAGTGAGTATCTGATAAACCAATGATAAATCAATGTCTGTGAGCTGGTTCAATTTATCACAAAAAAACATCATAACATTTTTAGTTTTTTTTGTTGTTGTACCAAGTTAAGGTTACAATCATGAAATACCATTAAAAACAGGAAATACAATAAACAAAATATACGTTTTATATGTGCAAGTTGAGCTTACAAAACATTTACGCTTTAATCTCTGAAATTAAATTTTTCTGGAAAGGAATCATCCACTATAATCAAACACATTAATTATAAAAGAACTGAAAATTGAATCTTTGTCACCTCATCATTATTTAAATGTTTTAAAGTCAAGTATACACAAGCACTGAGCGATAAATTAGTGGTCGTTATACACAGAGGGTTTCTCAACATTTCCATTTTGCTGACATAGCAGCTATAAGCTAACTGAATAGTTTGCTTTAGCAAAGGTTAGCTCAAACAGTCTGGTTGTCAATAATAAAGAGCATTAGTTTTTGCTTCACTGTTACCACCATCATATTTACACTTGTAGCAGTTGACTTTTCAAATATCAGTGTGCCCACAGTTATGATGTGTATTAACAAATAAAAATAAAATGTTCATTTTAACTGATGTCTACACGTACCACATTTACAGCAGAACAGGAACAGTCTACCAAATATATCAAAAAATAACTAACGATGAAGAAGAACTTTCAAATATACACATACAGACATCAATCACTAACGTGTCTCACATTAGACTGAAAGTTACTCATCCCATTTTGGTCACATTTACTCTTCTTTATTCAGTAATTGTAATCTGAATGGTTTAATCCACCACGAGTGACAGTTATCCTTTACTTTGTCAACCCTGCACATTACTCTCCTCCCACGGACTACAGATGAAAATCACCTTTTAGCTGGATCTGGCTCAATAATAATGTGTTTAGCATTCAGTTTATTTTCACTTTTAACTATTACACTAGTTCATCTTGCAGATAAATTAATAGAAGACGTCTTAGTGAGAATTTCATTGTCCCTGGTAGTAGCTCTGAAACATAACAATAAAAACTTCTTCAGAATGTGAATAAGAAACGTATCAGAAAAAATTAAATGACAAAATAATATAAAAACATATGCATATTTAGATAGTTGTATAAGATTGGTATTTAACTCTGCACTGTGTCTTCCTTTTCATTTGCTCATGTTTTAGCTATCTGGCATAATAAATGTAATTGTTGAATAAACAATGAAATAAAATAAAAATAACCAAGTAATATTTTACAGTCAAAGTACAAATGTGAGCCCCAATTTTTAGCATTTTTTTTAACTGCTAACTATTATTTATTATTATTATATTATTACATTTCAGTTTCCCTGCTGTTAATGCCACATCTGCAACACAGAGCAATAAAAGCAAAACAACAAAAACCTCCTCAGAAAATGAAAAAAAGATGTCTTGCTTTTCATTTGCTCATGTTTTAGCTACATGTGGCATAATAAATGCAGTTGTGCATTGTCCCTGATAAACAATAACATAAAAATACAAGTTATTTATTACAGTTACAAAAAATAAAAAAAATAAAACACTGAGTGCTACATCAATGGTTCTCCTCACTCCTTGGTTTTATCAGGTGTGTTTGACATTCCTTCACAGTGAGTCACTGGCTGCCACTCTCACATTGTTCATTATATGCTTTACGTTACATAACTGTCCTAGTTTTCATACTGAATATCATAAGCAAGGGGTCCATCGATAGCAAAACCAAGATAGAAGGAAACCTTTTCAGTGCTGAAACCACTCCTTATACCAGCAATAAGAGCTGGACGCACTGGGATTTTCAGTTTACCGTAATTGGCAAACACCTCTCCTTGCTCAATGGTTCCACAAACTCGATGAAGACGGTTGATAATGGCTTTGTCTTTAAATATGTCTCCATTCCGCCAAAGTTGTGCCAAGGCATCGCGGCGCATGTCTTTAAAATTCTCATCTAGTTGGGGTTTAGAAACAAGCCTCTTGAGTCCCTCTTCTTTCCCCAGGTAGAGGTGGGCAACAGTGCTCCTGTTTCGAAACAATAAGGTCAGGCGTTTGCGATATGAGTTTCGAATTGCTTTCACATATGTCCCAATTTCTGTGTTTTCCTGAGTAGGACTTGGCCAGAGTAAGAGCAGAGCCAGGTAATATGGGTCTGGGAAGGGATACCCAAGTCCGACATCTTGTAGAGTTTTCAAAAGTAGAGCAGAGAGGGAGCTGTAACTCTTCACATGTTTAGATTTTGGTTTCAAAACATAAAGAACTATGTTTGACAAAATGTAATTGATTGTTTCCTTTGTCTTTTGTTTTTTGTTGATAAATTGTTGTTGTTGTTGCAAGAATGCATAGCATTCTGTGATCTTCTCAATTTCTTCAGCAGGTTTGTCCAAATGCTGAAGAATTCCAGCAAATGTGTCTGCTTGTCTTTCTTCAAGAAACAGTCGTCGTTCTTCAATGTCTATTTTCCAGTTGAGATTAGGATTGTTTTGTCGTTCTTTTTTTATTTCCTCTCGTGCTGTGCAAAAAAGAGTTACATACTTTTTAAAATGACTACAGACGTTCCAACGATTCTTTGAATCAAATTCTGAATTGTTCCCTTTTATGTACATGAAGTAACAGTCAAGAAGTTCAAAAGTTTCTTTTACTTCAGCTTTCAAACTTTGGAGGAACTGCTCATGTTCTTTGATGATCTCCATGTATCTGTTGTTGATCTCATTGTCCTTTTTATACACGTTGGTGATGGGAATTACTTTTTGCAGAAAACTCTGCAAGTACTTCTTCTTCATTGGATCACTTTCCTCAAAGAAAGGAAGTCTGCTCAATATCTCAAAGACCAAGAAAGCAATTTCCAGCACACCTACATAGCCATAAACATTATATGACTTTCTGGGGTAGTCCTCAGACTCATCATCTGCTGCTTTCTCCTCAGGTTCATCCTCTGTATTTGCCAGGTCTTGAGCCCTTTTAAATGCTCTGATAGCATTACCTGCTATTTTAATGTTTGTGTTTAAGTCTTCTGGATTGAGTGATGTCTCCTGTTTTTCTCTGTGGATGTTAGATTTTAAATTGCTTTTGTGGAGTTGCCCAATTGTGTCAAATGTGTATGGGTTTTCTTTAATGTTCTTGGCCTTTTCAGCCCATATTAGAGCCTCTGGGAAGTCACGCTCATTGATGTACAAGTATCTTGCCAGTGCCTGAGGAATAGATGCACTTGACACAAATCTGGACGATGCTTTCACAAAGATTTCTTGGACAGCTTGTCTCCCTTCTTGGCTGTGGATTTTGTCTATAAGAGGAGAAAATGGTTCTCTTTCATCTCCATCTTTTTTGCGCTGCCTTTCAATCAACATTCGTTGAATTGAGAGCATGAATCTGTGTTTGACGACTCCAACACTGAAGAACAGATCGCAGTGAAGAATTGCCATAGCAATATCACTTACTTTCAAATTGCAGCTCCTCTCCAACTCTTCCAGACAGGCAGATGCTATGGAGCAATGAAGGATTCTGATTCCTTTGTATCCTCCCCATTCCTCAACTGTATCTATGATGAGAAGGTTTGAATATGGCCTCATTCTTTCCAATACACTGTCTTCTTGCCAGCGAATCATTTTCATCCCAAAGAAATCCTCACAGAGAGAGAGAGAGATTTCAGACTCTGCCACATATGTATTAAGTAAGGCCAGAAAAGCAAACAGTTGGGCCTCCTTTGTGCTGAAATCAAAGTTCTCCAGTGTGTTACGAGCAAGATCATCAATGTATTTTTTGTCAAAATTGCTCTTCATGATCATGAAACTATAAAAGTTCTCAGGTTTGTCATGAGTTTCTTTGAGCTCTTTAAGTTTCTTTTCAAACTCCTTCTGTTCGTCTTGAGTCAGTGAAGCAGTGATGTATTGACACAGTCCTGGATTGTGCTGTCTGTACTGTTCTTTTGGGCTGTGAGAACGAACACAGTTAAGGATGATGACTTTGCAATTTGGTGCATCATCCACATTTACGTTCAAGCTATCCTCTACAGCAGCTTTACGTATGCAGTTAACAAGATCATGAGGATTCTCAGTTTCTTTTGAATCATCAACTAACAGCAAAACTGGACATGGTTTCTCACTTTCAAGTTTCGTGAGCCTTCTGACTTGAATGGCAACTTCTGCTTTTGGCAGTGCATTGTCTTTCAGCACAGCACATCTGAACTCCTGACGGAGATCCCACATCACATGCATTGCTAAGGTGGTTCCACCGCATCCTGGATGGTGGAAGAGATTTAGCAGAACACACATGTTTTTTGAATCTCTCAACTGAGATCTGATCATCTTCTTAACATTTTCATACTTGTCTCTTTTGATAAATGGCTTCTCTTTGTCCTTGTCACAGAAGTAGAAGTTCCACCATTTGACTTTGCCTCCTCTGTAGAATTCCTCTTCAACTCTGATTCGGTAGTCTTGAAACTCCGGACTATTTTCATCATAGGTGTTTTCACATTGATTCAGACACAAAATGTCAAGAGCTGTCATAAAATCTTCATCCTTCTGTTTCAGGACAACAACACTGGAACCAGAGGAGGGAAGCAGTCTTCCAGACGACTGATTTAATGGCCCCAGTGCCATAATAGTTCCATTGACCTCGCTGAGGGTCAGCTCATTAATGGATAGATGGTCGATGTCAAAGTCACACTTTTCTTGTATCAGCTCCCTCCACTTCTCATATGTGCTCTGAGATTCACATATGTTGATAATGCTTTCCTCTTCTGTGTGTTTCAAGAAAGACTTGTAGATGTCAAACATTGGATCTTTCTCAGTGTCCACAGGTGAGAGTAGAAGGAATACAATGAGACTCTTGCCATGGAGAAGAACTTCAGGGTTGCAAGTGAATGAAACCAACTGCTCTACATCTCTGCAAGATTTCCTCAGCCAGTTCTGGTAATCTAACTCCTTGTTTGAGTCATTGTCAAGGTCATGTCTGCCATTACAGAAAACCCAGCTGGTCTGTTTATAAAGGTTAAGGTTCTTTATCACTGAGTCAATCTGTCCTTGATACTGAGATGGAGTATGGAGATTGGCAACCCTTGACTCTCTGTAGGAATGACACAGTCCACCTGGAGCAGCAGAGTTTGGGTCAAAGTCTAACACACAGAACAGTTTCATCTTACTCAAAAACTGGAGATACTGCACTTGTTCTGGACTACTCTTGTTTATAACAACAACAAATCTGTCATAGCTGTCAAGTGAGTTTCCACCACAAGTTAACAAATTCTTTAGTTTGTCACCCTGGTTTGCTTCTTTCTTCAAAACTGCTTTTGGACGACACCGCTGCTGCAGTTGACCTGTAAGAGCAATAAAATATGTACATTATTAGGGAAACAAACACACACATCTTACAATTTCTCATTGAAAAAAAAGCTAAATAAAATTAACAATGTGTCCATCCATCAATACTGTCAACACTGAATTCCCTGCCTGGTTCTCAGCTTCAAGGCCATTGGGTGCTAGAGACCCTAACCTTCAACCCTAACCCAACTATTTGGAAGCATGTTTATACTGGTTTTCTTACCCATGTTCTTTTCCAGCTGACAGGCAAGTTCACACTGGTTGATTTCCTTTAGAATGTCTATTGTTACCCATAAAGCCCCCTCATTTCCATAGTGACTAGTCATTACTTTTGCTGTATCCATGGTGTCCTTGCCCTCCAGCCTACCCCGAGGAATAGGTTTATGCCCAGATTTTGTGTGCTCATGTAAGTAGAAATGAAACATTTTCAGGTCTCCTTTTATAAGGTTGTCCAGAGTTTTCTGGATCTCCACACTGATCTTGGATGTGTTCAGTAGGGCTGTGGTCTGCAGGAAGAAAGAGAAGTAATTATTTATAGTAAACTTTACAGTTCACTCATTGATGTTTGGAAAAATTCTGATCTTGCATTTATAATTTTTCTACATCAGAAGGTTTGGTTAACAGGCTGGAACATAGTAATGCATGGTCCATAATGAACAAAACAACATAGACATTTTACCACAACAGTTTCTTTTCTCTTGATTTCCTTGATTGGCTGCTGAATGATCTTCCTCTCTGAAGCTTTCTCAAATGGCTGCGTTTCCATTTCATCTGTTTGTGAGTCAGTTTTATCATTAGATTCTTGTTGTTTGGTTTCTTTGGCTTGATTCAGACTCAGTTCAGGTTGAATGGGTTTTGGTTCTTTTTGGTCTGTGGTGGTGTGAAGGGTGGGATGCAGCGTTGGCTCTGGCTTCTTGTTCAGCTGATGAAGCTCTGCCAGAATCTTTACAGCAGGACCGCTTTTTATATCCAGATCCAGAAAATCCTGTTTGCTGAAGTAAACAAGACAGTCTCCAGACACATCTTCATCGTGGAGTTGTTCTGCATATTTGCCACGTATTTTGACATGCTGTAGTAACCACTGGTTGACCTGCTCCTTTGTCCAGTTTTCCACGTATGCTGGGAACTGTGACTCGTGTTGTGATCCATCTTTAAGCCTCTCTAGGTAAGATGTGATTTTGACAGCAGGACCACATTTTATTCCCAAGTCTAGTATATCTTTCTTTTTGAAGAGGACTAAATATTCCCCCAACACTTCCTCTTCAATGAATCTGTCGGCACAACTCTGATGAACTTTGACCTCTGTCATCAGCCACTGGTGGACGTCTTCTGTGGTCCATTTTTCAATTGAAAGTTGAGGCTCAGGTGTTGGCTGGCTCATTTTTATTCACTAAGATTGAAACACATTTAAAAGAATGACAAAAAACTAAGAAAATATGACCTTAAGAATGCATGTCTCACTGTAGAAAGTGTTACAGTAATCGAGTAGACTTTCCAGTCTAAAGTTAATTGTATGCCTTTACGTTACATTACAGCCACATGATTGTGTTATGATTCCTCCAGGCAAGGATATTTTACCTATAGGTTGCTGACTGATTCCTAATGACCTAGATATCAGATGGGTTTCTTTATTCTACAAACGCAGTTAAAAGATAAAATTAGAGCTTGCTTAAGAAACCTAAGTTTGACTGGTGATACCCAGCCTGGTTGTATCACTTCTTTCAGGCCACAAGTGTTCTGTGAATGAGCAGAGACAGGCGAGATAAACAAGCAAGAGTTTGTTCTGCAGTTTGTAGGGGAATCGCAAATAGCCTGATGGAGACTTGTGTATGTGTGCAAGAGCCTTACCTGGTTTAACAAGGCAGCATCAACTTTTGATAAGGTTAGAATACGGCTTCTGATAACTCCCCTCTGGGCCTCCATTTTATACAGCCGGAGCACAGGAAAAACTCAGTATCTTTTATAAACATAAGACATCAGTTAAGACTATATATAGCACATAAAATTGCTTAACAAGCCATTATTGACCAAGACATAATGTTTTTACAAAACTGCACATTGGTCAAAAGGCATTGATGTTGCAGCCTGGTTGTTCTACTGAGTGAAGGTTAGTACAGGATGTTTTCAAAACCAAGTCATGCATAGTGCAACCATTAAAAAAGTCACACAGGATGTGGTGCACATCAAGAGACATAACCATTAGAAAAAGGGTGCTGAACTAGGTGGAACAGGATACTGTGGTAAAGTGTGGGCTGCAGCTACTGACTGAATTAGAAATAGAAATAGTCCATTGAAACACAAAAACTTCAATTTCTGTTTGAAGTGAAAGAATTAGCTCTCTTTTCTTATCTGTTTACCAAGGATCTGTGTAGTTAAATGATTCATCTACTTCCTGATATAAACCCTTTATCAGAATAATGACCCAACCAGTAAGGTTTCCACTACAGGTGATGAATATATTTAGCGTTGTATTTGGTGTAGATCTTAAAATATTCAGTAAAAAAAAGCCAGTACCTTTGCAATGTAGCTAGATTCAGTACAACGAACCACAGAATTTCCCACCTACTGAACTCATCAGACATCTTCCTCATCAGGCCAGGTTTCAGATCCTGACGGTCTCCTCTGGAGCATGAGATGTCCAGTGTAGCTCTTAATGGAAACAAAGCTGGACAAGCATCATTTTAGTGGAGATAATGCAGAGACCAGGACAGTCTAACAGTGAAAATATTATCCATGATGTCTGGACTCAAGTGATTGTCGTGACTCATCAGACTAGAAATGCACCCACTGCTCTGTGTAAAAGAGACTGTTCCACTCGGAAAACCACACCCACCACAGCACCTCCGTCAGGCCATAGCTTTAAAAACATATCTTACCTTTGCACTCATCAGTACTTTGTGATGCTTTTTATCTTCTGTGGCACCTGCAGAGTATTTCTGTACTTTCCTACGGCAAACCTCTTACGTGATTTTTACAATAATACCTGCCCACAAACAACCTTTTAATTAGTAAATTCACAACAGGTTTGCCTCCAGGTATAAATAAATAAATATATAGATAAAGGCAGTTTGCCATTGCACTAAACAGAGTATGCCTCCACAAGTGTGTTTTAATAAATAATAACTTTAAATCTAGATATAATATTACAAGATTATTGGGTAAAACATGTCAGCAGTGCAGTGTCTTTTAAAGACCATAAACATTACATCTCCTCTGAGCAGCTGATCACCGCCTGGAAACAGAACGAGGTCCAGGTCCATGAGGTCCAGGTCCACCTCTGATCAAACAATAAAAGATAAGGAGGAAGAACTGAATGATATCATATAAAAACTGATCATCACAGCTGTCACTGTTAAAATGTTAGTTTTACAGCTTCAGGTTCACACACAAAGATAAACATGTACAGCTGAAAATATTTCTTTCAAAGATTGAAGTCTTCACCAACAGACTGTAAACACTCATTTTCAACTTCAGGTTATTTTCTAACATTAAAGCCTGACTGCAGCTACTTTGAACCACTGAAGCTGTTTATCACTTCATTCAGGATTTAACTGTCTACAACTGTGGCTGTAATAGGTTTGTGGTGTGGCCAGCAGAGGGCGACACAACACCACAGAGAACTTTGATGATGCTTTGCGATGAAACAAAGTTGGACAGAGTAAATTACACTGTTTGCATGATGAAACTAGTTTTATTCTTCTTTTATTACATGTTTCCTGTTTCCTCCACTCTTTCAGCAGAACCTGTGTGATGACTTTTATTTCACCAGTTCACAGCACTGACATGTCTGGATGGAAGAAAGTATAATAGAAGTGAAGGAAAGTTGAGCAACTGAAACTTCAAAAATAACAGTGTTAATGACTTTAGAGTCGCAGTGTTTCTGGGTTTATTCCAGCTGCTGATCAAATGAATCTGAGCTCATTTATGACCTGGATAATTAAAATCTAATGTAATCACCTTTAGATTTTTCTTTAGCTCAGAACCTGCAGAGCGACACGTGCACACTAACGTAAATACACACGACAGCGTAGGCTACGTAGACTCTACCTGGATCCTACGTCACGTTCAAACAACCACCTGGTGGATTGTAGGAGTATTTGTACAACAGACCCGGAAAATAAACTTTCACCGGAAATCGAAGGCGTCGTCTCCGTGTTCGTAGCTAACAGCGCGCGGACCGTCAGAAAACTTCATCTGAAAGCTTCATAGTTTGAGCTGTGAGTGACTGTTGAACGTTGGGAGCGACTTTTCCAACCGTTTATTTCCGTTAGGAGCGGCTGAGCGTTACTGCGCTGATTTTAATGCAGAGGTCGAAGCTCGTCGAAGTTTAACGAAGTAAAATCGTGAGAAAAGTTGGTTTTCTGTGAGTCCAGCGCCGAGAAAGACAGGAGGGAGAAAGAGGATATAACGGAATCACAGGTTTGAACCGAACACAGCCGAGAAAACAAGAGAAGAGGACGAAACAAACAGACTGAAAGTGAAAGTATGAAGTCAGTCCAGACGCCATTTTGACTCCACAGCAGAAAGAAACAGGACGTGTGCAGGGTGAGTGATAATATCAGGTCTATAAATAATGATTGTTCACATTATTGATTCATCTGCTGAATGTTTGTGTTTAGACCGTCGTACTGTATTATAGATAAACCCCCAGTATAAAGTCACAGAGTCTCAGAGTCACATCTTCACATGTTGTTCCCTTTTTTATTTTCCTGGTTTCTTCGCTCTCACAGATAAATATGGAACATGTGATGTTTATGTGAAGTCTGAGCAGTTGTTGGGTTTAAACCACAGTCACAGTTTGTCTTTATGATGGATAGAAAATACTCATGGTTTTAATTCTACTAATGTCAAATAACTAAGATGGAGAAGTGACTGGGTTTATTAAACTGTGTGTGTGTCTCCAGTGTTACAGGTTTACCTCTCAAACCAGAGAAGATGAATGATTTGGAGGAAGAGGACAGAGCAGAGTCTCCAGGATCCAGCTGTCTGTCTATGAAGAGTGACTGGTCCAAAAATTTTAATCCTCCACTCTTCAGTAATGAACCTGGACCCTCAGACACAAACAGTCATCAGACACAGTTTCCACTGTAAGCTGACCTGAAGATGATTCAGTTTTCTAATGTTGTTTAATAACCTTTATTATAACACTGAGTTTTTAAAAATGCATCTTTAAATGAGCACTGACAGCCTTATTTCCTCCACTGAAGAGAACTCAACAACTGTTCTGAAATATTTATTGTTTTTTCTTCAACCAGTATTTCAGGTTGAGTAGCAGAGGACAGATTGTTTAGTTTGTTCCACTTCCTTTCTAGACATCTGGCTGATACTGCCACGAATACCATCTCTTGTTTTCTTCCAATCTTGGATCTGATTCATGATATTAAACATTTTTCTAAACTGTTTCTAAAACATGTTGGAAACATCCTATTTTTAGGACTTATTAATGTGTATTCCAAGATAATAAATCACCAGAACCATCTGCAAAGCTGTCGTCATTATACATGTTAAAAAAATCAAAGTTCATCCCTCACAGCTACGGACTACCTCAACTAAACTATACATCTGCTCTTTACAAGAGTTAAAATGTGTAAAGTTTGTGTTTTCTCCACAGACGGAGAGCAGAGTCTCCAGGATCCAGCTGTCTGTCTATGAAGAGTGACTGGTCCAAAGATTTTAATCCTCCAGACTTCAGTAATGAACCTGGACCCTCAGACACAAACAGTCATCAGACACAGTTTCCACTGTAAGCTGACCTGAAGATGATTCAGTTTTCTAATGTTGTTTAATAACCTTTATTACAACACTGAGTTTTTAAAAATGCATCTTTAAATGAACTGTCTCTTGTTCAAATGCATAAAAATGGAACAAGGGAATGTGAATTTCTACACACAGCCTGCTGATTCATCTTACAGATAATGTAAAGACTGTAGAGCTGCGTTCATCTTTTGAGCTGGAGGTTTGTCTTCCACTGATGTAACATCTCATAATGAATGTGTTGATGTCTTCACAGAGAGAAGAAGAGGAGTGGTGTTTCTGTGGAGGAGCAGCTGTCCTGCTGTGATCTGTGTCAGGACGTCCTGAAGTATCCAGTCTCTACAGCCAGTCAGACCAGCACTGTATGGGGCGGCTGTGGCTCAGGAGGTAGAGCAGTCATGTGTGCAAATGTGTGTGTCTGTGCTAGAAAGCACTATTGTATGGAAGTGCTGTATGAATGTGTGTGTGACTGGGGTGAATGTGATCTGTAGTGTGAAGCTCTTTGAGTGGTCGAAAAGACTAGGAAAGCGCTATATAAGTACAGTCCATTACTACACAAAGTAAGACTGAACATGTGTCTGCTGATGTCTTCATTTGTGAAAACAGGACTTGTTGTTTTCTACAGAGTCATTTGTTCTATCACACAGCTCTGACATTTAAGATGATTCTAAAGAGCACAACATGAAAAAGCTTTTCTCTGCTTGTTTTTCTGGAGCTGATGAAAAGAATCAGATTGTCTTTCTTTAGTCTGACATTGTTTGTTGTCTTTCAGCAGATAGTGGTCTGCAGGAGGTTTTAGATGAACATAAGATCAGTCTGAGGAGGAGATGTGAACGTGTGACTGAAGGAACTGATGGAACAGGAAGTAGAACCCTCCTCAACAGGATCTACACTGAGCTCTACATCACAGAGGGACAGAGTGAAGAGGTTAATACCCAACATGAGGTGAGGCAGCTGGAGACAGCTTCCAAGAAGAAGACCCTCCATGACACTCCAATCAGGTGCCAGGACATCTTTAAAGCCTTACCTGACCAACAGAGACACATCAGAGTGGTTCTGACCAACGGCGTCGCTGGTGTTGGAAAAACCTTCTCAGTGCAGAAGTTCACTCTGGACTGGGCAGAGGGCTTGGAAAACCAAGATGTCAGTCTGCTGGTTCTGCTTTCGTTCAGGGAGCTGAACCTGATCAGAGATGAGCAGTACAGTCTTCTCACGCTGCTCCATGTTTTCCATCCAACATTACAGAAGGTCACAGCAGAGAAGCTGGCTGTCTGTAAAGTTCTGTTCATCTTTGACGGCCTGGATGAAAGCAGACTTTCACTGGATTTCAACAACAGGAAGGTTGTGTCTGACGTCACACAGAAGTCATCAGTCAACGAGCTGCTGACAAACCTCATCCAGGGGAATCTGCTTCCCTCGGCTCTGGTCTGGATAACTTCCAGACCTGCAGCGGCCAATCAGATCCCTCCTTCATGTGTTGACAGGGTAACAGAAGTACGAGGCTTCACTGACCCACAGAAGGAGGAGTACTTCAGAAGGAGATCCAGTGATGAAGAGCTGTCCAACAGAACCATCTCACACATCAAGACCTCCAGGAGCCTCCACATCATGTGTCAAATCCCAGTCTTCTGCTGGATCGCTGCTACAGTTCTGGAGCACATGTTGACTACAGAGCAGAGAGGAGAGCTGCCCAAGACCATGACTGACCTGTACTCACACTTCCTGCTGGTTCAGACAAAGAGGAAGAAGAACAAGTACCATGAGGGACATGAGACGAAGCCACAGGAGCTGACGGAGGCTGACAGGGAAGTTCTTCTGAAGCTGGGGAGGCTGGCGTTTGAACAACTTGAGAAAGGAAACATCATGTTCTACCAAGAAGACCTGGAGCAGTGTGGTCTTGATGTGACAGAGGCCTTGGTGTACTCAGGAGTTTGTACAGAGATCTTCAAAAGAGAGAGTGTGATCTTCCAGAAAACAGTCTACTGCTTTGTTCATCTGAGCGTTCAGGAGTTTCTGGCTGCAGTCTACATGTTCCACTGTTTCACCAACAGGAAGACACAGGTACTGGAGGACTTCATGGGGAAAGACAGAGACTCAAAACCAAAAACTTTTCTTGGGAAGATTTCTAAGATTTTTGGAAACAGTGGTCCATCTCTGGATGACTTCCTGAGGAGAGCCATGGAGAAATCCCTTCAAAGTGAAAATGGCCACCTGGACCTGTTTGTTCGCTTCCTTCATGGCCTCTCTCTGGAGTCCAACCAGAGACTCTTAGGAGGCCTGCTGGGTCAGACAGAGAACAGTCCAGAAATCATCCAGAGGACCATCAACAACCTGAAGAAGATGAACATGTCCAACACCTCTCCTGACAGAAGCATCAACATCTTCCACTGTCTGATGGAGATGAACGACCACTCAGTCCATCAGGAGATCCAAGAGTTCCTAAAGTCAGAGAACAGATCAAAGAAGAGTCTCTCTGAGATCCAGTGCTCAGCTCTGGCCTACATGCTGCAGATGTCAGAGGAGGTTCTGGATGAGTTGGACCTGAACAAGTACAACACATCAAAGGAGGGACGACGGAGACTGATCCCAGCTGTGAGGAACTGCAGAAAGGCTCGGTGAGTCCAGACATGATCATTACAATTATCAGTCAGTAGATTAGTAGTTTAGTTGTTCAGATCTACACAGTATTAAATGATTGTCTAATGTCTAACAGGATAAGATGATGAAGTGATGACATTTTCTATCCAAAAGGTCAAACAGCAGTCACTGTGGTAACAACAAACACTTCTGGGCTAATGGTTAATGCTAAAACATGATGGAACAAGTAGAGAAAAGTCATCAAATGAGTGAAGTGACTCAGTAATGTCATTTACCAACATTATCTATTTAAAGTTTGCTGACATTAACATTAGCCTCCATCAACTACTGGTCACACCAGACCAAGAGTGAAGATGAGCTTTATTGCTTCTTCAACTTTTCATTTGAAACAGTGAAGTTGTTGAAGTTTAATGGTAATAGTTGAAAGTCTTTCCATATATGATGTTAAATGAGACAGAAACTCTCAGGTGTTTTCTCTCTTGTTGCTGTAGAGGAGAATTCAGTCTTCTTATACACACCAAAGGTCAATGTCCTGTTCTTCTGATGACATGATGTGAAAACCATGCAGCAAACAGAGATTCTATTGAATTGTTCTCTGAGCTGAACTCATCAGAAATGTTCTGGAGTCAGTTTAAAAACAGTGGACAATCTACATGTTTTTCTAAACAAGATGGCTTCATTCTGACTCTGGGATCAAATCACATGATGGAAACATAAAGGTGACGTCATTTTCCCTCCCTTCATCTGCAAAACAAAGATTCCCATTAAAAGTCTGCAGGTCTGAGAGAGAGTGATGAGAGTTATTGTTTCATGTCAAACACAATAAGATGAGATGAACTGAACCACAGATGTGAAGAGCAGATGTTGATCATGTTGTGTTGTCATATACACTGAGTGTGTTTTCATTTCAAACTCTCTGATTTTATTCTGATTTTATATTTTCTCTAATCACAGACTTGATAACTGTCGACTCTCAGAGATTCACTATGAAGTCGTGGCCTCAGCTCTGAAGTCCAACCCCTCCCATCTGACAGAACTGGACCTGAGCTGGAACAACCTGGAGGATTCAGGAGTGAAGATACTGTCCTCTGGACTGGAGAGTCCAAACTGTGGACTGGAGACTCTGAGGTCAGTTCACTGACTGGAGCTGTTTTTTGTCTATATTCAGTTCAAATCTTTAAAGTTTGAGTTTTTCATTGGTTGGTACATTTTAGTGATTTCTGTGTGAGGATTTAAAAATGAGCTGGTGAAGAGAAAAGACTCTCTGTTGTAATTAGCAGAAAAAGAAGAAGCTGAGACCAGTCACAGTGTTTGTGATTTAGAGCAGTAGAGAAGGTACAAGTTTGTTGAAATAAGAAAGTTGATGAAAATCAGATCTGCTCATTTGAACTTGACAAAAGCTGCATCTGTCTTCATCAAACAAATACTGCACCAAGCTAAAGTCACAGAGGTGATGATGATGAATGACACCATCAAATCTGAGTTTCTGAGCTTCACCTGGAGACATCACCAGGTGCTGAGGTGTCCAGCAGCAGGAAGCTCTCAGAGGTAAAGTCAGTGGATAAAAAAAGGAAACAAGATGGGATTTGACTTGTTTGAGAGGGTGAAGAACTCAGGAAGTGCATGATGCAGGACAGCTGAAGGCAGGGAGGGACTGACACATGAGAGTAGACTCAGGAAAACAGTCCATAGTTCCTCAGGAGATCACTCCCACTGATCTCAGAGCAGATGTTGTGTTGTGGACAGAAACACAGCAGGTTGTTGTGGAGCTGACAGGACCATGGGAGGACGCAGTAGAAATGTCCTATGAGAGGAAACAGCTCAGATATACAGAGCTGGCAGCAGAGGCAGAGGAGTGTGGTTGGAGACCTAAGGTCCAGTGGAGGTTGGCTGTAGGGCTTTGTTGGCAGATCAGTCCCTGTTACCTGAACTGGCTGTTAGAGAGCTGAGTCTAAAGCAGGCAGTGAAGAACATGGCTGACACTGCAGCCAGTTCCACTTCCAGGCTGTGGGTTAGAAGAAAGGTGAGACAGGCAGAGACAGGTAAGAGCAGAACCTGTAGTGTGAACTCATCAAGCTTTAAACACAAGTGTTTGACTTGTTGCTGCTAAAATGAAGAGGCTCAGCTGGTTTGTTTCGAGGATTACCAAGGTGAGTAAATATGGTGGCTCAGACAGTCTGCTTGTTAGCGTAGCACTCTGTTAGCATGCTAATTAGCCTCTTAATGATCTTAACAGGCTAGTTGTGTAAATGTGAGTGGATGCTTTGTTCCTTGCTAAGATGAGGCAGCTGAGGGTGATCACTGGGCTGTTGCTTGGTGGGTTGAGCAGGATCCTGCTGATGGTAGCAACATGCTGAGCAGTCTGACGTGGAGTTAGCTGCTTGTAGCTGGTTAGCATACTGGTGGCTGCTGATACTGGACTGAATTGAAGCTGTGGTGGAGGGTTGTGTTGAGAGTGTGGCTGGATCTGGGACACTGACACACTGTTGAGCCTTCTGGGTGTCATTGGTCCGACTCAGTGAAACAGCAGTTATTGAGAGGGTGCTCACCTGATGACCCTGTAGACTGACTGCACTCTCACACACACACATACACTCACTGTAACACCATGTTACTGCAGAGGTCAGAGGTTAAAGGCCATGATTTATTCAAACCAACAGTGAGCTCTTTGAAACTTTTCCATGCTGCTTTGCAGACTTGGACCTAATGACACAAACCTGCTCAGCTACAAAACACAGGAAGAAGAAGGTGGTGTAAAAAACCAAAGAACAAACAGACTTTTAGTCCAACGTGTCTGATCTGATATTGATCCTCTAGTTAAAGACTTGACTGAGGTCAGCAGCATGTTATGAATCTGTGTTGACATGAACAGGTGTCTGAATGTTGTGCTGACATTTGGATGATGTCTGTAGAAGGCTGACATTATGATGATCCACAATAACAGAAGGACAAAGTCACTCTACTCATTTTAGAGAAAAGATCATTGATTAGGACAGATCTGATTATCAATGATTTGATCTACATCTTTTATTCTTTATTCAGGTTGAAGAACTGCAGGTTGTCAGAGATCAGCTGTTCTTCTCTGGCCTCAGCCCTGAAGTCCAACCCCTCCCATCTGAGACATCTGGACCTGAGTAACAATGACCTGCAGGATTCAGGAGTGAAGGAGCTGTGTGGTTTTCTGCAGAGTCCAGACTGTAGACTGGAGACTCTGGGGTCAGTTCACTGTCTGTTACTGTTGGAGATCTTCTATCTTTAATCCACAACTGAACCTCATTTATCTTCACAAAGAACTTGAATGCATTGATTTAGAATGAATGACATGTTAAATAGAAATAAAACACTGCAGCACAGGATAACAAAGGAGACTCTGGAGCTGCAAAAGAATGATCCACACGCTGTTAAATATGTTTCATGATTATGAACATTTCAGTCAGTTTGACCTCTTCAGACATTTAACTACTTGTCTCCTCTCCTTTCTGCTCTGGCAGCAGAAACAGTCTAACATTACCTTTAAAAAATCTGCATCACATGTCCATGACATTTTATTCATCATCAGAAGAAATGGCATAAATAAAGTTTAGAGACTCATAAAGAAACTTAATAATAATTTCTGTCCTTATTTACCCTATGTTCTCAGTCTGATTTGAATAGCTGGAAATTATTTCTAACATTTCTTTTCTGTTCTAGTCATGTGATCATATTATTTACACCTCGTCCTATGAGTTTGGGACATTGCTATTACCAAATTTACCTGCAGATTTAAGCATTTCTTCCCATATTGTATTAAGTACTTTACTCATGGTTCTGATAATGTTACTTATAATTAACAACTCTGCATCTTGGAACATGAACATGCTCATTGCTGGATCAAGAAACCCTGGGTTGACTTAACAAGTTGAAAACCACCATGGTATGACTGCTGAGTGACACTGTGGTTGTTAGGTTGAAGAAAATCAGATAACGAAAAGATATCCTGGGTATGTTGAACTTGCTTGTAGTACATGCTTCAGGAACAGAAGGGGAACGGATGCCAAAATAAAAAAAAACAGAAACCAGCAAAAGCAAAAAAAAAAGAAGCAAAATTCAAACAGGAACAAAAAACACTAGAAATACTAGATAAACAACTTCAAACCAAAAACCCAGAAACCAAAATCATTTTGAGGGTGGTTCCTGACAGGTTGTTCCACAGTCAGTTGTCCTGATCTCACACTGAGAATTATTCCTTCAGGTTCAGTTCATTTCAGTCAGTTGTCATGAATAATGTCTGTTCACTTCAATCAAACCTTCACAACTCACACACTGGTATTTCTCCCAGTCAGAGGACTAATGTTTTCTAAATACACTGTAGAAAATGTCCAGTGGTCGTTGGTCAAAGACAATTTTTATCACAACAACAGACAGATCTATTATTATTAATAGAAATGATGATAATCATATTATTATTAATATTGTTGTTGTTACTATTATTATTATTCATTGATCATTGATCAGGACAGATCTGATTATCAATGGTTTGATCTACATCTTTTATTCTTTATTCAGGATGATGAACTGCAGGTTGTCAGAGATCAGCTGTTCTTCTCTGGTCTCAGCTCTGAAGTCCAACCCCTCCCATCTGAGAGAACTGGACCTGAGCTACAACAAGCTGCAGGATTCAGGAGTGAAGGAGCTGTGTGGTTTTCTGCAGAGTCCAGACTGTAGACTGGAGACTCTGAGGTCAGTTCACTGTCTGTTACTGTTGGAGATCTTCTATCTTTAATCCACAACTGAACCTCATTTATCTTCACACAGAACTTGAATCCATTCATTTAGAATGAATGACATGTTAAATAGTGGTTGTTCCATATTGTCAGTTGTTCTGATCTCACACTGAGAATTATTCCTTCAGGTTCAGTTCATTTCAGTCAGTTGTCATGAATAATGTCTGTTCACTTCAATCAAACCTTCACAACTCACACACTGGTATTTCTCCCAGTCAGAGGACTCATGTTTTCTAAATACACTGTAGAAAATGTCCAGTGGTCGTTGGTCAAAGACAATTTTTATCACAACAACAGACAGAAGATCCTCACAGCTGATATTTGGACATTAGATTTTTCAGTTGATTTCAGTGACCTGTCAGGATGAATGTCTGTTTGATCAAATTGTGTGTGTGTGTTTTGATCTTTAACACAAGTGTGAAAATTGTTGTATTTTTTCATCCAGTTGAATTTACTTGTTAAATGTGTGAAGGAGGAAAAGTTTAAAGGAGCTCACTGTTGGTTTGACATGTTTCACTCCATTAACTGACAATCTGGTTTTGTAAAGTTCCTCAGGTGATTTGAAAGATATTATTATTATTATTATACAAAGATCATTGATTAGGACAGATCTGATTATCAATGATTTGATCTACATCTTTTATTCTTTATTCAGGTTGAGGGGCTGCAGGTTGTCAGAGATCAGCTGTTCTTCTCTGGTCTCAGCTCTGAAGTCCAACCCCTCCCATCTGAGACATCTGGACCTGAGAGGAAACAAGCTGCAGGATTCAGGAGTGAAGGAGCTGTGTGGTTTTCTGCAGAGTCCAGACTGTAGACTGGAGACTCTGAGGTTAGACTTCATATTTTATTTCTGTGCTGAGATGAATCTGATGTGAAAGTTGTGTTGACTCTAACCTGCAGACATCAGGCTCATATTATACTGATCCACACTGAGGATCTTAATGGTAAAGTCAGTTTTCTTCTTCTGTGGTTTAGTCCAGTGACTGTTTCTCTTCAAATTTCACCTCATGAGTTTTTAAATAACAACAAAAACACATTGAATCTGTCTGACAATAACAAATCTATAATCAGTAGCTGATGGTTCCAACACTTTTCTAAGGCTCTGTAATGTTTGTACTGACTGAAATATTCAGAATAACAAGTTCTGTTTCTGTTTGTTTCTTTATTGAAGCAGCAGCATGTTGTCATTAATATTAATGAGAGCTGTTTTTCCCTTTGTGTCTCTGACTGTTTTTAACCTGCATCCTGTTGGTTCAGGTGTTTGGAGTTTCCAGTTTCTAAACTTGTTCATTCTAAACCTTCTTCAGCTCTGAACAGATGATGAAACACTGAATGGTTTCAAGCAGGAACTTTGTCTCCTAAACTCACATCTTTTATTCTTTATTCAGGTTGATGAACTGCAGTTTGTCAGAGATCAGCTGTTCTTCTCTGGTCTCAGCTCTGAAGTCCAACCCCTCCCATCTGAGAGAACTGGACCTGAGTGACAACAAGCTGCAGGATTCAGACCTGAAGGAGCTGTATGATCTTGTGCAGAGTCCAGACTGTAGACTGGAGACTGTGAGGTCAGTAGTTGGAGTCAGTCCATGCTGCTTCCATCAGTATTGTCCTAAACACAGTTAGTATCAGAGCAAAGATCCAGTGTTTCCTGTAAAGCTGGGACCTTCTCAGTGGCTGCTTTCCTCAGTGAAGCTGTGAGAGGAGAATGGTGACAGGCTTCAGGATTGGACAGAAAGACAGAGAGACAGAGAACAGTCAGCCAATCAGATCAGCCAGAAGCTGATGAAGCGAGTCTCTGTAAACACTGATTGACCTCCTCTCTGCTCTGTCTCTCTCTCTCTGCAGCTGGAAGTGAGGATGAGCTGTGTCCTGATGATCCAGATGTTGAAGCAGCAGCAGCAGCAGCTTGTGTGTAGAGAGGCTCTGACTGGACCATGTTACTGGGAGGTAGAGTGGAGAGGAGAGCTTCATCCAGCAGTGACTGACAGAGGAATCAGAAGAAGTGGAGATGACTCTCAGTGCTGCAGTCTGAACTGATCTGAGAACAGCTCCACTGTCAGACACAGAGTCCAGTCCACCATCATCCCTGTGTGTTCCTCTGGATCTGACAGAGCATCATCAGTGTGTCTGGACTTCAACTTGATAACGTTGAGCTGAAGTTAATCTGAGGCTTCAGCAGTGTTACACAAATCAAGTCATTCTCTTCCACAGTTCCAGTCTGTTTGTGTTGCTCTCAACAGTTTCCTGGCTGAGCTTCACAAAGAGGGAATTTCATTCTGAAATCACTTGAACTTTGGACCATTAGTTGAACTCAGACTGTTGAAGCCTCATGTTCTCTTCAGCTCAACTTCACACTGTATTATTGTACAGGAGGAACATGTTGTTTTTATCCTCCATCTCTTCCATTAACGTTGTGTTAAATCTTCATCTGTCCATTATAATGGTGAGTCAACAAGTATCATGGATTTCATCACTAATCACTAATTAACTGCACTTTAAATAATGTTGTGTTCTCTGCCTTATATTTGACTCGTCTTTAGTTCTGGTGTTTTTACAGCAGAATAATAATTCATTTACATTTACTCACACTGTTCCTATGAAAAAAAGAAAAGATTGTTCCTCTGTTTTTTAGTATTTCTCCATTCATCCATCATCACAGTCAGAGGACACTGCAGAGAGGTTTTAGTGAGGAAATGACAGTGACAGTCATTGAAATGGTCTGCAGCTCTGTACTTCTGTCATCAACACTCTGCTTCTTTGTTCACTGACGTTGGATGTGACATGATGTTAAAAATAAAGTGTAGATTTCATATCTGAGCCTGACAGATTTGATTTGATCTCACAGTCAGAAACACTTTGTTTTAAACTTCAGCTGCTGAAAACGTTTCCAGGTTGTAGTTGAGATATTTCCTACAGTCACCTGAAGGCAGCACAGGGTCGGTATGAACCATGCATGTAGAGAGAAGCTGATCAGAGGTCAGTGCTGGTTTGAGTTCAGGAAAGAACAACACTGAATGTTTCTGTGCTGTAACATGAAAACATGGTTTCAGTCTTTTCACCTGAGTTTTGTTGCTCCAGGTTCAAAGTGTTGAAATGAAGCAGCTGCTGATTCAGATACCTGAGCTGTTGTGTTGTATCTTCCTGATCCAGGACAGACTGCTCACCTGGACTGTTTCATTCCTCCTGTATCACCTGTGTTATATATCAGCCTGATGTAGAAACTGTCTGTATCCACCCGGTAGAACATGTGTGTTAGAACAGCACAGTTATACAGTCAATATGGAGGATTTACTCTCAGAGATTTGACAGGAATCAACAGATATTAAGGAGGTATTTTCCCTCCGAAGCAGCAGGTGGCGCTAAAGTCTCCGACACGCTGGTGACGCGGCGGAAGTGACGTAATTTTCGCGGGAAATGCAGACGGCTTCTCTCGGTGTCCTCGGTGTCTCTGTAACGTCTTCGTCCTTCACGATCCTGGTTCTGAATCGAGGCAGATAAACGGCGCAGATCGGCTTCAGTCCGGGACCAGAGTCTGTGTTTCAGTGTTTCTTCTCCTGAGTTGAATCTGACAGAGAAGAAACAGGATGAAGTATTTCACCAGACTGAGAGTCAGGAGAGTCTACAAGTGGCGTGGAGAGCCTTTAAGTTTCAACAGGAAGTTAAAAACCTGTGAATACAGGTGAGGACGACTCTTCTGTCTCCACAGCTTTGACTGTTCATCACATTTCATGCTTTTATTTTGGACAAATCAACTTCTCTGCGCTTTTATTGTGACATGAATCAAAGCGGCGCTGAGTCATTTCTCGGTCTGTGTCTCAGCTCTCTGTCCATCAGTGTGGAGGGTCTCCCGAGGACCACCGTCATCTCCACCGGCCAACACATCCTCATCGAGGGGGAGGATGAAGACAACCCGTACGTGGCCAGAGTCATCCGGCTGTTCGGTGACGGTGAGTCCCGGAGGAGGAGCCGGAAGTAGCCGAGTTTGTGGAAGACTGCACCTGTACAGAGTGTGCAGTTAGCGGTTAAAATACTGCATCATTCCAGACCTTTATTCTCATCATATATGTGTGCAGACAGGGAAAGGTAGAGGAGAGAATAAAGACACAGTTTGAAGACAAAGCCTTCCCACTGGGATCAACTACAACCGTTGGTCATGATGAGTTCAGGTTCACGTCTCTCACGTGTCTTTCCTCCTGCTGTGTGTCAGAGAGCGGGAAGCAGAAGAAGGCGGTGGTTCAGTGGTTCGTCCGCGTGTCTGAAGTGCCTCCGAGCAAACTGAAGCTGCTGGGCAGAGAGCCTCACCCGCAGGAGATCTTCTACTATCAGGGTCGCAGCTGTGACGACGAGGTCAACGCCGAGTCCATCCTCAGACCTGTGCAGGTGATTGTTGGTCCTCTCGGGGTGCAGACGGATCTGACCGCACTCTGTCAAACTTCTACCACCCACACAGTAACATCTGTCTGAAACCAGGACTGTCCCTCTGCAGCTGTGGTCCTGGTTCAGGACAGAGCAGCTTTCTTGTGTTTTTGTCTGAACTGGCCCTTTAACTCCGTCTGTTTTCCCTCACAGGTGAGGCACCTGGACGGAGCGGCCCCGTTCCCGGACTCTGACGATAAAGACACTCTGTATGTGAAGCTGTCCTGGGACTCCAAGACCTTCAGGGTGGTGGACTCTGCCTCCGCTGAACCGGCTCCGGCTTCCTCCCCTCCTCCCCGTCCCAAACCCTCCCTCCCTCCCTCGCCCCCCTGCTCCCCGCCCGCGGCAGCTCCGGCGTCTCGCGGCCCCTCTCGGCGTGCCCTGCCCACGCCGGACCCCGCCATCCTGCGCAAAGCCTCCTCAGGGGAAGTGAGGTACAGCAGGGCCACGATGAGCGCGGGGAAGGTTGCTACCGCCGCCGAGGCCGAGTCCCTGCACTCTGCCACCAAACTGTCGGCCCTAAAATGTCTGAGCGCCAAGAGGAGGAACGCCTCGAACGCCTCGGCCAGACGCCCGGAGTCCGCAAGAAGCTAGAGCTGAGCAGTGAGTGTTTAAAAACACACAGGAGGTGTTTTCACTGATCCACAGTCGACTCAGGTGTGTGTTTGTTTCCTCGTCCCGTCAGGTCCAGAGAAGATGACCCGAGAGGACATCCTGAGCCAGCTGCTGGACCAGGAGCTGGAGTCGGGGAAGGAAGTCCTGTCTTCCAGAAGTGGAGAGAGCCTAGAGGAGTCACTGAAGAGATCCATGACAGATGAGTGAATAACACACCTGTACGTCACCACAGAGTGTTTTTGTTTCTCAAAATGTAGAAAATAGTCGACCTCATCCTTCAAGAGAAAAATCCACAAACATGCGCTATGAAGCAGAAACTTCACACTTTGTCTCTGAAAGTCGTCGTATCGTTGAGCGTTTCTTTTGGAAGAGAGACCAAGACCACAAATAACAAGATAACTCATCTAAAAAGCAGAATCACACACCGATTCAGAGAATCACAGCAGTATTTAAAATATCAGAAAGCAGGAATGAGGGACTGTGTGTTCTTTTACTTTGCTAAGAGGAAGAAGAAAAGGCTGTTTGGATGAAAGTCAGGTATAAATGCAGCCTCTGAACACTTGTTATTGTCTGTCTGTGACAGCTGGTTGTCTTGCAGCAGAATCCTCTCGTCGTGTGATGAATTCCTGTGTTTGTGTCCTCAGACAGGGAAGTCGGTCAGCAGCTCGTGTCCTGACGGTTGGACTCACTACAGGAGACGTTGTTACATCCTCAGCTCGTCTGTGGCCAGCTGGGCCAGCGCCGAGAGGACCTGCTCTCTGCTGTAAACACACACTTTCACTATTTATAACGACAAAATATCTTCTCATTCGTCTTTATCATGAAACTCTGTCTCAGCTGGGATGAAATCTGCCATCAGCTGCCACAAAGGCTCGTTTATGCTTCCTGTATGAAAATAGATGCATCCATCTCACACGGTGGAACTGTCACTGCCCACGTACATCCACTAGAGGGCAGCTCAGAGTCAAATGTTTTTTAATACTTGATCATTTTCAGATCTATAAGACATTAAATACACAAAATGTAAACTTCAAGTGGAGGACACAAAGAACAAGAAGAAGTAACAGGTGGTCTGTGAGACCTTTAAATATGTATAACACTGAGCATAAACAAGTTGTCTTTGTTTGAGTGTTTAACATTTCCTCTTCCCACTGTGTCAGCTTTAACAGCAGCCTGACCAGCGTGAAGTCCAGGAGAGACATGACCTGGCTGTGGAAGTTTGCCGGGAAGAAGCCATTTTGGATCGGTGAGTGAACGCTTTCATCAGTGACGGATTCAACGTGCAACAAAGATTCACAAGGTCCAGAACCGTTGTGTTCTGTGTTCAGTCCTGAAAACTCCCTGCAGGCTTTGTGCCATTCTTTGAAGTGTTATTACAGGCCTAATAAGTCTTGAATTTAATGTGGGGAACCTGCAGAAATCCTCATGGACCACAGTCCAGTTGACAGCAGTATCATTAATATTCTCTGATTGTTTCAGGTCCACTGATAAACTTGTCTTCTTTTTGTTTGCTTGCACCTTGGTAACATTTTCAGGACTTTTAAGGCTGCGATCGTGCTTCATCACCTGATACTGTGACTTTCATCAGGCTGAAACAAGTGATTTATGTAAAGTCCAGATACAGAAAAAAGAGATTTAGGATGAGAATACTAAATCATCCCCAGTGTCTGCTGAGTGTCCCGGTCAGGATCCGTCACTGTCCAGTTTCCAGGTAGCCCACTCCTCTTCCATGTTCCTCAGGTCTGTCTGGAGGTCCGGGTCGCTGGATGTGGGCTGACGGTCGGTCCGTGTCCTTCTCCAGACTGAGGGGGGCGCCGCAGGGTCGCGTCGGGTCTAACGACGGCTCGGACTGTGTGCTGGTCGAAAACCCCAGGAGCTGGATTTCCACGAGCTGCTCTGCCGAAACTCAACATACATTCATCTGTTCGTCGGCGGCCCACACTCACTGAGAGACGCGGCATATTTACCGCCATCAGCCCGTCATAACGACCCGTGTGAACTAAGTCATATTTAATGTTACGCAATGACGCTGCTCTGTACATTAGGTTTCATATGTTTGTCATAATAAAGATTGCTGCGCAAAACTAAATTCTTGACAGTTTCAATACGTCAGTTCTCAACATTGTCGGTATAAAAGTCAACAAATAACAGAATGTGTTCAAAACTGAACAAAAATAAACCATCACATCATCAAATGAATATGTAGTAGTCCTTCCATTAGCAGTAGAGCTCTAATCCTGGCTGGCATGTTCCCCACAAGCCTTTCATACTGTTGAGGGGGAATCTTGTCCCATTCTTCTTGAGTTACTGCTTTTAATTCTTCTACATTCTTTGGTTTATGCTTTGAAACAGACCTTTTGATAATCCACCACAGATTTTCAGTGGGTTCTGCTGGCCCTGGATGTGTGGTGAGGAGCATTATCTTGTTGAAACATCCAGTTTTGACCTCGATGGAACAGTGCACGTGCAGAAGGGAGCATGTGTCCAATGTGCCATCACAGACAGTGAGATGACCAACACCAGCAGCACTCATGCATCCCCAAACCATGATACTGCCTCCACCATGCCACCAAGCTCCACCTGTGTACCCTCACATTATCAGAAGGAGGACAAAGCCGGAAACTGGACTCATCTGACCACAGAATCTTCTTCCAGTTCCTGGCTGTCCAGTTCTTGTGTGCTTGGGCCCAACGACTCCAGGCTAACCTCTGTCTCTCATTGATCAGGGGCTTCTTGACAGCCTTGTAGGACCTTAAGCCATGATCTAAAAGTCGGCCACGTACAGTGCGGGTGGAACACTGGACACCAGTTTGGTTTGACGTCATTCGTCATTTGATGTCATTCAGTGGTTTTCCCTGCACATGCGGATCAGGATGTGGTCATTTCTTGCTGAGGAAACCCTTGGACGCCCAGATCTTGGTTTGTCTTCCAAGCTGTTGGTTCGTCTGTATTTCTGCAGAGTGTATCCAGCTGCTGAAGGTCTGGCGGCAGCTGTACCCTTCCTGGCTGAGAATCTGTATCTTCAGGTGTTTCCTGCGTTAGGTTCCTTGTTTTAGCCATTTTTGTCTCTGAAGAACTTTTTAAATGTGCTGGCTTTATATAGACACGAAGCACGGCCACAAAAATGGTGTCTTTTAATAAAAAGCACGACCTTCATTAGTGGATCACTGATGAAGCTCGTGACAAATGCTCATGCTGTTATTCTGCAACTTCTGCTACATCAAGTCATCTAGGAACTGTAAATTATACATGAAGGTCTTTTAAAGACCATAAACATTACATCTCCTCTGAGCAGCTGATCACCGCCTGGAAACAGAACGAGGTCCAGGTCCATGAGGTCCAGGTCCACCTCTGATCAAACAATAAAAGATAAGGAGGAAGAACTGAATGATATCATATAAAAACTGATCATCACAGCTGTCACTGTTAAAATGTTAGTTTTACAGCTTCAGGTTCACACACAAAGATAAACATGTACAGCTGAAAATATTTCTTTCAAAGATTGAAGTCTTCACCAACAGACTGTAAACACTCATTTTCAACTTCAGGTTATTTTCTAACATTAAAGCCTGACTGCAGCTACTTTGAACCACTGAAGCTGTTTATCACTTCATTCAGGATTTAACTGTCTACAACTGTGGCTGTAATAGGTTTGTGGTGTGGCCAGCAGAGGGCGACACAACACCACAGAGAACTTTGATGATGCTTTGCGATGAAACAAAGTTGGACAGAGTAAATTACACTGTTTGCATGATGAAACTAGTTTTATTCTTCTTTTATTACATGTTTCCTGTTTCCTCCACTCTTTCAGCAGAACCTGTGTGATGACTTTTATTTCACCAGTTCACAGCACTGACATGTCTGGATGGAAGAAAGTATAATAGAAGTGAAGGAAAGTTGAGCAACTGAAACTTCAAAAATAACAGTGTTAATGACTTTAGAGTCGCAGTGTTTCTGGGTTTATTCCAGCTGCTGATCAAATGAATCTGAGCTCATTTATGACCTGGATAATTAAAATCTAATGTAATCACCTTTAGATTTTTCTTTAGCTCAGAACCTGCAGAGCGACACGTGCACACTAACGTAAATACACACGACAGCGTAGGCTACGTAGACGTGGATCCTACGTCACGTTCAAACAACCACCTGGTGGATTGTAGGAGTATTTGCAGACCCGGAAAATAAACTTTCACCGGAAATCGAAGGCGTCGTCTCCGTGTTCGTAGCTAACAGCGCGCGGACAGTCAGAAAACTTCATCTGAAAGCTTCATAGTTTGAGCTGTGAGTGACTGTTGAACGTTGGGAGCGACTTTTCCAACCGTTTATTTCCGTTAGGAGCGGCTGAGCGTTACTGCGCTGATTTTAATGCAGAGGTCGAAGCTCGTCGAAGTTTAACGAAGTAAAATCGTGAGAAAAGTTGGTTTTCTGTGGGTCCAGCGCCGAGAAAGACAGGAGGGTGAAAGAGGATATAACGGAATCACAGGTTTGAACCGAACACAGAGAAAACAAGAGAAGAGGACGAAACAAACAGACTGAAAGTGAAAGTATGAAGTCAGTCCAGACGCCATTTTGACTCCACAGCAGAAATAAACAGGACGTGTGCAGGGTGAGTGATAATATCAGGTCTATAAATAATGATTGTTCACATTATTGATTCATCTGCTGAATGTTTGTGTTTAGACCGTCGTACTGTATTATAGATAAACCCCCAGTATAAAGTCACAGAGTCTCAGAGTCACATCTTCACATGTTGTTCCCTTTTTTATTTTCCTGGTTTCTTCGCTCTCACAGATAAATATGGAACATGTGATGTTTATGTGAAGTCTGAGCAGTTGTTGGGTTTAAACCACAGTCACAGTTTGTCTTTATGATGGATAGAAAATACTCATGGTTTTAATTCTACTAATGTCAAATAACTAAGATGGAGAAGTGACTGGGTTTATTAAACTGTGTGTGTGTCTCCAGTGTTACAGGTTTACCTCTCAGACCAGAGAAGATGAAGGATTTGGAGGAAGAGGAGGACAGAGCAGAGTCTCCAGGATCCAGCTGTCTGTCTATGAAGAGTGACTGGTCCAAAAATTTTAATCCTCCAGAGTTCAGTAATGAACCTGGACCCTCAGACACAAAGTAAGAGACCGTTTCTACTGTGAACTGACCTGAAGATGATTCAGTTTTCTAATGTTGTATTTAAACATGTTGGACAGTAGATGAACATTTAAACAAATGACTGGTTGCTCCTCCTGTAAATATGACATTTTCCTGTTGTGTCGTTGACTTTGGAACATTTAATCCAGATGGCCATGTTTGTTGGTAACAACAGTGTTGCTGTTGATCATGTTTGGTTACTTTTTACGTGAAACCTGTGGTGTCAGAGAGGCAACAGAAACTAAACATGAAGATTTGATGATGGATTCATCTGCTGCAGAGCTTAATGAATCTGAGTATTTTACCAACCTGCAACTGGATCCAAAATGAACCTGGGAAGTGGAACCCATCCCCAGGAGCAGGAAGTGTACATTTCTTTAAATACAATGCTGAATCTGACATATCTCCACTGACTGATCTCTACAGCAGGAAATATGAAGTCTCAGAATAACAGGTGTAAACTCTGACTCTGTCCTTTCAGACACAGAGAGAGAAAGAGAAGTTAAAAGATGCATCATATGTTACTGGAACACAAGACAACAGAGCAACATCTGCCATGTTTCACAGAACTTTACTTCCTGATCTACGTCACTGTAATATTAAGTGTTGATGTTCAGATAGACAAGTGAACATTAGGGATCGACCGATTATCGGCCTGGCTGATTATCGGCGCCGATATTCGGCATTTGACGCATATCGAGAGATCAATTTAAAACTGGGTTATTTTGACACTGATGAAGCTGTGCCTCTCTGTCCCGCCCACAGCTCCATCTGATTGGTTACACACAGAGCCATGGCAACAGCCAATCAGAGTGAAAGCTGTGCATGCACAGTGCTCACACACACTGAGCAACTCTGCTTTCTGCAGCTCAATCTGGTGCTGCTCAGTTGGGACTACTAATTGATTTGAGATTCACATTTCTGTGCAAATTTTATTTAACTTTGTTTTATTTACTTTATAAAACTTCAGGAAGCTATTTATTTATTTAATTAAAATTTCAGTTAACTTTATAAGAGATGCTGCTGACCCTGGGAGCTCCCTGCACTTTTTGTTAGAATTTAAAAAACAAAGATGTCTATTGTCTAAGATAAAAAAAATCTTTAACATGTTGTAAATCTGAAAAGCTGTTTAATAAACATAGGCTTAAAGGCATTTAAACAAAGTTGCTGGAGTTTGTATTATTCAAAATTTTGATGCCGGTTCTGTTCGAGGTTTCTGCCTCTTAAAGGAAGTTTTTCCTTGCCACGGTCGCCTAGTGCTGCTCATGGTGGATCTGTTGGGTTTCTCTCTGTAAATTTTATAAGATAAAGAGTACGGTCTAGACCTGCTCTATATGTACAGTGCCTCCAGATAACTTCTGTTGTGAATTGGCGCTATATAAATAAAATTTGATTCGATTTGATTTGATTTGATGATTTGATGCCAATATTTTCATTTTTACTGTAAATGAATATCAGCTCCAAATATCGGTTATCGGCCTTCTTGACTACTAATAATCAGTATCGGCCCTGAAAAAACCATATCGGTCTGTCACTAGTGAACATCACTACCTTTTCCACAGACGGAGAGCAGAGTCTCCAGGATCCAGCTGTCTGTCTATGAAGAGTGACTGGTCTAAAGATCATCCTCTAAACTTCAGTAAAGAACCTGGACCTTCAGACACAAAGTAAGAGACAGTTTCTACTGTGAACTGACCTGAAGATGATTCAGTGTTGAAATGTATTTCAGCATCAGTAGTAGTTGGTGTCCTGGGTGGATATTTACTGAGAGTTTCTGGCCCCACAGTCATACAGTATGTGCATTGATTTAGTAAAGAACTGCTCAGAGGTTTTGTGCAGGAAACACTGAAGAAGAGCAGCATTTCTGTGTTGTCAAATTAACTTTCTCTTGTTCAAGTGTGCAACGAATGGAGCAAGGAATGTGAATTTATACACACAGCTTTGTGATTTGTCTCTGCAATAATATAAAGAATATGGAGCTGAATTCAACCTGTGAGCTGTGGGTTTGTCTTCCACTGATGTAACATCTCATAATGAATGTGTTGATGTCTTCACAGAGAGAAGAAGAGGAGTGGTGTCTCTGTGGAGGAGCAGCTGTCCTGCTGTGATCTGTGTCAGGACGTCCTGAAGGATCCAGTCTCTACCAGCTGTGGACACTGGTTCTGCAGACAGTGCATCACCTCATACTGGGACCAGTCTGGTCCCTCAGGAGACTCCTCCTGTCCCCAGTGTGGACAAAGATCCAGAACAAGACCTGTACTGCAGACAGCCAGTCAGACCAGCACTGTACAAAGTAAGACTGAACATGTGTCTGCTGATGTCTTCATTTCTAAAAACAGGACTTGTTGTTTTCTACAGAGTCATTTGTTCTATCACACAGCTCTGACATTTAAGATGATTCTAAAGAGCACAACATGAAAAAGCTTTTCTCTGCTTGTTTTTCTGGAGCTGATGAAAAGAATCAGATTGTCTTTCTTTAGTCTGACATTGTTTGTTGTCTTTCAGCAGATAGTGGTCTGCAGGAGGTTTTAGATGAACATAAGATCAGTCTGAGGAGGAGATGTGAACGTGTGACTGAAGGAACTGATGGAACAGGAAGTAGAACCCTCCTCAACAGGATCTACACTGAGCTCTACATCACAGAGGGACAGAGTGAAGAGGTTAATACCCAACATGAGGTGAGGCAGCTGGAGACAGCTTCCAAGGAGAAGACCCTCTATGACACTCCAATCAGGTGCCAGGACATCTTTAAAGCCTTACCTGACCAACAGAGACACATCAGAGTGGTTCTGACCAACGGCGTCGCTGGTGTTGGAAAAACCTTCTCAGTGCAGAAGTTGACTCTGGACTGGGCAGAGGGCTTGGAAAACCAAGATGTCAGTCTGCTGGTTCTGCTTTCGTTCAGGGAGCTGAACCTGGTCAGAGATGAGCAGTACAGTCTTCTCACGCTGCTCCATGTTTTCCATCCAACATTACAGAAGGTCACAGCAGAGAAGCTGGCTGTCTGTAAAGTTCTGTTCATCTTTGACGGCCTGGATGAAAGCAGACTTTCACTGGATTTCAACAGGAAGGTTGTGTCTGACGTCACACAGAAGTCATCAGTCAACGAGCTGCTGACAAACCTCATCCAGGGGAATCTGCTTCCCTCGGCTCTGGTCTGGATAACTTCCAGACCTGCAGCGGCCAATCAGATCCCTCCTTCATGTGTTGACAGGGTAACAGAAGTACGAGGCTTCACTGACCCACAGAAGGAGGAGTACTTCAGGAGGAGATCCAGTGATGAAGAGCTGTCCAACAGAACCATCTCACACATCAAGACCTCCAGGAGCCTCCACATCATGTGTCAAATCCCAGTCTTCTGCTGGATCACTGCTACAGTTCTGGAGCACATGTTGACTACAGAGCAGAGAGGAGAGCTGCCCAAGACCCTGACTGACCTGTACTCACACTTCCTGCTGGTTCAGACAAAGAGGAAGAAGAACAAGTACCATGAGGGACATGAGACGAGTCCACAGGAGCTGATGGAGGCTGACAGGGAAGTTCTTCTGAAGCTGGGGAGGCTGGCGTTTGAACAACTGGAGAAAGGAAACATCATGTTCTACCAAGAAGACCTGGAGCAGTGTGGTCTTGATGTGACAGAGGCCTTGGTGTACTCAGGAGTTTGTACAGAGATCTTCAAAAGAGAGAGTGTGATCTTCCAGAAAACAGTCTACTGCTTTGTTCATCTGAGCGTTCAGGAGTTTCTGGCTGCAGTCTACATGTTCCACTGTTTCACCAACAGGAAGACACAGGTACTGAAGAAGTTCCTGGGGAAAGACAGAGACTCAAAACCAAAAACTTTTCTTGGGAAGATTTCTAAGATTTTTGGAAACAGTGGTCCATCTCTGGATGTCTTCCTGAGCAGAGCCATGGAGAAATCCCTTCAAAGTAAAAATGGCCACCTGGACCTGTTTGTTCGCTTCCTTCATGGCCTCTCTCTGGAGTCCAACCAGAGACTCTTAGGAGGTCTGCTGGGTCAGACAGAGAACAGTCCAGAAATCATCCAGAGAGCCATCAACAACCTGAAGAAGATGAACATGTCCAACACCTCTCCTGACAGAAGCATCAACATCTTCCACTGTCTGATGGAGATGAACGACCACTCAGTCCATCAGGAGATCCAAGAGTTCCTGAAGTCAGAGAACAGATCAAAGAAGAGTCTCTCTGAGATCCAGTGCTCAGCTCTGGCCTACATGCTGCAGATGTCAGAGGAGGTTCTGGATGAGTTGGACTTAAACAAGTACAACACATCAGAGGAGGGACGACTGAGACTGATCCCAGCTGTGAGGAACTGCAGAAAGGCTCGGTGAGTCCAGACATGATCATTACAATTATCAGTCAGTAGATTAGTAGTTTAGTTGTTCAGATCTACACAGTATTAAATTATTGTCTAATGTCTAACAGGATAAGATGATGAAGTGATGACATTTTCTATCCAAAAGCTCAAACAGCAGTCACTGTGGTAACAACAAACACTTCTGGGCTAATGGTTAATGCTAAAACATGATGGAACAAGTAGAGAAAAGTCATCAAATGAGTGAAGTGACTCAGTAATGTCATTTACCAACATTATCTATTTAAAGTTTGCTGACATTAACATTAGCCTCCATCAACTACTGGTCACACCAGACCAAGAGTGAAGATGAGCTTTATTGCTTCTTCAACTTTTCATTTGAAACAGTGAAGTTGTTGAAGTTTAATGGTAATAGTTGAAAGTCTTTCCATATATGATGTTAAATGAGACAGAAACTCTCAGGTGTTTTCTCTCTTGTTGCTGTAGAGGAGAATTCAGTCTTCTTATACACACCAAAGGTCAATGTCCTGTTCTTCTGATGACATGATGTGAAAACCATGCAGCAAACAGAGATTCTATTGAATTGTTCTCTGAGCTGAACTCATCAGAAATGTTCTGGAGTCAGTTTAAAAACAGTGGACAATCTACATGTTTTTCTAAACAAGATGGCTTCATTCTGACTCTGGGATCAAATCACATGATGGAAACATAAAGGTGACGTCATTTTCCCTCCCTTCATCTGCAAAACAAAGATTCCCATTAAAAGTCTGCAGGTCTGAGAGAGAGTGATGAGAGTTATTGTTTCATGTCAAACACAATAAGATGAGATGAGCTGAACCACAGATGTGAAGAGCAGATGTTGATCATGTTGTGTTGTCATATACACTGAGTGTGTTTTCATTTCAAACTGTCTGATTTTATTCTGATTTTATATTTTCTCTAATCACAGACTTTATAACTGTGGACTCTCAGAGATTCACTGTGAAGTCGTGGCCTCAGCTCTGAAGTCCAACCCCTCCCATCTGACAGAACTGAACCTGAGTGGAAACAACCTGGAGGATTCAGGAGTGAAGATACTGTCCTATGGACTGGAGAGTCCAAACTGTAGACTGGAGACTCTGAGGTCAGTTCACTGACTGGAGCTGTTTTTTCTCTATATTCAGTTCAAATCTTTAAAGTTTGAGTTTTTCATTGGTTGGTACATTTTAGTGATTTCTGTGTGAGGATTTAAAAATGAGCTGGTGAAGAGAAAAGACTCTCTGTTGTAATTAGTAGAAAAAGAAGAAGGTGAGACCAGTCACAGTGTTTGTGATTTAGAGCAGTAGAGAAGGTACAAGTTTGTTGAAACAAGAAAGTTGATGAAAATCAGATCTGCTCATTTGAACGTGACAAAAGCTGCATCTGTCTTCATCAAACAAATACTGCACCAAGCTAAAGTCACAGAGGTGATGATGATGAATGACACCATCAAATCTGAGTTTCTGAGCTTCACCTGGAGACATCACCAGGTGCTGAGGTGTCCAGCAGCAGGAAGCTCTCAGAGGTAAAGTCAGTGGATAAAAAAAGGAAACAAGATGGGATTTGACTTGTTTGAGAGGGTGAAGAACTCAGGAAGTGCATGATGCAGGACAGCTGAAGGCAGGGAGGGACTGACACATGAGAGTAGACTCAGGAAAACAGTCCATAGTTCCTCAGGAGATCACTCCCACTGATCTCAGAGCAGATGTTGTGTTGTGGACAGAAACACAGCAGGTTGTTGTGGAGCTGACAGGACCATGGGAGGACGCAGTAGAAATGTCCTATGAGAGGAAACAGCTCAGATATACAGAGCTGGCAGCAGAGGCAGAGGAGTGTGGTTGGAGACCTAAGGTCCAGTGGAGGTTGGCTGTAGGGCTTTGTTGGCAGATCAGTCCCTGTTACCTGAACTGGCTGTTAGAGAGCTGAGTCTAAAGCAGGCAGTGAAGAACATGGCTGACACTGCAGCCAGTTCCACTTCCAGGCTGTGGGTTAGAAGAAAGGTGAGACAGGCAGAGACAGGTAAGAGCAGAACCTGTAGTGTGAACTCATCAAGCTTTAAACACAAGTGTTTGACTTGTTGCTGCTAAAATGAAGAGGCTCAGCTGGTTTGTTTCGAGGATTACCAAGGTGAGTAAATATGGTGGCTCAGACAGTCTGCTTGTTAGCGTAGCACTCTGTTAGCATGCTAATTAGCCTCTTAATGATCTTAACAGGCTAGTTGTGTAAATGTGAGTGGATGCTTTGTTCCTTGCTAAGATGAGGCAGCTGAGGGTGATCACTGGGCTGTTGCTTGGTGGGTTGAGCAGGATCCTGCTGATGGTAGCAACATGCTGAGCAGCCTGACGTGGAGTTAGCTGCTTGTAGCTGGTTAGCATACTGGTGGCTGCTGATACTGGACTGAATTGAAGCTGTGGTGGAGGGTTGTGTTGAGAGTGTGGCTGGATCTGGGACACTGACACACTGTTGAGCCTTCTGGGTGTCATTGGTCCGACTCAGTGAAACAGCAGTTATTGAGAGGGTGCTCACCTGATGACCCTGTAGACTGACTGCACTCTCACACACACATACACTCACTGTAACACCATGTTACTGCAGAGGTCAGAGGTTAAAGGCCATGATTTATTCAAACCAACAGTGAGCTCTTTGAAACTTTTCCATGCTGCTTTGCAGACTTGGACCTAATGACACAAACCTGCTCAGCTACAAAACACAGGAAGAAGAAGGTGGTGTAAAAAACCAAAGAACAAACAGACTTTTAGTCCAACGTGTCTGATCTGATATTGATCCTCTAGTTAGAGACTGACTGAGGTCAGCAGCATGTTATGAATCTGTGTTGACATGAACAGGTGTCTGAATGTTGTGCTGACATTTGGATGATGTCTGTAGAAGGCTGACATTATGATGATCCACAATAACAGAAGGACAAAGTCACTCTACTCATTTTAGAGAAAAGATCATTGATTAGGACAGATCTGATTATCAATGATTTGATCTTCATCTTTTATTCTTTATTCAGGTTGAAGAACTGCAGGTTGTCAGAGATCAGCTGTTCTTCTCTGGTCTCAGCTCTGAAGTCCAACCCCTCCCATCTGAGACATCTGGACCTGAGTAACAATGACCTGCAGGATTCAGGAGTGAAGGAGCTGTGTGGTTTTCTGCAGAGTCCAGACTGTAGACTGGAGACTCTGGGGTCAGTTCACTGTCTGTTACTGTTGGAGATCTTCTGTCTTTAATCCACAACTGAAGCTCATTTATCTTCACACAGAACTTGAATCCATTCATTTAGAATGAATGACATGTTAAATAGAAATAAATCACTGCAGCACAGGATAACAAAGGAGACTCTGGAGCTGCAAAAGAATGATCCACACGCTGTTAAATATGTTTCATGATTATGAACATTTCAGTCAGTTTGACCTCTTCAGACATTTAACTACTTGTCTCCTCTCCTTTCTGCTCTGGCAGCAGAAACAGTCTAACATTACCTTTAAAAAATCTGCATCACATGTCCATGACATTTTATTCATCATCAGAAGAAATGGCATAAATAAAGTTTAGAGACTCATAAAGAAACTTAATAATAATTTCTGTCCTTATTTACCCTATGTTCTCAGTCTGATTTGAATAGCTGGAAATTATTTCTAACATTTCTTTTCTGTTCTAGTCATGTGATCATATTATTTACACCTCGTCCTATGAGTTTGGGACATTGCTATTACCAAATTTACCTGCAGATTTAAGCATTTCTTCCCATATTGTATTAAGTACTTTACTCATGGTTCTGATAATGTTACTTATAATTAACAACTCTGCATCTTGGAACATGAACATGCTCATTGCTGGATCAAGAAACCCTGGGTTGACTTAACAAGTTGAAAACCACCATGGTATGACTGCTGAGTGACACTGTGGTTGTTAGGTTGAAGAAAATCAGATAACGAAAAGATATCCTGGGTATGTTGAACTTGCTTGTAGTACATGCTTCAGGAACAGAAGGGGAACGGATGCCAAAATAAAAAAAAACAGAAACCAGCAAAAGCAAAAAAAAAAGAAGCAAAATTCAAACAGGAACAAAAAACACTAGAAATACTAGATAAACAACTTCAAACCAAAAACCCAGAAACCAAAATCATTTTGAGGGTGGTTCCTGACAGGTTGTTCCACAGTCAGTTGTCCTGATCTCACACTGAGAATTATTCCTTCAGGTTCAGTTCATTTCAGTCAGTTGTCATGAATAATGTCTGTTCACTTCAATCAAACCTTCACAACTCACACACTGGTATTTCTCCCAGTCAGAGGACTCATGTTTTCTAAATACACTGTAGAAAATGTCCAGTGGTCGTTGGTCAAAGACAATTTTTATCACAACAACAGACAGATCTATTATTATTAATACAAATGATGATAATCATATTATTATTAATATTGTTGTTGTTACTATTATTATTATTCATTGATCAGGACAGATCTGATTATCAATGATTTGATCTTCATCTTTTATTCTTTATTCAGGTTGAGGGGCTGCTGGTTGTCAGAGATCAGCTGTTCTTCTCTGGTCTCAGCTCTGAAGTCCAACCCCTCCCATCTGAGAGATCTGGACCTGAGCTTCAACAAGCTGCAGGATTCAGGAGTGAAGGATCTGTGTGGTTTTCTGCAGAGTCCAGACTGTAGACTGGAGACTCTGGGGTCAGTTCACTGTCTGTTACTGTTGGAGATCTTCTATCTTTAATCCACAACTGAACCTCATTTATCTTCACACAGAACTTGAATCCATTCATTTAGAATGAATGACATGTTAAATAGTGGTTGTTCCATATTGTCAGTTGTTCTGATCTCACACTGAGAATTATTCCTTCAGGTTCAGTTCATTTCAGTCAGTTGTCATCAATAATGTCTGTTCACTTCAATCAAACCTTCACAACTCACACACTGGTATTTCTCCCAGTCAGAGGACTCATGTTTTCTAAATACACTGTAGAAAATGTCCAGTGGTCGTTGGTCAAAGACAATTTTTATCACAACAACAGACAGAAGATCCTCACAGCTGATATTTGGACAATGTTAGATTTTTCAGTTGATTTCAGTGACCTGTCAGGATGAATGTCTGTTTGATCAAATTGTGTGTGTGTGTGTTTTAATCTTTAACACAAGTGTGAAAATTGTTGTATTTTTTCATCCAGTTGAATTTACTTGTTAAATGTGTGAAGGAGGAAAAGTTTAAAGGAGCTCACTGTTGGTTTGACATGTTTCACTCCATTAACTGACAATCTGGTTTTGTAAAGTTCCTCAGGTGATTTGAAAGATATTATTATTATTATTATTATTATTATTATTATTATTATTATTATTATTATTATTATTATCATACAAAGATCATTGATTAGGACAGATCTGATTATCAATGATTTGATCTTCATCTTTTATTCTTTATTCAGGTTGATGAACTGCAGGTTGTCAGAGATCAGCTGTTCTTCTCTGGTCTCAGCTCTGAAGTCCAACCCCTCCCATCTGAGAGAACTGGACCTGAGTCTCAACTACCTGCAGGATTCAGGAGTGAAGGAGCTGTGTGGTTTTCTGCAGAGTCCAGACTGTAGACTGGAGACTCTGAGGTCAGACTCCATATTTTATTTCTGTGCTGAGATGAATCTGATGTGAAAGTTGTGTTGACTCTAACCTGCAGACATCCGGCTCATATTATACTGATCCACACTGAGGATCTTAATGGTAAAGTCAGTTTTCTTCTTCTGTGGTTTAGTCCAGTGACTGTTTCTCTTCAAATTTCACCTCATGAGTTTTTAAATAACAACAAAAACACATTGAATCTGTCCGACAATAACAAATCTATAATCAGTAGCTGATGGTTCCAACACTTTTCTAAGGCTCTGTAATGTTTGTACTGACTGAAATATTCAGAATAACAAGTTCTGTTTCTGTTTGTTTCAACACTGTAAAGAAGTTTTAGCAGGTTAAATATCTGAACTCAGTTCAGCAGGTTTTTTTGTCTGTCGTTCCATAAACCAGTTGATTTGATATATATTTCTATAAATGTGTTGACATTTCTCCAAAGTTCAGTCTGACATGTTTGTTCTCTTTGAAAACTTGAGGATCTTTAGTTGAATCTCAGATAAATGTGTCTGCACAGCCTGAGTTTGTATAGATGGAGCCTGTGGTGGAGCTGCAGAGTTTAAGAGCTGAAGTCACTACGTCTTTATTGAAACAGCAGCATGTTGTCATTAATATTAATGAGAGCTGTTTTTCCCTTTGTGTCTCTGACTGTTTTTAACCTGCATCCTGTTGGTTCAGGTGTTTGGAGTTTCCAGTTTCTAAACTTGTTCATTCTAAACCTTCTTCAGCTCTGAACAGATGATGAAACACTGAATGGTTTCAAGCAGGAACTTTGTCTCCTAAACTCACATCTTTTATTCTTTATTCAGGTTGAGGGGCTGCAGGTTGTCAGACATCAGCTGTTCTTCTCTGGTCTCAGCTCTGAAGTCCAACCCCTCCCATCTGAGAGATCTGGACCTGAGTGACAACAACAAGCTGCAGGATTCAGGAGTGAAGGAGCTGTGTGGTTTTCTGCAGAGTCCAGACTGTAGACTGGAGACTCTGAGGTCAGTAGTTGGAGTCAGTCCATGCTGCTTCCATCAGTATTGTCCTAAACACAGTTAGTATCAGAGCAAAGATCCAGTGTTTCCTGTAAAGCTGGGACCTTCTCAGTGGCTGCTTTCCTCAGTGAAGCTGTGAGAGGAGAATGGTGACAGGCTTCAGGATTGGACAGAAAGACAGAGAGACAGAGAACAGTCAGCCAATCAGATCAGCCAGAAGCTGATGAAGAGTCTCTGTAAACACTGATTGACCTCCTCTCTGCTCTGTCTCTCTCTCTCTGCAGCTGGAAGTGAGGATGAGCTGTGTCCTGATGATCCAGATGTTGAAGCAGCAGCAGCAGCAGCTTGTGTGTAGAGAGGCTCTGACTGGACCATGTTACTGGGAGGTAGAGTGGAGAGGAGAGCTTCATCCAGCAGTGACTGACAGAGGAATCAGAAGAAGTGGAGATGACTCTCAGTGCTGCAGTCTGAACTGATCTGAGAACAGCTCCACTGTCAGACACAGAGTCCAGTCCACCATCATCCCTGTGTGTTCCTCTGGATCTGACAGAGCAGCATCAGTGTGTCTGGACTTCAACTTGATAACGTTGAGCTGAAGTTAATCTGAGGCTTCAGCAGTGTTACACAAATCAAGTCATTCTCTTCCACAGTTTTTCTCTTTGACTCGTCTTTAGTTCTGGTGTTTTTACAGCAGAATAATAATTCATTTACATTTACTCACACTGTTCCTATGAAAAAAAGAAAAGATTGTTCCTCTGTTTTTTAGTATTTCTCCATTCATCCATCATCACAGTCAGAGGACACTGCAGAGAGGTTTTAGTGAGGAAATGACAGTGACACAGTCATTGAAATGGTCTGCAGCTCTGTACTTCTGTCATCAACACTCTGCTTCTTTGTTCACTGACGTTGGATGTGACATGATGTTAAAAATAAAGTGTAGATTTCATATCTGAGCCTGACAGATTTGATTTGATCTCACAGTCAGAAACACTTTGTTTTAAACTTCAGCTGCTGAAAACGTTTCCAGGTTGTAGTTGAGATATTTCCTACAGTCACCTGAAGGCAGCACAGGGTCAGTATGAACCATGCATGTAGAGAGAAGCTGATCAGAGGTCAGTGCTGGTTTGAGTTCAGGAAAGAACAACACTGAATGTTTCTGTGCTGTAACATGAAAACATGGTTTCAGTCTTTTCACCTGAGTTTTGTTGCTCCAGGTTCAAAGTGTTGAAATGAAGCAGCTGCTGATTCAGATACCTGAGCTGTTGTGTTGTATCTTCCTGATCCAGGACAGACTGCTCACCTGGACTGTTTCATTCCTCCTGTATCACCTGTGTTATATATCAGCCTGATGTAGAAACTGTCTGTATCCACCCGGTAGAACATGTGTGTTAGAACAGCACAGTTATACAGTCAATATGGAGGATTTACTCTCAGAGATTTGACAGGAATCAACAGATATTCAGGAGGTATTTTCCCTCCGAAGCAGCAGGTGGCGCTAAAGTCTCCGACACGCTGGTGACGCGGCGGAAGTGACGTAATTTTCGCGGGAAATGCAGACGGTTTCTCTCGGTGTCCTCGGTGTCTCTGTAACGTCTTCGTCCTTCACGATCCTGGTTCTGAATCGAGGCAGATAAACGGCGCAGATCGGCTTCAGTCCGGGACCAGAGTCTGTGTTTCAGTGTTTCTTCTCCTGAGTTGAATCTGACAGAGAAGAAACAGGATGAAGTATTTCACCAGACTGAGAGTCAGGAGAGTCTACAAGTGGCGTGGAGAGCCTTTAAGTTTCAACAGGAAGTTAAAAACCTGTGAATACAGGTGAGGACGACTCTTCTGTCTCCACAGCTTTGACTGTTCATCACATTTCATGCTTTTATTTTGGACAAATCAACTTCTCTGCGCTTTTATTGTGACATGAATCAAAGCGGCGCTGAGTCATTTCTCGGTCTGTGTCTCAGCTCTCTGTCCATCAGTGTGGAGGGTCTCCCGAGGACCACCGTCATCTCCACCGGCCAACACATCCTCATCGAGGGGGAGGATGAAGACAACCCGTACGTGGCCAGAGTCATCCGGCTGTTCGGTGACGGTGAGTCCCGGAGGAGGAGCCGGAAGTAGCCGAGTTTGTGGAAGACTGCACCTGTACAGAGTGTGCAGTTAGCGGTTAAAATACTGCATCATTCCAGACCTTTATTCTCATCATATATGTGTGCAGACAGGGAAAGGTAGAGGAGAGAATAAAGACACAGTTTGAAGACAAAGCCTTCCCACTGGGATCAACTACAACCGTTGGTCATGATGAGTTCAGGTTCACGTCTCTCACGTGTCTTTCCTCCTGCTGTGTGTCAGAGAGCGGGAAGCAGAAGAAGGCGGTGGTTCAGTGGTTCGTCCGCGTGTCTGAAGTGCCTCCGAGCAAACTGAAGCTGCTGGGCAGAGAGCCTCACCCGCAGGAGATCTTCTACTATCAGGGTCGCAGCTGTGACGACGAGGTCAACGCCGAGTCCATCCTCAGACCTGTGCAGGTGATTGTTGGTCCTCTCGGGGTGCAGACGGATCTGACCGCACTCTGTCAAACTTCTACCACCCACACAGTAACATCTGTCTGAAACCAGGACTGTCCCTCTGCAGCTGTGGTCCTGGTTCAGGACAGAGCAGCTTTCTTGTGTTTTTGTCTGAACTGGCCCTTTAACTCCGTCTGTTTTCGCTCACAGGTGAGGCACCTGGACGGAGCGGCCGCGTTCCCGGACTCTGACGATAAAGACACTCTGTATGTGAAGCTGTCCTGGGACTCCAAGACCTTCAGGGTGGTGGACTCTGCCTCCGCTGAACCGGCTCCGGCTTCCTCCCCTCCTCCCCGTCCCAAACCCTCCCTCCCTCCCTCGCCCCCCTGCTCCCCGCCCGCGGCAGCTCCGGCGTCTCGCGGCCCCTCTCGGCGCGCCCTGCCCACGCCGGACCCCGCCATCCTGCGCAAAGCCTCCTCAGGGGACGTGAGGTACAGCAGGGCCACGATGAGCGCGGGGAAGGTTGCTACCGCCGCCGAGGCCGAGTCCCTGCACTCTGCCACCAAACTGTCGGCCCTAAAATGTCTGAGCGCCAAGAGGAGGAACGCCTCGAACGCCTCGGCCAGACGCCCGGAGTCCGCAAGAAGCTGGAGCTGAGCAGTGAGTGTTTAAAAACACACAGGAGGTGTTTTCACTGATCCACAGTCGACTCAGGTGTGTGTTTGTTTCCTCGTCCCGTCAGGTCCAGAGAAGATGACCCGAGAGGACATCCTGAGCCAGCTGCTGGACCAGGAGCTGGAGTCGGGGAAGGAAGTCCTGTCTTCCAGAAGTGGAGAGAGCCTAGAGGAGTCACTGAAGAGATCCATGACAGATGAGTGAATAACACACCTGTACGTCACCACAGAGTGTTTTTGTTTCTCAAAATGTAGAAAATAGTCGACCTCATCCTTCAAGAGAAAAATCCACAAACATGCGCTATGAAGCAGAAACTTCACACTTTGTCTCTGAAAGTCGTCGTATCGTTGAGCGTTTCTTTTGGAAGAGAGACCAAGACCACAAATAACAAGATAACTCATCTAAAAAGCAGAATCACACACCGATTCAGAGAATCACAGCAGTATTTAAAATATCAGAAAGCAGGAATGAGGGACTGTGTGTTCTTTTACTTTGCTAAGAGGAAGAAGAAAAGGCTGTTTGGATGAAAGTCAGGTATAAATGCAGCCTCTGAACACTTGTTATTGTCTGTCTGTGACAGCTGGTTGTCTTGCAGCAGAATCCTCTCGTCGTGTGATGAATTCCTGTGTTTGTGTCCTCAGACAGGGAAGTCGGTCAGCAGCTCGTGTCCTGACGGTTGGACTCACTACAGGAGACGTTGTTACATCCTCAGCTCGTCTGTGGCCAGCTGGGCCAGCGCCGAGAGGACCTGCTCTCTGCTGTAAACACACACTTTCACTATTTATAACGACAAAATATCTTCTCATTCGTCTTTATCATGAAACTCTGTCTCAGCTGGGATGAAATCTGCCATCAGCTGCCACAAAGGCTCGTTTATGCTTCCTGTATGAAAATAGATGCATCCATCTCACACGGTGGAACTGTCACTGCCCACGTACATCCACTAGAGGGCAGCTCAGAGTCAAATGTTTTTTAATACTTGATCATTTTCAGATCTATAAGACATTAAATACACAAAATGTAAACTTCAAGTGGAGGACACAAAGAACAAGAAGAAGTAACAGGTGGTCTGTGAGGCCTTTAAATATGTATAACACTGAGCATAAACAAGTTGTCTTTGTTTGAGTGTTTAACATTTCCTCTTCCCACTGTGTCAGCTTTAACAGCAGCCTGACCAGTGTGAAGTCCAGGAGAGACATGACCTGGCTGTGGAAGTTTGCCGGGAAGAAGCCATTTTGGATCGGTGAGTGAACGCTTTCATCAGTGACGGATTCAACGTGCAACAAAGATTCACAAGGTCCAGAACCGTTGTGTTCTGTGTTCAGTCCTGAAAACTCCCTGCAGGCTTTGTGCCATTCTTTGAAGTGTTATTACAGGCCTAATAAGTCTTGAATTTAATGTGGGGAACCTGCAGAAATCCTCATGGACCACAGTCCAGTTGACAGCAGTATCATTAATATTCTCTGATTGTTTCAGGTCCACTGATAAACTTGTCTTCTTTTTGTTTGCTTGCACCTTGGTAACATTTTCAGGACTTTTAAGGCTGCGATCGTGCTTCATCACCTGATACTGTGACTTTCATCAGGCTGAAACAAGTGATTTATGTAAAGTCCAGATACAGAAAAAAGAGATTTAGGATGAGAATACTAAATCATCCCCAGTGTCTGCTGAGTGTCCCGGTCAGGATCCGTCACTGTCCAGTTTCCAGGTAGCCCACTCCTCTTCCATGTTCCTCAGGTCTGTCTGGAGGTCCGGGTCGCTGGATGTGGGCTGACGGTCGGTCCGTGTCCTTCTCCAGACTGAGGGGGGCGCCGCAGGGTCGCGTCGGGTCTAACGACGGCTCGGACTGCGTGCTGGTCGAAAACCCCAGGAGCTGGATTTCCACGAGCTGCTCCGCCGAAACTCAACATACATTCATCTGTTCGTCGGCGGCCCACACTCACTGAGAGACGCGGCATATTTACCGCCATCAGCCCGTCATAACGACCCGTGTGAACTAAGTCATATTTAATGTTACGCAATGACGCTGCTCTGTACATTAGGTTTCATATGTTTGTCATAATAAAGATTGCTGTGCAAAACTAAATTCTTGACAGTTTCAATACGTCAGTTCTCAACATTGTTGGTATAAAAGTCAACAAATAACAGAATGTGTTCAAAACTGAACAAAAATAAACCATCACATCATCAAATGAATATGTAGTAGTCCTTCCATTAGCAGTAGAGCTCTAATCCTGGCTGGCATGTTCCCCACGAGCCTTTCACACTGTTGAGGGGGAATCTTGTCCCATTCTTCTTGAATTACTGCTTTTAATTCTTCTAAACTCTTTGGTTTACGCTTTGAAACAGACCTTTTGATAATCCACCACAGATTTTCAATGGGGCTCATGTCCGGGGATTGAACTGGCCACTCTAAGACCTGGATACAGTGCTCCTACAGCCAAGTTCTGCTGGCCCTGGATGTGTGGTGAGGAGCATTATCTTGTTGAATCATCCAGTTTTGACCTGGACTGAACAGTGCACGTGAAGAAGGGAGCATGTGTCCAATGTGCCATCACAGACAGTGAGATGACCAACACCAGCAGCACTCATGCATCCCCAAACCATGATACTGCCTCCACCATGCCACCAAGCTCCACCTGCGTACCCTCACATTATCAGAAGGAGGACAAAGCCGGAAACTGGACTCATCTGACCACAGAATCTTCTTCCAGTTCCTGGCTGTCCAGTTCTTGTGTGCTTGGGCCCAACGACTCCGGGCTAACCTCTGTCTCTCATTGATCAGGGGCTTGATCTAAAAGTCAGCCACGTACAGTGTGGGTGGAACACTGGACACCAGTTTGGTTTGACGTCATTCGTCATTTGATGTCATTCAGTGGTTTTCCCTGCACATGCGGATCAGGATGTGGTCATTTCTTGCTGAGGAAACCCTTGGACGCCCAGATCTTGGTTTGTCTTCCAAGCTGTTGGTTCGTCTGTATTTCTGCAGAGTGTATCCAGCTGCTGAAGGTCTGGCGGCAGCTGTACCCTTCCTGGCTGAGAATCTGTATCTTCAGGTGTTTCCTGCGTTAGGTTCCTTGTTTTAGCCATTTTTGTCTCTGAAGAACTTTTTAAATGTGCTGGCTTTATATAGACACAAAGCACAGCCACAAAAATGGTGTCTTTTAATAAAAAGCACGACCTTCATTAGTGGATCACTGATGAAGCTCGTGACAAATGCTCATGCTGTTATTCTGCAACTTCTGCTACATCAAGTCATCTAGGAACTGTAAATTATACATGAAGGTCTTTTAAAGACCATAAACATTACATCTCCTCTGAGCAGCTGATCACCGCCTGGAAACAGAACGAGGTCCAGGTCCATGAGATCCAGGTCCACCTCTGATCAAACAATAAAAGATAAGGAGGAAGAACTGAATGATATCATATAAAAACTGATCATCACAGCTGTCACTGTTAAAATGTTAGTTTTACAGCTTCAGGTTCACACACAAAGATAAACATGTACAGCTGAAAATATTTCTTTCAAAGATTGAAGTCTTCACCAACAGACTGTAAACACTCATTTTCAACTTCAGGTTATTTTCTAACATTAAAGCCTGACTGCAGCTACTTTGAACCACTGAAGCTGTTTATCACTTCATTCAGGATTTAACTGTCTACAACTGTGGCTGTAATAGGTTTGTGGTGTGGCCAGCAGAGGGCGACACAACACCACAGAGAACTTTGATGATGCTTTGCGATGAAACAAAGTTGGACAGAGTAAATTACACTGTTTGCATGATGAAACTAGTTTTATTCTTCTTTTATTACATGTTTCCTGTTTCCTCCACTCTTTCAGCAGAACCTGTGTGATGACTTTTATTTCACCAGTTCACAGCACTGACATGTCTGGATGGAAGAAAGTATAATAGAAGTGAAGGAAAGTTGAGCAACTGAAACTTCAAAAATAACAGTGTTAATGACTTTAGAGTCGCAGTGTTTCTGGGTTTATTCCAGCTGCTGATCAAATGAATCTGAGCTCATTTATGACCTGGATAATTAAAATCTAATGTAATCACCTTTAGATTTTTCTTTAGCTCAGAACCTGCAGAGCGACACGTGCACACTAACGTAAATACACACGACAGCGTAGGCTACGTAGACTCTACCTGGATCCTACGCCACGTTCAAACAACCACCTGGTGGATTGTAGGAGTATTTGCACAACAGACCCGGAAAATAAACTTTCACCGGAAATCGAAGGCGTCGTCTCCGTGTTCGTAGCTAACAGCGCGCGGACAGTCAGAAAACTTCATCTGAAAGCTTCATAGTTTGAGCTGTGAGTGACTGTTGAACGTTGGGAGCGACTTTTCCAACCGTTTATTTCCGTTAGGAGCGGCTGACCGTTACTGCGCTGATTTTAATGCAGAGGTCGAAGCTCGTCGAAGTTTAACGAAGTAAAATCGTGAGAAAAGTTGGTTTTCTGTGAGTCCAGCGCCGAGAAAGACAGGAGGGAGAAAGAGGATATAACGGAATCACAGGTTTGAACCGAACACAGCCGAGAAAACAAGAGAAGAGGACGAAACAAACAGACTGAAAGTGAAAGTATGAAGTCAGTCCAGACGCCATTTTGACTCCACAGCAGAAATAAACAGGACGTGTGCAGGGTGAGTGATAATATCAGGTCTATAAATAATGATTGTTCACATTATTGATTCATCTGCTGAATGTTTGTGTTTAGACCGTCGTACTGTTTTATAGATAAACCCCCAGTATAAAGTCACAGAGTCTCAGAGTCACATCTTCACATGTTGTTCCCTTTTTTATTTTCCTGGTTTCTTCGCTCTCACAGATAAATATGGAACATGTGATGTTTATGTGAAGTCTGAGCAGTTGTTGGGTTTAAACCACAGTCACAGTTTGTCTTTATGATGGATAGAAAATACTCATGGTTTTAATTCTACTAATGTCAAATAACTAAGATGGAGAAGTGACTGGGTTTATTAAACTGTGTGTGTGTCTCCAGTGTTACAGGTTTACCTCTCAGACCAGAGAAGATGAAGGATTTGGAGGAAGAGGAGGACAGAGCAGAGTCTCCAGGATCCAGCTGTCTGTCTATGAAGAGTGACTGGTCCAAAGATTTTAATCCTCCACTCTTCAGTAATGAACCTGGACCCTCAGACAGAAAGTAAGAGACAGTTTCTACTGTAAGCTGACCTGAAGATGATTCAGTTTTCTAATGTTGTTTAATAACCTTTATTACAACACTGAGTTTTTAAAAATGCATCTTTAAATGAGCACTGACAGCCTTATTTCCTCCACTGAAGAGAACTCAACAACTGTTCTGAAATATTTATTGTTTTTTCTTCAACCAGTATTTCAGGTTCAGTAGCAGAGGACAGATGGTTTAGTTTGAGCCACTTCCTTTCTAGACATCTGGTTGATACTGCCAAAAATACCATCCTATTTTTAGGACTTATTAATGTGTATTCCAAGATAATAAATCACCAGAGCCATCTGCAAAGCTGTCGTCATTATACATGTTAAAAAAATCAAAGTTCATCCCTCACAGCTACGGACTACCTCAACTAAACTATACATCTGCTCTTTACAAGTGTTAAAATGTGTAAAGTTTGTGTTTTCTCCACAGACGGAGAGCAGAGTCTCCAGGATCCAGCTGTCTGTCTATGAAGAGTGACTGGTCCAAAGAAAAACCTCCACTCTTCAGTAATGAACCTGGACCCTCAGACACAAAGTAAGAGACAGTTTCTACTGTGAACTGACCTGAAGATGATTCAGTTTTCTAATGTTGTTTAATAACCTTTATTACAACACTGAGTTTTTAAAAATGCATCTTTAAATGAACTGTCTCTTGTTCAAATGCATAAAAATGGAACAAGGGAATGTGAATTTCTACACACAGCCTGCTGATTCATCTTACAGATAATGTAAAGACTGTAGAGCTGCGTTCATCTTTTGAGCTGGAGGTTTGTCTTCCACTGATGTAACATCTCATAATGAATGTGTTGATGTCTTCACAGAAAGAGGAAGAGGAGTGGTGTTTCTGTGGAGGAGCAGCTGTCCTGCTGTGATCTGTGTCAGGACGTCCTGAAGGATCCAGTCTCTACAGCCAGTCAGACCAGCACTGTATGGGGCGGCTGTGGCTCAGGAGGTAGAGCAGTCATGTGTAGTCATGTGTGCAAATGTGTGTGTCTGTGTTAGAAAGCACTATTGTATGGAAGTGCTGTATGAATGTGTGTGTGACTGGGGTGAATGTGATCTGTAGTGTGAAGCTCTTTGAGTGGTCGAAAAGACTAGGAAAGCGCTATATAAGTACAGTCCATTACTACACAAAGTAAGACTGAACATGTGTCTGCTGATGTCATCATTTGTGAAAACAGGACTTGTTGTTTTCTACAGAGTCATTTGTTCTATCACACAGCTCTGACATTTAAGATGATTCTAAAGAGCACAACATGAAAAAGCTTTTCTCTGCTTGTTTTTCTGGAGCTGATGAAAAGAATCAGATTGTCTTTCTTTAGTCTGACAGTGTTTGTTGTCTTTCAGCAGATAGTGGTCTGCAGGAGGTTTTAGATGAACATAAGATCAGTCTGAGGAGGAGATGTGAACGTGTGACTGAAGGAACTGATGGAACAGGAAGTAGAACCCTCCTCAACAGGATCTACACTGAGCTCTACATCACAGAGGGACAGAGTGAAGAGGTTAATACCCAACATGAGGTGATGCAGCTGGAGACAGCTTCCAAGGAGAAGACCCTCCATGACACTCCAATCAGGTGCCAGGACATCTTTAAAGCCTTACCTGACCAACAGAGACACATCAGAGTGGTTCTGACCAACGGCGTCGCTGGTGTTGGAAAAACCTTCTCAGTGCAGAAGTTCACTCTGGACTGGGCAGAGGGCTTGGAAAACCAAGATGTCAGTCTGCTGGTTCTGCTTTCGTTCAGGGAGCTGAACCTGATCAGAGATGAGCAGTACAGTCTTCTCACGCTGCTCCATGTTTTCCATCCAACATTACAGAAGGTCACAGCAGAGAAGCTGGCTGTCTGTAAAGTTCTGTTCATCTTTGACGGCCTGGATGAAAGCAGACTTTCACTGGATTTCAACAACAGGAAGGTTGTGTCTGACGTCACACAGAAGTCATCAGTCAACCAGCTGCTGACAAACCTCATCCAGGGGAATCTGCTTCCCTCGGCTCTGGTCTGGATAACTTCCAGACCTGCAGCGGCCAATCAGATCCCTCCTTCATGTGTTGACAGGGTAACAGAAGTACGAGGCTTCACTGACCCACAGAAGGAGGAGTACTTCAGGAGGAGATCCAGTGATGAAGAGCTGTCCAACAGAACCATCTCACACATCAAGACCTCCAGGAGCCTCCACATCATGTGTCAAATCCCAGTCTTCTGCTGGATCACTGCTACAGTTCTGGAGCACATGTTGACTACAGAGCAGAGAGGAGAGCTGCCCAAGACCCTGACTGACCTGTACTCACACTTCCTGCTGGTTCAGACAAAGAGGAAGAAGAACAAGTACCATGAGGGACATGAGACGAGTCCACAGGAGCTGACGGAGGCTGACAGGGAAGTTCTTCTGAAGCTGGGGAGGCTGGCGTTTGAACATCTGGAGAAAGGAAACATCATGTTCTACCAAGAAGACCTGGAGCAGTGTGGTCTTGATGTGACAGAGGCCTTGGTGTACTCAGGAGTTTGTACAGAGATCTTCAAAAGAGAGAGTGTGATCTTCCAGAAAACAGTCTACTGCTTTGTTCATCTGAGCGTTCAGGAGTTTCTGGCTGCAGTCTACATGTTCCACTGTTTCACCAACAGGAAGACACAGGTACTGGAGGACTTCCTGGGAAAAGACAGAGACTCAAAACCAAAAACTTTTCTTGGGAAGATTTCTAAGATTTTTGGAAACAGTGGTCCATCTCTGGATGTCTTCCTGAGCAGAGCCATGGAGAAATCCCTTAAAAGTAAAAATGGCCACCTGGACCTGTTTGTTCGCTTCCTTCATGGCCTCTCTCTGGAGTCCAACCAGAGACTCTTAGGAGGTCTGCTGGGTCAGACAGACAACAGTCCAGAAATCATCCAGAGAGTCATCAACAACCTGAAGAAGATGAACACGTCCAACATCTCTCCTGACAGAAGCATCAACATCTTCCACTGTCTGATGGAGATGAACGACCACTCAGTCCATCAGGAGATCCAAGAGTTCTTGAAGTCAGAGAACAGATCAGAGAAGGAACTCTCTGTGATCCAGTGCTCAGCTCTGGCCTACATGCTGCAGATGTCAGAGGAGGTTCTGGATGAGTTGGACCTGAACAAGTACAACACATCAAAGGAGGGACGACGGAGACTGATCCCAGCTGTGAGGAACTGCAGAAAGGCTCGGTGAGTCCAGACATGATCATTACAATTATCAGTCAGTAGATTAGTAGTTTAGTTGTTCAGATCTACACAGTATTAAATGATTGTCTAATGTCTAACAGGATAAGATGATGAAGTGATGACATTTTCTATCCAAAAGGTCAAACAGCAGTCACTGTGGTAACAACAAACACTTCTGGGCTAATGGTTAATGCTAAAACATGATGGAACAAGTAGAGAAAAGTCATCAAATGAGTGAAGTGACTCAGTAATGTCATTTACCAACATCATCTATTTAAAGTTTGCTGACATTAACATTAGCCTCCATCAACTACTGGTCACACCAGACCAAGAGTGAAGATGAGCTTTATTGCTTCTTCAACTTTTCATTTGAAACAGTGAAGTTGTTGAAGTTTAATGGTAATAGTTGAAAGTCTTTCCATATATGATGTTAAATGAGACAGAAACTCTCAGGTGTTTTCTCTCTTGTTGCTGTAGAGGAGAATTCAGTCTTCTTATACACACCAAAGGTCAATGTCCTGTTCTTCTGATGACATGATGTGAAAACCATGCAGCAAACAGAGATTCTATTGAATTGTTCTCTGAGCTGAACTCATCAGAAATGTTCTGGAGTCAGTTTAAAAACAGTGGACAATCTACATGTTTTTCTAAACAAGATGGCTTCATTCTGACTCTGGGATCAAATCACATGATGGAAACATAAAGGTGACGTCATTTTCCCTCCCTTCATCTGCAAAACAAAGATTCCCATTAAAAGTCTGCAGGTCTGAGAGAGAGTGATGAGAGTTATTGTTTCATGTCAAACACAATAAGATGAGATGAGCTGAACCACAGATGTGAAGAGCAGATGTTGATCATGTTGTGTTGTCATATACACTGAGTGTGTTTTCATTTCAAACTGATTTTATTCTGATTTTATATTTTCTCTAATCACAGACTTGATTACTGTCGACTCTCAAAGATTCACTGTGAAGTCGTGGCCTCAGCTCTGAAGTCCAACCCCTCCCATCTGACAGAACTGGACCTGAGTGGAAACTGGGACCTGAAGGATTCAGGAGTGAAGATACTGTCCTCAGGACTGGAGAGTCCAAACTGTAGACTGGAGACTCTGAGGTCAGTTCACTGACTGGAGCTGTTTTTTGTCTATATTCAGTTCAAATCTTGAAAGTTTGAGTTTTTCATTGGTTGGTACATTTTAGTGATTTCTGTGTGAGGATTTAAAAATGAGCTGGTGAAGAGAAAAGACTCTCTGTTGTAATTAGTAGAAAAAGAAGAAGGTGAGACCAGTCACAGTGTTTGTGATTTAGAGCAGTAGAGAAGGTACAAGTTTGTTGAAATAAGAAAGTTGATGAAAATCAGATCTGCTCATTTGAACGTGACAAAAGCTGCATCTGTCTTCATCAAACAAATACTGCACCAAGCTAAAGTCACAGAGGTGATGATGATGAATGACACCATCAAATCTGAGTTTCTGAGCTTCACCTGGAGACATCACCAGGTGCTGAGGTGTCCAGCAGCAGGAAGCTCTCAGAGGTAAAGTCAGTGGATAAAAAAAGGAAACAAGATGGGATTTGACTTGTTTGAGAGGGTGAAGAACTCAGGAAGTGCATGATGCAGGACAGCTGAAGGCAGGGAGGGACTGACACATGAGAGTAGACTCAGGAAAACAGTCCATAGTTCCTCAGGAGATCACTCCCACTGATCTCAGAGCAGATGTTGTGTTGTGGACAGAAACACAGCAGGTTGTTGTGGAGCTGACAGGACCATGGGAGGACGCAGTAGAAATGTCCTATGAGAGGAAACAGCTCAGATATACAGAGCTGGCAGCAGAGGCAGAGGAGTGTGGTTGGAGACCTAAGGTCCAGTGGAGGTTGGCTGTAGGGCTTTGTTGGCAGATCAGTCCCTGTTACCTGAACTGGCTGTTAGAGAGCTGAGTCTAAAGCAGGCAGTGAAGAACATGGCTGACACTGCAGCCAGTTCCACTTCCAGGCTGTGGGTTAGAAGAAAGGTGAGACAGGCAGAGACAGGTAAGAGCAGAACCTGTAGTGTGAACTCATCAAGCTTTAAACACAAGTGTTTGACTTGTTGCTGCTAAAATGAAGAAGCTCAGCTGGTTTGTTTCGAGGATTACCAAGGTGAGTAAATATGGTGGCTCAGGCAGTCTGCTTGTTAGCGTAGCACTCTGTTAGCATGCTAATTAGCCTCTTGATGATCTTAACAGGCTAGTTGTGTAAATGTGAGTGGATGCTTTGTTCCTTGCTAAGATGAGGCAGCTGAGGGTGATCACTGGGCTGTTGCTTGGTGGGTTGAGCAGGATCCTGCTGATGGTAGCAACATGCTGAGCAGCCTGACGTGGAGTTAGCTGCTTGTAGCTGGTTAGCATACTGGTGGCTGCTGATACTGGACTGAATTGAAGCTGTGGTGGAGGGTTGTGTTGAGAGTGTGGCTGGATCTGGGACACTGACACACTGTTGAGCCTTCTGGGTGTCATTGGTCCGACTCAGTGAAACAGCAGTTATTGAGAGGGTGCTCACCTGATGACCCTGTAGACTGACTGCACTCTCACACTCACACATACACTCACTGTAACACCATGTTACTGCAGAGGTCAGAGGTTAAAGGCCATGATTTATTCAAACCAACAGTGAGCTCTTTGAAACTTTTCCATGCTGCTTTGCAGACTTGGACCTAATGACACAAACCTGCTCAGCTACAAAACACAGGAAGAAGAAGGTGGTGTAAAAAACCAAAGAACAAACAGACTATTAGTCCAACGTGTCTGATCTGATATTGATCCTCTAGTTAGAGACTGACTGAGGTCAGCAGCATGTTATGAATCTGTGTTGACATGAACAGGTGTATGAATGTTGAGCTGACATTTGGATGATGTCTGTAGAAGGCTGACATTATGATGATCCACAATAACAGAAGGACAAAGTCCCTCTACTCATTTTAGAGAAAAGATCATTGATTAGGACAGATCTGATTATCAATGATTTGATCTGCATCTTTTATTCTTTATTCAGGTTGAAGAACTGCAGGTTGTCAGAGATCAGCTGTTCTTCTCTGGTCTCAGCTCTGAAGTCCAACCCCTCCCATCTGAGACATCTGGACCTGAGCTACAACGAGCTGCAGGATTCAGGAGTGAAGAAGTTGTGTGGCTTTCTGCAGAGTCCAGACTGTAGACTGGAGACTCTGGGGTCAGTTCACTGTCTGTTACTGTTGGAGATCTTCTATCTTTAATCCACAACTGAACCTCATTTATCTTCACACAGAACTTGAATCCATTGATTTAGAATGAATGACATGTTAAATAGTGGTTGTTCCATATTGTCAGTTGTTCTGATCTCACACTGAGAATTATTCCTTCAGGTTCAGTTCATTTCAGTCAGTTGTCATCAATAATGTCTGTTCACTTCAATCAAACCTTCACAACTCACACACTGGTATTTCTCCCAGTCAGAGGACTAATGTTTTCTAAATACACTGTAGAAAATGTCCAGTGGTCGTTGGTCAAAGACAATTTTTATCACAACAACAGACAGAAGATCCTCACAGCTGATATTTGGACAATATTAGATTTTTCAGTTGATTTCAGTGACCTGTCAGGATGAATGTCTGTTTGATCAAATTGTGTGTGTGTGTTTTGATCTTTAACACAAGTGTGAAAATTGTTGTATTTTTTCATCCAGTTGAATTTACTTGTTAAATGTGTGAAGGAGGAAAAGTTTAAAGGAGCTCACTGTTGGTTTGACATGTTTCACTCCATTAACTGACAATCTGGTTTTGTAAAGTTCCTCAGGTGATTTGAAAGATATTATTATTATTATTATTATTATTATTATTATTATTATTATCATACAAAGATCATTGATTAGGACAGATCTGATTATCAATGATTTGATCTACATCTTTTACTCTTTATTCAGGTTGTGGTTCTGCAGTTTGTCAGAGATCAGCTGTTCTTCTCTGGTCTCAGCTCTGAAGTCCAACCCCTCCCATCTGAGAGATCTGGACCTGAGCTACAACAACCTGCAGGATTCAGGAGTGAAGGATCTGTGTGGTTTTCTGCAGAGTCCAGACTGTAGACTGGAGACTCTGGGGTCAGTTCACTGTCTGTTACTGTTGGAGATCTTATATCTTTAATCCACAACTGAACCTCATTTATCTTCACACAGAACTTGAATCCATTCATTTAGAATGAATGACATGTTAAATAGAAATAAATCACTGCAGCACAGGATAACAAAGGAGACTCTGGAGCTGCAAAAGAATGATCCACACGCTGTTAAATATGTTTCATGATTATGAACATTTCAGTCAGTTTGACCTCTTCAGACATTTAACTACTTGTCTCCTCTCCTTTCTGCTCTGGCAGCAGAAACAGTCTAACATTACCTTTAAAAAATCTGCATCACATGTCCATGACATTTTATTCATCATCAGAAGAAATGGCATAAATAAAGTTTAGAAACTTAATAATAATTTCTGTCCTTATTTACCCTATGTTCTCAGTCTGATTTGAATAGCTGGAAATTATTTCTAACATTTCTTTTCTGTTCTAGTCATGTGATCATATTATTTACACCTCGTCCTATGAGTTTGGGACATTGCTATTACCAAATTTACCTGCAGATTTAAGCATTTCTTCCCATATTGTATTAAGTACTTTACTCATGGTTCTGATAATGTTACTTATAATTAACAACTCTGCATCTTGGAACATGAACATGCTCATTGCTGGATCAAGAAACCCTGGCTTGACTTAACAAGTTGAAAACCGCCGTGGTATGACTGCTGAGTGACACTGTGGTTGTTAGGTTGAAGAAAATCAGATAACAAAAAGATATCCTGGGTATGTTGAACTTGCTTGTAGTACATGCTTCAGGAACAGAAGGGGAACGGATGCCAAAATAAAAAAAAACAGAAACCAGCAAAAGCAAAAAAAAAAAAAAAAAAGCAAAATTCAAACAGGAACAAAAAACACTAGAAATACTAGATAAACAACTTCAAACCAAAAACCCAGAAACCAAAATCATTTTGAGGGTGGTTCCTGACAGGTTGTTCCACAGTCAGTTGTTCTGATCTCACACTGAGAATTATTCCTTCAGGTTCAGTTCATTTCAGTCAGTTGTCATGAATAATGTCTGTTCACTTCAATCAAACCTTCACAACTCACACACTGGTATTTCTCCCAGTCAGAGGACTAATGTTTTCTAAATACACTGTAGAAAATGTCCAGTGGTCGTTGGTCAAAGACAATTTTTATCACAACAGACAGATCTATTATTATTAATACAAATGATGATAATCATATTATTATTAATATTGTTGTTGTTAATATTATTATTATTCATTGATTAGGACAGATCTGATTATCAATGGTTTGATCTATATCTTTTATTCTTTATTCAGGTTGAAGAACTGCAGGTTGTCAGAGATCAGCTGTTCTTCTCTGGTCTCAGCTCTGAAGTCCAACCCCTCCCATCTGAGACATCTGGACCTGAGTAACAACAAGCTGCAGGATTCAGGAGTGAAGGATCTGTGTGGTTTTCTGCAGAGTCCAGACTGTAGACTGGAGACTCTGAGGTCAGTTCACTGTCTGTTACTGTTGGAGATCTTCTATCTTTAATCCACAACTGAAGCTCATTTATCTTCACACAGAACTTGAATCCATTCATTTAGAATGAATGACATGTTAAATAGTGGTTGTTCCATATTGTCAGTTGTTCTGATCTCACACTGAGAATTATTCCTTCAGGTTCAGTTCATTTCAGTCAGTTGTCATCAATAATGTCTGTTCACTTCAATCAAACCTTCACAACTCACACACTGGTATTTCTCCCAGTCAGAGGACTAATGTTTTCTAAATACACTGTAGAAAATGTCCAGTGGTCGTTGGTCAAAGACAATTTTTATCACAACAACAGACAGAAGATCCTCACAGCTGATATTTGGACAATATTAGATTTTTCAGTTGATTTCAGTGACCTGTCAGGATGAATGTCTGTTTGATCAAATTGTGTGTGTGTGTTTTGATCTTTAACACAAGTGTGAAAATTGTTGTATTTTTTCATCCAGTTGAATTTACTTGTTAAATGTGTGAAGGAGGAAAAGTTTAAAGGAGCTCACTGTTGGTTTGACATGTTTCACTCCATTAACTGACAATCTGGTTTTGTAAAGTTCCTCAGGTGATTTGAAAGATATTATTATTATTATTATACAAAGATCATTGATTAGGACAGATCTGATTATCAATGATTTGATCTACATCTTTTATTCTTTATTCAGGTTGAGGGGCTGCAGTTTGTCAGAGATCAGCTGTTCTTCTCTGGCCTCAGCTCTGAAGTCCAACCCCTCCCATCTGAGAGACCTGGACCTGAGCGACAACAACAAGCTGCAGGATTCAGGAGTGAAGGAGCTGTGTGATCTTGTGCAGAGTCCAGACTGTAGACTGAAGACTCTGAGGTCAGTAGTTGGAGTCAGTCCATGCTGCTTCCATCAGTATTGTCCTAAACACAGTTAGTATCAGAGCAAAGATCCAGTGTTTCCTGTAAAGCTGGGACCTTCTCAGTGGCTGCTTTCCTCAGTGAAGCTGTGAGAGGAGAATGGTGACAGGCTTCAGGATTGGACAGAAAGACAGAGAGACAGAGAACAGTCAGCCAATCAGATCAGCCAGAAGCTGATGAAGAGTCTCTGTAAACACTGATTGACCTCCTCTCTGCTCTGTCTCTCTCTCTCTGCAGCTGGAAGTGAGGATGAGCTGTGTCCTGATGATCCAGATGTTGAAGCAGCAGCAGCAGCAGCTTGTGTGTAGAGAGGCTCTGACTGGACCATGTTACTGGGAGGTAGAGTGGAGAGGAGAGCTTCATCCAGCAGTGACTGACAGAGGAATCAGAAGAAGTGGAGATGACTCTCAGTGCTGCAGTCTGAACTGATCTGAGAACAGCTCCACTGTCAGACACAGAGTCCAGTCCACCATCATCCCTGTGTGTTCCTCTGGATCTGACAGAGCAGCATCAGTGTGTCTGGACTTCAACTTGATAACGTTGAGCTGAAGTTAATCTGAGGCTTCAGCAGTGTTACACAAATCAAGTCATTCTCTTCCACAGTTTTTCTCTTTGACTCGTCTTTAGTTCTGGTGTTTTTACAGCAGAATAATGATTCATTTACATTTACTCACACTGTTCCTATGAAAAAAAGAAAAGATTGTTCCTCTGTTTTTTAGTATTTCTCCATTCATCCATCATCACAGTCAGAGGACACTGCAGAGAGGTTTTAGTGAGGAAATGACAGTGACACAGTCATTGAAATGGTCTGCAGCTCTGTACTTCTGTCATCAACACTCTGCTTCTTTGTTCACTGACGTTGGATGTGACATGATGTTAAAAATAAAGTGTAGATTTCATATCTGAGACTGACAGATTTGATTTGATCTCACAGTCAGAAACACTTTGTTTGAAACTTCAGCTGCTGAAAACGTTTCCAGGTTGTAGTTGAGATATTTCCTACAGTCACCTGAAGGCAGCACAGGGTCAGTATGAACCATGCATGTAGAGAGAAGCTGATCAGAGGTCAGTGCTGGTTTGAGTTCAGGAAAGAACAACACTGAATGTTTCTGTGCTGTAACATGAAAACATGGTTTCAGTCTTTTCACCTGAGTTTTGTTGCTCCAGGTTCAAAGTGTTGAAATGAAGCAGCTGCTGATTCAGATACCTGAGCTGTTGTGTTGTATCTTCCTGATCCAGGACAGACTGCTCACCTGGACTGTTTCATTCCTCCTGTATCACCTGTGTTATATATCAGCCTGATGTAGAAACTGTCTGTATCCACCAGGTAGAACGTGTGTTAGAACAGCACAGTTATACAGTCAATATGGAGGATTTACTCTCAGAGATTTGACAGGAATCAACAGATATTAAGGAGGTATTTTCCCTCCGAAGCAGCAGGTGGCGCTAAAGTCTCCGACACGCTGGTGACGCGGCGGAAGTGACGTAATTTTCGCGGGAAATGCAGACGGCTTCTCTCGGTGTCCTCGGTGTCTCTGTAACGTCTTCGTCCTTCACGATCCTGGTTCTGAATCGAGGCAGATAAACGGCGCAGATCGGCTTCAGTCCGGGACCAGAGTCTGTGTTTCAGTGTTTCTTCTCCTGAGTTGAATCTGACAGAGAAGAAACAGGATGAAGTATTTCACCAGACTGAGAGTCAGGAGAGTCTACAAGTGGCGTGGAGAGCCTTTAAGTTTCAACAGGAAGTTAAAAACCTGTGAATACAGGTGAGGACGACTCTTCTGTCTCCACAGCTTTGACTGTTCATCACATTTCATGCTTTTATTTTGGACAAATCAACTTCTCTGCGCTTTTATTGTGACATGAATCAAAGCGGCGCTGAGTCATTTCTCGGTCTGTGTCTCAGCTCTCTGTCCATCAGTGTGGAGGGTCTCCCGAGGACCACCGTCATCTCCACCGGCCAACACATCCTCATCGAGGGGGAGGATGAAGACAACCCGTACGTGGCCAGAGTCATCCGGCTGTTCGGTGACGGTGAGTCCCGGAGGAGGAGCCGGAAGTAGCCGAGTTTGTGGAAGACTGCACCTGTACAGAGTGTGCAGTTAGCGGTTAAAATACTGCATCATTCCAGACCTTTATTCTCATCATATATGTGTGCAGACAGGGAAAGGTAGAGGAGAGAATAAAGACACAGTTTGAAGACAAAGCCTTCCCACTGGGATCAACTACAACCGTTGGTCATGATGAGTTCAGGTTCACGTCTCTCACGTGTCTTTCCTCCTGCTGTGTGTCAGAGAGCGGGAAGCAGAAGAAGGCGGTGGTTCAGTGGTTCGTCCGCGTGTCTGAAGTGCCTCCGAGCAAACTGAAGCTGCTGGGCAGAGAGCCTCACCCGCAGGAGATCTTCTACTATCAGGGTCGCAGCTGTGACGACGAGGTCAACGCCGAGTCCATCCTCAGACCTGTGCAGGTGATTGTTGGTCCTCTCGGGGTGCAGACGGATCTGACCGCACTCTGTCAAACTTCTACCACCCACACAGTAACATCTGTCTGAAACCAGGACTGTCCCTCTGCAGCTGTGGTCCTGGTTCAGGACAGAGCAGCTTTCTTGTGTTTTGTCTGAACTGGCCCTTTAACTCCGTCTGTTTTCTCTCACAGGTGAGGCACCTGGACGGAGCGGCCGCGTTCCCGGACTCTGACGATAAAGACACTCTGTATGTGAAGCTGTCCTGGGACTCCAAGACCTTCAGGGTGGTGGACTCTGCCGTGGTGGACTCTGCCTCCGCTGAACCGGCTCCGGCTTCCTCCCCTCCTCCCCGTCCCAAACCCTCCCTCCCTCCCTCGCCCCCCTGCTCCCCGCCCGCGGCAGCTCCGGCGTCTCGTGGCCCCTCTCGGCGCGCCCTGCCCACGCCGGACCCCGCCATCCTGCGCAAAGCCTCCTCAGGGGAAGTGAGGTACAGCAGGGCCACGATGAGCGCGGGGAAGGTTGCTACCGCCGCCGCCGCCGAGGCCGAGTCCCTGCACTCTGCCACCAAACTGTCGGCCTCAAAATGTCTGAGCGCCAAGAGGAGGAACGCCTCGGCCAGGACGCCCGGAGTCCGCAAGAAGCTGGAGCTGAGCAGTGAGTGTTTAAAAACACACAGGAGGTGTTTTCACTGATCCACAGTCGACTCAGGTGTGTGTTTGTTTCCTCGTCCCGTCAGGTCCAGAGAAGATGACCCGAGAGGACATCCTGAGCCAGCTGCTGGACCAGGAGCTGGAGTCGGACGTGGCGTTGGCTCAGAGGCTGTCGTCGTCTCCTCCTCGGGCCCTGCCCCTCACCCACAGCCTCACCCCCCTCAGGAAGGGCTCTGTCTGCCTGAAGCCCTCCACCGTCCTCCTCAACAAACTGTCTCCCTCAGAGACCGAGAGTCGAGACGAGTCCAGCAGGTCAGAGTCGACTCTCACGCAGGGTGAAGTACTGACCCTGAGTCAGTCTGCTTTCATCAACACACAGAAACAAACAGGTTTCATCTGGTTTAAACTGGAGACGAACTGTTCTCAGTTGGTTTTAAGATGATGTTTCCCAGAGGTGAACTGGTTTCTATGGTTTTAAAATGATGGAAATCAGAGAGAAACTGGTTTAAAACGAGAGATGAATTGTTTTACGGTGTTTATTTAGACTGTGTTTAAAGCACAGACACCTCGGTGCCTCTGTCAGTCCTCAGCAGGGCGACGTGATGGAGGCAGAGTTACCAAGCGGCTCGGTGAAAACACCGAGGAGAAGAAATGCCACCCCGAGGAGAAAGAGTGCCACCAGCGGGCAGCAGTGAGTCACTGCAGTCACTGTGATGTTAGACTCAGGTTAAACCGCTGCCTGGTTTTAATGACTCTGATTTCTTTGCCTCTCCTGAGCAGCACATCAACAGGAAACTTGAAATTGAGATGCTTCACTATACCAGACTCCATTGAGAAAAACAGGGATTTAACCAGGAGCTGCTGGAATACCACTGCCTCCATCTGTTAGTGTGTCTGTGTTACTGTGTGACTTTCAGTGGTGGAAGAAGTAATCAGATACTTTATATAAGTAAAAGTACCAGACAGTAACACAAACACACTAACAGATGGAGGCAGTGGTATTCCAGTTCTGCTGGGTAAAATCCCTGTTTTTGTCAATGGAGTCTGGTAGAGATATATAGAGATGTTTCTGGTTCTTCCTCTTTAATAAACAGCTCTGTCTCTGTAGGAATCCTATCATCATGTTGTCAGACAGTCTGAGAGAACTTGTCTCCTCTCTCCTTCATGTTCCCTCTCAGCGGCTCAGAGGATGCTGGGAGTTTGAGTCCCACAGCACAACACAGTGGTGTTTCAGAAAAGGCAAAACAAAACGCATGTAATGAATTCACTTGTGTGTTGTGTTGTGGTGTGAGTGTGCACATCAGGGTGAAGAGGTGCAGAGGTTCCAGCACACGTAGACTGTGACTGGGTGAACGACGTGTCTTTCATTGTTGAACGACAGCGAGTAAACAGGTTTCTTTCTCCCGTCTCGTCCTGTTTGTCCTCAGAGTGACCACTCCGTCTCGAAAGAAGGAATCGAAAACCCTGAGGGAACCAGCTCTGGGGGTGCTGTGAGTATGACACTGTCACATCAACGCACAAACACACAGCCAATACACTAATACACTAACCACATAAAAAGTTATTAGTTTCATCTGCACACGTGGTTGATAATCTTTCAATTCTGTGACGTCAACAGAGCTGAGGTGGACAACGAAAGCTCCCCGATGCTGCCGGCCGCCGCCACGCCGAGGAGCTCCAAGAGGAAGTCGGCCCAGCTGGTGTCGTCTCGCATCAGGAAACAGCTGTGAGTGCGGAGACGGAGAGGAGCGCTGACCTCTGACCTCTGGGTCATCGTTTACCTGCTGCTTTCTCACAGAATGACACCTCAGTCATTCTCTTTGGGAAAACTTTAGTTCAGGTTTTAGTTGAAGTTCAGTCACTTTATATCAATACCAGACTCCATAGAGAAAAACAGGGATTTAACCAGGAGCTGCTGGAATACCACTGCCTCCATCTGTTAGTGTGTCTGTGTTACTGTGTGACTTTCAGTGGTGGAGGAAGTAATCAGATACTTTAGTTAAGTAAAAGTACCACACAGTAACACAGACACACTAACAGATGGAGGCAGTGGTATTCCAGCAGCTCCTGGTTAAATCCCTGTTTTTGTCAATGGAGTCTGGTAGAGATATATAGTTATAATCATTCAGTTTATTGACAGAAGTTAATCAACAACAGTTTTGACATTTGATTAATATTTTAATGTTTGGTTTTTTGTTATAAACTAAATGTAAAAATAATCCTCTGGTTAATGAGCATTGATTAAATGTTTCATCAGATGAAAACAGTTAAAACTGTATAAATTAGCTCATGTAGAAAAGCCTGTGTGTTTGTTCAGGAATCTTCTGGAGAGCCGTCAGGACCTGGACTCTGACCGAGAGGACGAGGACGAGTTCGTCCCATCGAAGAAGGAGCTGCAGAGCAGCAGTGAGGAGGAGGAGGAGGAGGCGGAGGCAGGGCTGGACAGCGACGATGAAGTGGTGATGAAGAAGAGCCGACACGCGGCAGCGGGATCTCGCACTCCTCGTTCCAAACAGAAGAGCCGCTCGTCCACCAGGACGCCGCGAAAAACCCCCAACAAGAAGGTGAAGGTCCAGACTGATGCGTTTCTCAGGTGGAGCGCACCTGTCGTCTCTGAGATCTCACTTCCTGTTTCCTCTCTGTGTGAACAGGTCGCTCCCGGCACGCCGCGGACCCCCCGACACGCCACTCCCAGCATCCCCAGCAGGTCGCTGCCGGCCCGACAGCCCGCTAACGTCCTGGAGGAGGCCAGAACCAGGTGAGAGCACTGACCTGTGAAAACCAGGACCAGGAGTGTTTTTAAGCAAAGCATCTGAACAGACAGCTGGTGTGTGTGTGTGTGTCCGTCCCATCAGGCTGCACGTGTCCTCGGTGCCCGAGTCTCTTCCCTGCAGGGAGCAGGAGTTTCAGGACATCTACAGTTTCGTGGAGAGTAAGATCATCGACGGCACCGGAGGGTGAGACCACGATCAGAACTCATCCTAGTCTGCTGGTTCACAGCCAGTCGGTGACTCGGTCTTGACTCGGCCCGTGTGCTGCTGCTGCTGTGTTTCAGGTGCATGTATATCTCCGGGGTGCCGGGCACGGGGAAGACGGCCACGGTCCACGAGGTGATGCGGTGTCTGCAGCACGCGGCCGACGTGGACGAGATCCCTCCGTTCCACTTCATCGAGATCAACGGGATGAAGATGACGGATCCTCATCAGGCCTATGTCCAGATCCTGCAGGTGAGGAGAGACCGAGACGTCGTGGAGCTTGTTCCATGTTTCACCGAAGTCTGTTTCTTTAGGTTTCAGATGAGGAAATAAAAGTTATTTTGAATATTAAATTAGACGCTGAACATGAAGACGGAGTCTCGAGTGTTAACGTTTGTAGAAAAACCTCCACCAAGTCTGTGGAGGAGAGAGATCCAGGCCCAGTGACCCGGGTCGGCCTCTCCTAGCTGCTCCTAGCTGCTGGGCTAACTGCAGGATCACGACCCAGGGTATCCTGGATCTGGAGTGTTTGGTCATCAGACGGCGACACGCTGTCAGGGTCTGCAGGTCAGGAGGTCTCTGAGATGTGACCGATCTCTCTGTCTGGTCTCTGCAGAAGCTGACGGGTCAGAAGGCCACGGCCGACCACGCAGCTGCTCTGCTGGAGAAGAGGTTCAGCAACGCTGCACCCAGGAAGGAGAGCACAGTGCTGCTGGTGGACGAGGTAAAGACTCTCGTACTTTCAGGCACCTCCCGAAATCCGTCCGGTCTCTTATAGGATAAGAAGTAGTGTTGTGGTGTTGTGTTTGTGGCCTCTGTAGTTGGACCTGTTGTGGACGAGGAAGCAGAACGTGATGTACAACCTGTTCGACTGGCCGACGCGGCGTCACGCCCGCCTGGTGGTGCTGACCATCGCCAACACCATGGACCTGCCAGAGAGGATCATGATCAACAGAGTGGCCAGCAGACTGGTGAGCGAGCGCAGGGGTTTACATTCACATTTCTCAGCCACGTCCACAGTTCCTCCTTCAGCTGGGACCTTGATGATAACACGACAAGACGCTGAGTGTTTAGCTTTTAGAGGAAAACAAAGCTTTCATCATTTTTAGAAATTTAAGGAAACGCTCCTGAGAGCTGTGCTGAGGCACCACGAGCCTCCTGAGCAGCTTCAGTGCTGTTTGGTTTTGATTCTTCCAAAACACTTTCCCTTGTCTGTCGTCGTCATTTCTGCTTCTCCACCGATTCTGCCCCTGGAACAGCTGAGTCCTGAGGGTCTGTCCGTCCATCCAGTCTCATTGACGCCTCGAGGGGAGGCCTGTAACTGAAGAATCATTTGATGTGTAGTTTGAAGGAAACCCTGGGGGGGGGGGGTGAGTGTTGGACTGAACAAAGTGTGACTGAACTTGAGTCGTGGTGTGTGAATGTTTCCAGGGTTTGACGAGGATGTCGTTCCAGCCTTACAGCTTCAAGCAGCTGCAGCAGATCATCACGTCCAGGCTGAACAAGGTGAAGGCGTTCGAGGAGGACGCCCTGCAGCTCGTGTCCAGGAAGGTGAGACGACCAGGACGCCCCCCCCACCCCGCTCCCTCCCACAGCTCCCCCTCCCTTCAGAGAGATTTCAGTGTCCCTCTCCTCTGACAGGTGGCTGCTCTGTCGGGCGACGCTCGCCGCTGTTTGGACATCTGTCGCAGGGCGACGGAGATCTGCGAGCACTCCTCCGCCGACCCTTCTGCCACGGGATTGGTGGGGATGAGTCACGTGATGGAGGCGCTGAATGAGATGTTTTCCTCCGCCTACATCACCGCCATCAAGTGAGACTCTCCCGCTGGTCACGTTAATGAGGCACCGCTGGGTTTGTGAAGGTGAACGTCAGTGTGTGTGATGAGGTGAAGTGACGGACGTGTGTTTTCAGGTGTGCGTCGCTGCAGGAGCAGCTCTTCCTCAGGGCGGTCATCGCTGAGTTTCGGCGGCTGGGGCTGGAGGAGGCCACGTTCCAACAGGTGAGACGACAGGAGGTGAACCAGGTCCTGTGGAATATGTGACGGTTGTTAAAGTGAAGCTGTTAGTTGAAGTTAATCCACAGGTGGCGTTCTCCTGGGGAACCCAAACTAAATGTCCCGTGTTTGGTCTGTCAGGTGTTTGTGCAGCACCAGGCTCTGTGTCGGGTGGAGGGTCTGCAGCCCATCAGCGTGTCGGAGGGCCTGGCCGTGTGTCAGCGTCTGGGAGCCTGTAGGTTACTGCTGCTGGAGCCGAGCCGCCTGGGAGTCCTGCAGCGCATCCGCCTCAACGTCAGCCAGGACGACGTGCTCTACGCCCTGAAGGCCGACTGAGGGCCGACTGATCCAGAGTTTTAAACCTGACATGACTCTTGTTTAGCGCTTGCTCCTTTAACACTGAGACAGAGGTCACTGTCTGTTATTTTATGATGCTGTGAATCAGCAAACGTTTGAGCTCTTCGACCACAGAACTGATCTCAGTGCAGTTAGACTCCTGTTGTTTGCCTTGTTGTGGGTTTTTTAGGTGGGAGAGTCTGTGATGTCCCCGGTTTAAATCTCATTTAAAATGTCAGATTTAGCTCTTTCTAGTTTTATTTTTAATCTCATATAGTGCGTCATATTTTTATGTTTCAGTTCTTGAATATGCAATAAAACTCCACCTTTACTATGAACTGCTGCTTTTTATTTTATTTACAGTCCATCTAAGTCTCTAAGATGTTTGTTGTTCTACAGCTGTGTTTGCTCAGCGCGTTGAGTTTGAGTCTGTGCTGCAGTTCTCTCTCTTCCTGCTTCTGTAACGTCTGTTACTGGTTGGTAATTGCAGGCTGCGTGAAGGTGGCGGAGTCGGACTCGGCTGAATGTGGAGGCGCTGAAGGAGGCAGAGAAGAGTTTAAACAGCCAGTTTATCTGCACTGAGGCGACACAGGTAGGAACCTTCCACTGTTAGGGAGGGGTGATGAGGAGGAAGCATGAAGAGCGAGAGGTGTGGGTCTAAAATAAGACCAGCAGGTGTTCTGGTCCTGTTCTTAGTCCAGTGCAGTGCAGTGGGTGGGGGATGGGGGGGGTTCACTGTTAGGAAACATAATCAATATAAGAGCAGGAAACACAGAGAACTCTTTTCTGTTCAACAGATTTATTGAATAAATCACAAACACTGATGCAGAATAAACGTCACACAAATCAATTCTCTCAAATATAAAACCACATCAAGACATTTATACAGCTGAGTCTTAGAGGCACTCACTGAAACCTCTGCTCTTTGAAAAAGCACTGTGGTGTTAAAACAACATAATCTAACTAATCTATCTATCTAATCTAACATACAGCATAACTGTCGTAGAAAATGTCCAAGGAATCAGCCAGAAACGATCTGAGCAGTGACACCACAGCTCCACTGAGAACGAGGCATTTTCAATCCACCTCTTGATCCCATGCTGTTTGTTAAGAGAACTACTAACTGGTTATTACTGTGAGAACATGAGTTGTAATATGTGCATCTACCAGTCAAACCCCACTGATCACGAATCCTGGGGATATGAGCGAACACACAAAATGATAACAGTAGTTATGAATCACAATAACTGATGATATGATGACCAACATATAACAAACAGAACATAACGCTAAATGTTAAAACAAAATAACTTGATGTGAATATAAAGACAAACAGATAATGTCACATGTGGTGTTGAAGGTAAATAAGTAGCATGATGTGTGTGCAGCTGGAGGTTAGGGGCAGCGTTCGGCGTACACCCCAGGTGTCTTCCTCAGCGTCTTATAACATCAAAAAGTAATAACAGAACTTGTTCACTGTGTGAAAAACAGCTGCAACCTCGAACGCTCTCACAGTCCACATCCTGAATCCGTCTGAGTGTGAGAGAGAAATAAAAAGGCAAGACACACAGTCCAGAATCTCAGTCAGTGAGTCCCAACCGAGCCATTTGCAGTCCAGTATCCAGTGCTGCTCGTCTATCCCGCTCCCCCTGGATCCACCTCCCAATGATGGGTATGATGCAACAATGTATGGAGCCAATGACAACCAGCTCTATTACTGTGGTTACACCAGCTTTAACTGCTAAGGCTCCTCATTCAGCAGTCATGCAGTGTTCATGCTGTTTGTGACGGTGCAGTGTTCACAGGTCAATCTTCTACCTACTAACTCTGGCCTCATCGACTGCACCCCGTCCTGTTCTGCTCCCGCCTCCATGTTTGTCATCCTTTTCCACTTCCGAAGCAGTGGTTCTAATGATTCCAAGCAGCAGTCGGTGTATCTCTGACCACCTGATGTGGTCCTTCCCAGTGTGGTTGATGCCACTTCCTCCAGAACACCTTGATATACACAAGGTCTCCTGGCTCTACAGGTTTCTCCACCTTCTGCTCCGAGCTAAAGTAGGGGTCCTTTAAAGGGACCTCTTACCAGGAATTTCACAACAGTTTCAGCACTTAAGTCTTTTGATGGTGTGGCCTCAACTCCCCAACTGAACCAACTTTTACCTCGATACTGATTTTATCGTACTGAGGCCGTCATGGGAATGAGAACATTTGGTCTCACCCAGGGACCTGCCGAGCCTCTCGCTCCACTCTCTGGGCGTGATCTTTGTTTTTCTTCAGCCTCCTTTTGCACTTTATGGAAATCTTTTAAATGCTGTCACACTTTAAGACAGTTGTGTTTAAATGTTGCTATTGCTATCACTAAATTACTGGCTAATATTGTCACAACTAAAAACTAGTGTATTAGGAGAATTACTTAATTAGTTATAGAAGACAGGGATTTAAACAGCACATGCTGCGGAAACGATTTTAGATTTTATACGTCTTAGGCTTAAACCGGTACATTTTCAGAATTAACGCTAACCTCCCTGAAGCTAACGCCATCAGAATGGTGATATTAGAGCGATTATTGGAAAATGGCGGCCCCGGCTCCACGTGTTGCTAACTGGTGTGGGCACGTTGGTGGATTTTCAGTTGACTTGCACTTCTGAAAGCCTTTCCCACAGTGGTCACAGCTGTTTCGTTTCTTTCCAGCATGAACAAGCTGGTGGCTTTTCAGACTCCCTAACTGAGAGAAAAAAGCTCCACATTGCCCACAGCCATACGGTTTCTCTCCAGTGTGAACACGCTGGTGGTTTTTCAGACTCCCTAACTGAGAGAAAAAAGCTCCACATTGCCCACAGCCATACGATTTCTCTCTAGTGTGAACACGCTGGTGGATTCTCAGACTCCCTAACTGAGAGAAAAAAGCTCCACATTGCCCACAGCCATACGGTTTCTGTCCGGTGTGAGTGCGTTTGTGATATGTTAAACTACAAAGCAGTGAAAACCCTTTCCCACATTGGTCACAAGCTGTAGGGTTTTTCCACAGCGTGGGAGCGTTTGTGGAGTTTTAGGTAGGGTGCTGTTCTAAATGCTGCTCCACACTGATCACACCTGTATGGCTTTTCTCCCGTGTGAACGAGTTTATGGACTTTTAAATGACCTAATCTAGCAAAAGATTTCCCACACTGGTCACAGCTGAACGGTTTCTCTCCTGTATGAATACGCTGATGTCTTTGTAGGTGACACAGTCTTGCAAACTTCTTCCCACACTGCTCACAACTGAACGGTTTCTCTCCAGCGTGACTGTGTTGGTGGCGTATTAAATTTGAAGAAGTTGTAAAAGTCTTTCCGCACTGCTCACAGCTGAACGGTTTCTCTCCATCCCCAGTGTGGACATATTGGTGGATCTTTAAATTACCTGAGGTTGTAAAAGTCTTCCCACACTCCTCACAGCTGTACGGTTTCTCTCCAGTGTGAATGCGTTCGTGGATTTTCAAACTACATGTCCTCGCAAAGGCTTTCCCACACTGCTCACAGCGGTATGGTTTCTCTCCAGTGTGAACGCGTTGGTGGATTTTTAAATTGTCTGAGGTTGTAAAAGCCTTCCCACACTGCTCACAGCTGTATGGTTTCTCTCCAGAGTGGACGTATTGGTGGACCTTTAAATTACCTGAGGTTGTAAAAGCCTTCCCACACTGCTCACAGCTGTATCGCTTCTCTTTAGTGTGAACTCTCCGATGTTTCTTCTTGGGTCTCTGCCTCTGTAGTGTCAGAAAGACAGAAAAACAAAAGAGAGAGAGGATTAAATCTCATGATGGAACAAGTTGTTTAAACCATCAGATAAAACAGTATTATAGGCTATACCATAAATATTTAAATACTGTGAGGTCTCAGGTCATGTGTCAGGGAACTGGACGACAGACCTCAAATCAAATCAAATTTTATTTATATAGCACCAATTCACAACAGAAGTTATCTCGAGGCTCTGTACATATAGAGCAGGTCTAGACCGTACTCTTTATCTTGTAAAAGTTTACAAAAGTTTACCTCAAACCTCAGGTCTCAGGTCTAAAGACTCTAATTGTTCTGTTTGATAAGTTTTCTGAGCTCTGACAGGAATCTGCATTATACTAATAACATAAAGTTACAGTCTTCTTTGTTGGTTGTGTGTTTATCACATACAAAATAAAACACACCTGTGTGGTGGAAAAAAAAGATGTCGGCTCAGAGTGACCAGAAAAACAGGAAATCACACACAGAGATTATAATAAAAGATTTCTTTGACAACATTCATATGATACATGTGTAATAGTAAAAAAGGAAACAAAGCCAACAAATAAACAAATATACAGAATGTATGAAATGAAAGTGGTGCAATATATATATACATATATATATATGTGTGTGTGTGTGTGTGTGTGTAAAAAAGAAACTATTGTGGTGTCCACAGTGTTTCATGTATGTTTTTACTCTTTTGGAATGTCTGAACGGTTTACATATGTTTTCACTCCTTTAAGAATTCATCTATGTTTACATTAGTCTTTGGGTTCATGTTTACGTTGATAGATAAGAATGTATATTTGTGAAACATAAACCTGTAGGTGTCAGAGGTGAGGGGCTTCCCTTCCTTCCCTCTGTTTGAGGTCATTGAATGAGGTCCAGATGTTTCCTATGGATCATGAAAACAGCTAACATATATATACTGGTGTTTAGAGCTGGTAGGCAGAGAGATCCATATTGGCTCGGATCCTCTCACAGGATACTGCAGTGCTTGTTTTGATGCTGGACTTCTTTGTAATAAACTTCTATATACAAGTAAGTCAGTGTCAGCGGAGATCTTCTCTTCATCATCTTCACATGATCACCATCAAATACACCACAATACCAAATCCACATAATATTTCTTTAAAGTCAGCTTATTGCAGTACTCTTTCTGTTAAAGGCACTTCACTCTTTGCATACCTGTTGACAAATTATATTACATCTTCATGATCTATAGGGAAACATCCAGTCCTCACTCAATGACCTCTTGTTCCAACACTTTAACAACCCCAACAAACAGAAACCATGTGAATCCTCAGACCTTCCAAGAGAATAGCAACAAAAATGGACATTCAGATACTAAATAACAAACATCCCTTTTGTTCCATATAAACTATGCGGGGGGAGTCGTGAGCACATTCTTGTGGTGTTCTGGCACCGCCCCTGATTTCCCGTTTTTCTGCTCATTCTGACCCGACACATGTTATTTTCCAGCACATATTCTAATCTTGTAAATATATCTCAGATCTAAAACTGCCTGGAGCAGCTCAGGGTCGTCTGCTCAGTAGATTCCCTGACCCTGCTCAGATCGTGTTCTGATTCCTTCGACACCAGTGAACAGCTCACTGACGCAACAACCTCTTCGACGCTTTGTCTTTAAAAACGACCTGTAAGTTATTCCTGGTTGTTAGCGACCTGTTGGCGTTACACAGCTGTTGTTTGCTAACAGTAACACTACTTTTACTGACTGTTCAGTCGGAGTATCATCGGTGAGTCCGACCTAACGGATCCAACACGGAACACTAACCGGCAGCGCAGAGTTCCCGGCGGGTTCGTTGCTCCGGTGGTCCGTGTTCTGGTCCTCCTCCTCCTCCATCCCGGACTTCTTGTGGTCCTGGTCCACGTCCCGTGTGCCGTCACCACTCATTGTTCTTGATCTCGCCTCCTGCTTGTGTAAAGAAGTTTACCACAGAGGAGTCCAGCATCAAATCAAGCAGTGCAGTAGCGAGACATCCGGACCTCACTCAATGACCCCTTATTCCAAGATAAACAGAGAGGAGGCAGGGAGGGAGGCTTCCTCTCCTCTGAAGGCCCATATATGGTTTCTGTTCTCACATGGTTTCTGTTAGCCCTGGACATAAATCTGTAGGTGTCAGGGAGAGGAGGCTCCCTCCTTCCTCTCTGTTTCTTGGAGTAAGAGGTCATTGAGTGAGGACTGTCTCTGTAGTGTCTGAAGGTCTACATATGTTTCTACTCTTAAGAATGTTTGAAATTCTATGTATGTTAACCTTTGGCGTTCATGTTTAGGATAAGGGTCAAGAATGTGAAACCTAAACTAGTAGGGGTTAAAGGTGAGGGTTTTCTCTCCCTTCCTTCCCTCTGTTTGAGGTCATTGAATGAGGTCCAGATGTTTCCTATGGATCATGAAAACAGCTAACATATATATACTGGTGTTTAGAGCTGGTAGGTAGAGAGATCCATATTGGCTCGGATCCTCTCACAGGATACTGCAGTGCTTGTTTTGATGCTGGACTTCTTTGTAATAAACTTCTATATACAAGTAAGACAGTGTCAGCGGAGATCTTCTCTTCATCAACATCACCATCTAATATACCACATCTCCTATAGATCATGAAGATAGTTAACCTATACACTGATGTTTGGAATTTATGTTATGGAAATTTCATCAGATCATCCTTGATGAGTGAAACAGTACAACTAAAGCTACAGACTAATTCCATCAAGTATATAGGATAAATTCATTTGGATACAAAGCATGTAAAATTCCGAGTCAGAGACCTCTTCATCATCTTCACATCATCACCATCCAACATACAACTCATGTTTATGTTCCCAGCTGTTAACCTAAACATGAGCCCAAAAAATACAATATATGGAAGTACAGATACTACGAAAGAAAGACAGACAGACAGAAAGAAAGCAGTGAGCAGCTCCTGGTTCAGTTTTCCTCCAGTTATTTTCATCGTCTCTTCACTGAACTTCTCAACAATAAAGTAGTAACGTGTAAAAACCACTGGTTTCTGATCTGATCTCACTCTGCTGCCATCTGTGTCCTTCTGCCAGTGTTTCCCTTGTGTTAATGTATTGATGGTCAGCAGGATATCAACACTGACCTCCACTCTCTTCTCTTAGCTTATATTTATGTTAATGACTTAACTTAGGTACAGACACAGTGTCTAGTCTGTTGTGATGCTTCTCTGTATAAACTATAAACTATGAACTGATCTCGTGCACATGAATTAATCAAACGTTGTAAAACGTGCCCTCACTGTATAACCTACACACTCATTTTCTCTCTCTATGATCAATCTGGGGACCTTATGCTCAATTCTATCACCCACGGACCGTGAACACATCACTGGATAAACTCTTGACAGGGATTCTGTCCAATCACAAAGAAGAGCTATTGTCCCCACCCTTTACGTTTTCTGAAATGTTGTTGTTGTATGGTCCACGTCCCGTACCTCACTGAACGTATGCCGTCGCCACTTATTGTTCTCGCGATCTCGCCGTGTCTCGCGATCACTGGGAGCTTGAGACGTTAGGCTTCCGCTAAGCTCCGCCTCCTAGTTACTGTTGCCAAGATACTAATGCCAACTTCCGCTGCGGTAGAAAAGTAAAAAGAAAGAAAGAAAGAAAGGTCATGAAGTCAAGAAGAGAGGTGAAGGAGAGGTCATAAGAAGTTCGACTGCACTTACACTAAACTTTTAAAACAAACTTTATTAACAACACACACAGAGAGCAGCACACTGATACACTTTAGGAACCAACACACAATCAGAGGTTTGAATGGACCGAACAGCCTGTATCTTATTCCATCAGGTCAGGTCCAGGGTTTGGTTTGGTCTCAGCAGAGGTCCTCATCGAGCCTTTGTTGATGTGGACCTGCATCATCAGGGGGCTGAGAGACTAAAGGAACTTTATAAACCTCCTCAGTTTTCCTGCCCCACCTCCTACTATCCTCTCTCTCTCTCTCTCTCTCCCATCACTTGTTTTTCATCGCTGAGAGCTTCACTGCTTCTTTCTTCAACAGCAGCTGCACCAACCAACCAGCAGCAAACCTTTCACTGAGGAGGAGACAGAGCTGCAGCCCAGGGTGAGTAACCTGTCTCTGGCTGTCAGAGCCAGAGGAGCAGGGCAGGAGGTCACTGATGAAGAGATGAATCCAAGTTAAAAGTCATCTCGTGCTGTGTCTCTGGTTTGTTGGTTTTAGTAAACTGCCTCACACTCAGCAGAGGAAACCCTGCGTCTGAAACAATCACAGGCTAATAGAAGAAATGAGATATTCTTTTAGCTAGAATTAGCTTTGTCAGTGCTCACCTGTGAGGCTCCAGGGGCCACACACATTTTAGGATACGTTTGAAGAACCTTCTGAATTTTGTCATAGTTTTAAATATTTTTTCTGTATCCCATATGGCATGTCACCCTGCTGGCTTAAAGACAGCGTCTTAAATGAGACAAATCAAAGAGATAAGATAAGATAAGATAATCCTTTATTAGTCCCACAATGGGGAAATTTACATTGTTGTAGCAGCTGATTGAAAAAGATAGAAAGACCAGATAAATGTCAGCCATGTTTCCCGTGTTTAGTCACCTCAGTCCTTAAATGGAGAGGGGTCATGGGGAGGGTCTGCAGTGAGAGGTGCAGTGTGTGGAGACACAAAAACGAATCCGGAAGTGGGGGAGGAGCTGTGTCCGTTGCGATGACGCATATTTTCCACTCTGAGTCTGCGGTAGACTTTGTGTGACTGCAGTTCTTCATCAACTAACTGCTCAGCTTCGGCCTTTGTGGAGACTTCCTGCTCTGACAGAGACACCCGGATCATTTCTACAGTTTAAAAACAGGGGTTTTCAGTTTGGACGTTATGTTTGTGGAGGATTTTCTCTCAGTCTCTGAACAGAAAATGGCTTTATCTCAGGAGGATTCTCCAGTTTCCTCGCTGCTGCTGCTGGTTTGAGACGTTTCTCAGCGGATTATTATTGGTTGTGAACCAGAGCAGAGACTCAGAGACGTGTCCAGTCTGGGTCTTCTTCTCAGACACCAGGTTGTGCGATTCTGCCACAAAAACCGGTTGTTCTACATCGACAGTAGGGAGTGCGAGTTGAACAAACATGGCGACGGTTCTTGCAGTTGGTGAGAGCGTCACATTCCTCCTGCTCCCTCATCAGCTCAGCCGCGCGCCCTGCTCGTCACTTCGGAGTGAGTCCACGGAGTGAGACCAGTCCAGCTGCTGCACAGGTTAAAACAACCGAGCTGCAACTGACATTTTACATTGAAGAGGAGATAAATCCGCAGGGTGAGTACAATTTTTCCCAGTGAGCAATAATTCAACATGTAATGCAGGGATTTGCTGTTTAAAGACAAAAATAACTAAAACCAGAGGCAGCCTGCTGCAGGACCTGCAATAACCACAGGCTCACTGAAGACAGTAGATTAATATAATCTAGCTTTTAACTAACTGTCTTTAACTAACTACCATAGGACACAAAATACAGACCGGTAAACCTCACAGAGGAAAATCTAAATCTAAATTAAATAAAAAGTGTAACTTATATAAATAAAAAATATAAATTAGGGGGAAAAAGGACAAGAGTTCAGAGAGAGAGCATAACACACACTAAGGTTTGTGTCATAACAAACTGTAGCTCTACAGCTTTTCCCAGGGCAGGTCGATACGCCCGGACCTCACCCTACAAGATGCAGAGGCACCCAGGCAGTCAAGAAATGGATCAAATGGTAGCTCCAGATGTAGATGGTGCTTGAAAATTCTATGAAACAGTTGAACAATTAGGATCCGGAACTGAATTGAATCCAGAATGATCTACACTGAGATTACTGAGGGTCTTATGAAGTAAAGTAAAGGAGTTGGAGGAACAGCCAGTCCTCCGGTAAGATCTTTCAAATTACACAGAATAAACTTTCGAACTTGTAGAAATTTAATGAAATCCTTCACCTAGTGGTGAACCCAATATTTGCTTTCCACTTGTTGGAGTGTGAGGATTGAGCCTCCCTGAGCCGTGTCCCCTTTTGCTCCCAGTCAGAAGGGGATCCTTTCTAAAGAGGCTGCAGACGGATTCAGGTAAAAAGGGAATGAAGGTGCGGCTAAGCCACTATCTTTAACAAATTTTGTGCCCGTGAGGGGGGCGTGGGCGGTGTAGGTGTCGGATGTGTGAAGCTGAACAGAGTCATTTAACTCTGCCCGGAACCTGTCAGAATAAAAGCTATAAGTCAGCGCAAAGTAACGCATTTGCTGCATAAACGAACTTTTATTTTGTACGGAAACATGAGGAAGTGAATGTGGCTAACTTCGACACCGTCGTCATTAGTTTAAAAACTCCGTGAAGGCATTTTCCTGATCTTCCCGAGGCCGACAGCTGATCGATTCCCTGCTCTCTTCATTTTCTATGTACCGTGATTTATTCGCCCTTTCTTTTTCCTGCTGCTCTCTGTGCTGCTGTGTTTGTATTATTTTGATTTGCTGCATGTGTCTTGACATTTCTTCAGATTGTAGCTTGTTGTTGTTAGCTTAGCCTAGCATATAGCTTCGGAAATCTTGCCTGTTAGGGACCGGCATACAGTACTGCTGTTAGACCGGGACAGAAGGGGTGTGTTGCCGTGTGTAGCTAAGTCCTGCTCGGTCCTGCCAGGTGTTTCATTCCTTGTTAGCTTTATTATTGTGATTTGTTACCTGCTGTCTTGACATTTTCTCAGCTAACTTGCTTGCTGCTGTTAGCTTAGCCTAGCATATAGCCTAGCGTCTATCGCTGAGGCATGGGAATGGCTTGTGTTTGCTGTTCCGCTCCTGTAAACACAGTGTCCGTGTTAGAGAGATGTGTCCGTCTGCTAAAACAGCTCCTTTCTCCCAGCGTTACCTCAGATATGGAGGACGCCTGGGCGTTTTTCACAGACTCGATAGCGAGTCTGTTAGCATTAGCACAGCCCCGTCTGTGTGCGTCGCTCAGCCTAGCTTACCTACTCTTGTAGTTTCCATTGTAGCTTTTACCTTTCATTGTGGTCAGATAACAACATTTCATCACTAACTGTGTTGTAGTGCAGCCTGACCTGTACAGAGACCAGCTCCTCTGCACAGACCTGCTGATGAGTGCTGTTAAGATTCACCTGGAAAAATACATCCTGCACCTGATGATCCTCTCTCTCTCTCTCTCTCTCTCTCTCTCTCTCTCTCTCTCTCTCTCTCTCTGTGTGTGTGTCTTTTCTCTCTCGTCCTCTCAGTCTCTCAGGATGGTCTACACCTGCTACACCTCTGACCCAGGTGCAGTAAACGCCACCAAGCTGTACGACGACAGAAACGGCAGTGGTCATTTCTGGATGAGAGATCCACAGACCCCCCTCCCTCCCTGCTCCAACCACTCTCCTACCTCCACCTGCTGGGTTTGTACCTTCCAGAAAACCATCTATGCTGTGTGCCGTCAGCTGGAGGACGGTGTAGAGATGGTGATGGAGGGTGACGGAGTCAGCATCAACATCCAGAGAAGCAGTAAGCAGCTCCTGGTTCAGTTTTCCTCCACTTATTCTCAGTCTCTTCGCTAGGGATGCACCAATACATTTTTTCAATCCGATTACAAGTACAAGTACTTACATTTCTGTACTTGCCAATACCGAGTACTGATATGAGTACTTATTAATGCCATTATACTTAGTACATTTACTTGAAAACGTGTTTTATTTTCATCAGATATTGTTTTATTCTCTGGCTGTAAGAAGTTGCTGTGACTGACATTTGAACATTCCATGATATATGGCACTGCCACACATTTCACTCAAACAGAAGTACTGTTAAAGTACTGTTATTGATATTTTAGCATTCAACTGCATCTTTTTTTAACAAACAGAATATCTTCAAGGCAGGAGCAGGCTAAGGCAGAATGTTTGGAAGCCCTAAATTGTTCTGCATGCAGGACGACTCTTCGCGGAGTAAAATCCTCGTCAGTCTGCTGTGCAGTTAAACTGATGAGGGACACCGGGCTAACGCTGCTCGTCCAAATATCAGTGGTGAAGCTGAGGTTAGGGATCTGGTTGTTGCTGCCGTTATTAGCAAACTCTTTGAACTCGGCGTCGTGTTGGTTTTTTAGGTATCGGAACACTTCTACGAGTACGAGTACAGGAACAGTGTATCGGACTGATACCTGATCCTGGTATTGCTATCGGTGCGTCCCTACTCTTCAAAGTAGTAACGTGTGTGTTCCTGACCTGATGCTATAAACAGTGTGTGCACAGCTTCAGCTGATCATGATGACTGACTGTGATCTGTGTCTCTGTCCCTGCAGGATGTCCTGATCCCCCCTCTGATGGTAAGAGGCTTTTACTTTTCTCCTTCACTCTTTTCTTGTCACAGAACAGGAATGTGTCACAGGTGGTGATGCTCCAAGTACTGCAGTCCTTTACTGAGGTACAGCTAGAAATACTGCAGTGTAGATCTGAGGTCAGAGGTCAGAGGTCAGAGGTTTACCTAAAGCACAGGTGGTGATGGTCCAAGTACTGCAGTCCTTTACTGAGGTACAGCTAGAAATACTGCAGTGTAGATCTGAGGTCAGAGGTCAGAGGTTTACCTAAAGCACAGGTGGTGATGGTCCAAGTACTGCAGTGCAGAGCCTGTAGTTCATCTGTAACTCAGACAGAGCTCCTTGAAGAGACTTTACAGAGGCTGTGGTCGCCTGAATCAAACTCCACTCTCTAATGCTGCCAACAGACAGACTCCTGGGTCTGTACCGTCCACCTGGACTCAGCCACAGCAGAACTGGCTGCTCGGCCTGAGCCTGAAACCAGAGTCTGATGTTCCCCTGCAGCTTCATCACTGTTGTTCCCTCTGTGTCTCACATGTTCACACAGGACAGAGCAGTACCATCATCATCACCGTGGCCATCCTCCTCCTCCTCCTCCTCCTCATCATCGGGGGGGTGGTTTGGTATAGACATTACAGGAGGAGCAGGCAGCAGACTAGGTAAGAGTCTGGAGTTACACTCATGGTTCATTACAGACAGGAAGCGACTAATTCAGCAGAAACAAACAAGACTCACTGAATCCATGGCAACAGCACAACAACACTGTCCTGTCTCCACAGACCTGAGCAGGGACCTGAACCTTCGACCCAGATTCCGATGCTGGAGAACGGTGCTGCACCACATGACCCGACCAACACAGCTGGAGATCGGTCCCCAGTGGCCCCCACTAACTACACTGACCCTGTCCCAGATTCAGTGGATTAATACTTGACTGCTGTAATTAGCTCTGTTACAGCAGCAGCGTGCCAAACATCAATGTTCGCATTCACACTATTGCTCTTCAAATCTTTATTAATATTATAATCAGTAATACTATTTAACTGCTCTGCCAGTTGTGCCGCTGAAGACCACAGGGTACTGTGTGGTGCTAAGATCAATTGTAGTGAAAATGCAAAAAGTGTAAACGGTTCATAATGCCCTCTGCTGTTATTATTATTATCATTGCTTTTCTCAGGAGGGGTTTGATATTTGTCTGGGGCGGAGCTTGAACACGAGAGCTTGGGTTGGTAGGCATCTGTGTTACCAAGCTCACCACTGAAGATTTAACACACTCCCTTCATGGGCAGCTGTGGCTCAGGAGGCAGAGCAGTCACCCACCAATCAGAAGGTCGGTGGTTCGATTCCCGTGATCTGTACTTTGAGTGGTCGAAAAGACTAGAAAAGCTCTATATAAGAACAGTCCATTTACCATTTCCCTTCCGTTCATATCAGATCACAAACGGCAACTAAAATATCATCAGACTGTTTTATTCCTGAGCTTCAACCAGTTCACATTAAAGCAGGACCATGTGTAAATGTTATTCCTGTTTAGTCAAAATCAGAACACCTGTGTTGTGTCTCCGTTGGTTAAAGGAGCAGCAGTGAGTGTGTGTAGCTGTGTGTAGCTGTGTGTAGCTGTGTGTAGCTGTGTGTAGCTGTGTGTAGCTGTGTGTAGCTGTGTGTAGCTGAGTCCTCATCATGTGGCTGCCCTCTCTCTTATGAATTAGTTTTGTCTGTCGCAGCAGCTTCACACACTCCTGCAGCTTCAACTGAACTAAGCACACACTGTTAAACTGATTATTGATCAGTCAGACCTGTGAGTGCAGACACATTTAAAACCACTGTACTGAAAACTGGAAACATCATGTGCACTTTTTTTTATCAGATGTCTGTACATTTGGTTTTATTTTTAAAATAAAATAAATATTTTTCTCCTTTACTCGGATGTAAATCATGTCTGTGAAGCTAGATATTTGACTCTCCATATAAATGTTAGTCATGTCTCTGGGTGACTCACTCACTTGGCTCTGATCCCAGATCTCAGTCCTCCAGGAGGAGGGGGCCCCTCTTCTGGGTTGTATGAGGGTTTTGTGTTTCCCTCCACACCCTCAGTGTGACTCACTCACAGTTTTGAGGAGCTGTGGGAATGGGATACAACTCAGCAGAGAGGTCTGTTTATTTTTCTGCTAATGAATCAGTGGAACATCAGGTCTCTGTCTGCTCCTTTTAGGATCAAAGCTCAGACTAAAGACCAGTGGACTCTGGTCCAGTAACAGTATGTCTCAGGTGTAGGACTGTACACAGATATTATAGTTCCTCCTCAGTTTCTAAAACACTTTCCTCAAAACTAAGCCTCTAAACCCAAAACTCAGCTCCAGAAACCTCCAGCTTCCAGGTCCAAACTGAACCCTCCACTCCACAGGCCTCTTCCAGGACCTGGAGGAGGTGAACGCTCAGGGTTTCAGTCGTGAACCTTCCATCAAGATGTGGTCAATGAGGTCGTGAGCCACAACTTTCATCTGATGCTACTCGTCTCCTCCTTTCCCTTCTTCCTCCTCCTCTCCAGTTCCCAAGTGGAAGAGGGTGAGGAACCCGGAGGAGGAAGGTCTCTGAACTGACCTGCAGGTCTCTGTACAGACATGAGTGAGTGTAAGATTCACCTGGAAAAACCCTGCACCTGATGACTGATGGTCCACAGCTGACCGGGTCCCACACACGTGACCCTCAAACCCTGGTCTGGATGAGCAGGCTCAGCCGGTGAGCAGGGTTTGGTGGGTTGACCGTGATGCGCGGTTTCCTGTCTGGTCAGTGGTGCACCGTGCCGGTCTCACACGGATCCTGCTCCCGGTAACGGAGGGAGAGACTCGGGTTTTTATAGAAGCAGAGAGCGGACGGTATGTTTCTGATGCATTGTCTCTCAGTCTCTGAACAGACTGAGAGACAGCTGGTGCAGCTGGTTTGAGACGTTTCTCAGCAGATTATTGATTATTGATTATTGATTGTGAACCAGAGCAGAGGCACAGAAACATGTCCAGTCTGGGTCTCCTCTGTGAGACACTATTTGCATTGCAGAGGAAACAGCTGATTGATGACCAATGATGTGATAAGCAGCGTGCAGACTACATGTTACCGCCCGGCTTCGTTCAACCACTGTTTGTCATTGCTGAGCGTCAGTGCCTGCTGTGTGTTACTGGCACAGTAATGAAATGCTCCTCCATGTCAGTGGGCGGTAAGGACTCACCAAGGATCCACAGTCGCTCAGCCACTGTAGCTGCTGATAGAGAAGAAGCCATCAGCTGCTCTGATGTCTGAGGACGTCTGAGCGGGAAGTCTCACTGCTCCATTCAGACGTCCGGTGTCTGAGCTGCTTGCCAACACGAGGGTGATATAAAAACCTGCTCACATGCACAGACTGAGGAGAATGGATTCAGCGCTGCTGCACCGTGTCAGCTAACAGGAAACAGCTGGTGAGGAGGCGAGTGTTTCTGCCAGGACATCAGCTTCATGTTCATCTAAGATAGAGACTAAACTGTCGTCATATACTGTATCAAGGTACATTAAATGTTCATTGACTTCATAGCATCAAAGTTCATCAGCTACATTTGTCCAGGGACGGTGGACCAGCTGGAAAGATTCATGATTAAAACCTCCTCAGACCAAACAATGGTCTCACGCTCATTAGTCTCCCACACACACCCTGTGTCCTTGTGCAGCTGAGCTGGACGTCCTCTCTGTGATACACTCTGCTCAAACACGTGTCTTCATTTTCCTTCTCATTGTGCAAGAGTTGAATTGCACCACAGCAGCTCCTCAGCACAGTCTGTGTTTAATGACTGAGCTGTGTCGTCCTCATCTCCTGACGGTGTCTCCTGTGTCCACAGACCTGATCAGGGATCTGAACCGTCGGACCCAGGACGAGCTGCTGAGCGGTGATAACCTCTGACTGCATCATGTAACATCACAGCACTGCTGGAGATTACACAGTGTTTTTTACAGATGATAGCATCATGATCAGGGCTGGTGATACTCGTTTGTGCCTCAATAAAGACGTGGAAAACAAACGGTGAGTTGTGGGATGTTCCTTCAGTCTGTGGAGGTTTAGCAGCTTCATGTGAAACCCTGATGACTGAGCTGTGTCCTCTGATCAGGGTTCAGTCAGGGAGGTTGTTGAGCTCGAGCCTCGTCCACGTCACGAGCTGTTCCTGCAGCTCCCACAGAAACCATTAGGCCTGGTTTCATCCTCAATGTGCTGTGAGTTAATAACAGATTTAATCATTCCTGTGGGGGCAAAACTCTGCTTCTAGAATTCCTTCAATATCACTCTCAACGAGGAGTTTGGGAAAAGTTCTTCTTACAGAGTTTAATGAGGTCAGGAATCGCAGACGGTGGGATTTCCTGGAAGGTTGGTGACTGCACAGAAAGCTGAAAGCTGTCAGACCAGTTTCCTGCTCTGACTCATTTTTCCTCAGGTGTCAAGATTTCTAAACCCACATTACTGCAGCATCACCCCAGGGTGGAGTTCAGACACGAGAAGATTAGAGAAGTTAATTTCCTTTTAACTGAGGAACATTTGTCTCATGTCACGTTCAGGAACTAAAACCAGTCAGGAGATCCCACTGCAGAGCTCTGGGCCACGCAGACGGATGAAACAGTGAATTTTTTATTGATCCTTATCTGACATTTCACAGCTCATTAGGAAAGACTCAGGACTCTGTGTGAAATCAGATTGATTTGATAGAGCAGCCGACTCCTCCTCACTGTTTCCTCCCTGACATCCTGTCTTCTTTTTGGACTTTGGGTCCACACTGAGGACCACAGAGGAGGACCAGACCAGGTTTATGTTAAAGAAATGAAATTTCAACTCAAATTAAAATTCAGAGGCATCCACGTCTTTGATCGGAGGTGTGAACTTGTAAAAAAAAAAAAAAAAAGGTTTGTCAGGACCACACCCCCTCCCTTCACCCCTGCACACAGCCCGAGGCGGGGTCAGGTGGAGGGCGGGGTCAGGTACAGGTGTGTCTGTCTCCAGAACAGATGAGTAATATCTGATTTGTCCCAAACTGGAAGCTCACAGAGGAACCTGCTGCTGCTGGTTAATCCTCTTACAGCTAAATAAGTGACTGTTGTTTAAACTCACTCTTAGTTTTGTGTCTGTGTCTCTTTATGTTCCGATATAAAGCAGAAACCATCTTTAAATGACATATAGAATGTTAACGTAAGAAAAGAAAGTATCTACGTCTGTTTCTTCTTATGCAGGTGAGTCACCTGTGATGTTCATTCATCTGTGCATCTGCAGTGTTGTACTCACACAGGGTGTGTTCAGTATTAAGTCACACACACACTTCATCAAACACTGGAGAGACGTGTGTTAGCATGTAAAGCATGGTTAGTTATAAAACCTGTTATTTATTCACATTAATATAATTATGTTGAGGTTTTTGTGAAGTTTATTAAGCTCTCTCCTGCAGAGGAGAAGGGAGAGACATCATGACCAGGTTCAGTCCCACAGCTGTTTCTCTGTGGAGCCTGTTGTTGGATTCAGTCTGAACCCACAGTGACGTCCAATGCAGTGCAGAGTTGAGGACTGGTCGTAGGATGCAGAGACTTTAGCCACGCCAGAAACACATTAGCTGACTAAACAGTTTAAACTGATCCAAAGGCAGATCCAGCTTTGTTCCCAGTACGCTGATCAACATGTGCTTCTCTCTCTCAGTGAATAACAGCAGTGAATTGTTGAGCTGTGCCAGTAAAAGTTTAAGATGATGTATTTTTCCTTCCCTCATTTGGAGATCACCCATCAACACTGACACCCCCTCACTCCAACAACAAAACCCGGGCTGGTTGCCAGGCTTGGTATTCTGTCTTTTCAGTCTTTTCTTCTCGTCTTGTGTCTTTTTGTCCTCTCAGACAACACCAGGCTGTGGTTCAATGTCAAACACGGTGTAGTTTACTGTCAGAATCAGCTCTGAGGTTGTGTGCTGTGTTATCTGCACCACAGAGCCACGTGACACAGAGCTTTCACTTTACAGATACGAGTGGGGGAAATTATGTCAGTGTGTGTCTCCTGCTGACAGTGTTATCATCTCTCTCGTGTCTCAGGATGCTCTACACCTGCTACACCTCTGACCCAGCTGCAGTGAACGCCACCAAGCTGTACGACGACAGAAACGGCAGTGGTCATTTCTGGAATGTGTCACAGGTGGTGATGGCTCCAAGTACTGCAGGCCTTTACTGAGGTACAGGTAGAAATACTGCAGTGTAGGTCAGAGGTCAGAGGTCAGACGGGAGGCTGACAGTGACAGATACATGCAGGGTTCAACCCCTGAGCTGCCATGTTAATTTGTGGCTGAGGAACGCTCAACAGAATGTCCACACGTCTTTGATCATGAACCAGGTCCTGGTCTTTCTGTAACCTGTCTGCTGCTGTTTCCTCTGGGTGTCACACAGGAGCCGCACCATCGTCGCCATCCTCCTCTTCATCCTCCTCTTCATCCTCCTCTTCATCATCCTCTTCATCCTCCTCTTCATCCTCCTCTTCATCCTCCTCTTCATCATCCTCTTCATCCTCCTCTTCATCCTCCTCTTCATCCTCCTCTTCATCCTCCTCTTCATCCTCCTCTTCATCCTCTTCATCCTCCTCTTCATCCTCCTCTTCACTGGGTGGTTAAACTGCTCTGAACATCAGGGGCAGCAGACTGGGTAAGAGTCTGAAGTTACTCTCAGTCTGTTTCAGTGGAACGTCATGGATTCCCACATATATCCAGTCTACACTCAGTGCTCAGTTTATTAGGAACACCTGGCTAAATAACGCAGCAGACCTGCAGGAAATCCTCCTGACGACCACAGCTACCTAACATGCTCCTGACTTTGATTCATCTTCCTGTGTTCACAGAGCTGAACCATCATATGATGACCTCTGACCTCATCATGTGACAGCAATTCTTTTTTATTCTTAATTTAAAAAAATCAGTGGATTGTTTTATATCGGGTGTCTCTATTTATCGCTCCATGAATCAGAGAATACAGTAAAGAAATGAAGTGTATGAATCAGGCTGTGAGTGATACACGGACAAAGCAGCAGAATGTAAACAGGAAGGTTTGGAAAGCACTGCTGACTCTTCTGGATGAAGACGTGTTGGTGAATCTCTGAACTGTCTCTGGAGGATCCTCAGGATCACACTGTGTGAAGAGCACTGAGGAACTCACCTGCACCACACCTGTACTGAGGTGCAGTTTTAGAGGCCAGAGTTTAGGTTCAGTCCAACCAGATGCTTTGAATCCTCTGAGTTCAGCCTCTCCCTCACCTTCACTGCAGCTCAGAGAATGAAATGATTTATTGTCATCTGGGCAAACTGCCACAGAGCTCATGTCATTACAGCTGAGGGCAGCTGAGGGCCTGTCAAGGAGCCTTCTCTTCTGCTGTGATGATCTTTTTTTTCCCACAGTGCAACTGACGCAGTTCCTGCTGGATCACAACCCAGTGTGCAACTTCCCACGCCAAAGTCGGTCCATCAAAGTGCTTGTTTCTACCACTGCCAGGCAGATTATTATTGTAAGTGTACAGACTTTCCTCAGCCAGAAACATCACGATATAAATCACCACCAGACTCCATTCACAAAAGGAGGACTATAACCGAGCAGAGCTCAGGAGCTGCTGTCCACAGGTCAATACCTGGAGACGCTGATACAGTGGTCAAGATAAACTCACTGCTAAACAATGAGGAAGCAGCTGCAGAGCAGAGGCTGAACAAACAAATACAGGGGGCGCCGCCCATCCAGGGGCCACACGGGGGCACAGAGGGGAAAAAAGACAGTAAGTTTCATTATTACTATTCTACTACAACTAGTTAGTGCTGCTCTTTCTTCATATGAAAAACATTCATTTAAGATGTGGTCAGCTAACGTTAGCCCTGCAGTCAAAATGCTGTTCCTTCCTGCACATCATTAACGTTCATATGTTCATGTAACGTTTACTGCTTCTTTGCATTCTGTGGTGACAGTAACGTTGAAGCTGATGAAAAAAAACACTCCTCCTGTGTTCAGCTGAGAGACTTTAACCCCTGAGCTTTCCACAGACATCAGTCTCTGCTGTGAGTGCGTTGATTGGTTTGGGTCCGGAGTTACTGTTACTGCGCAGGTGTGTGTGTGTGTGCGCCGCGCGCGCGTGTGTGTCAAGTGTCACTAAGTGAAGTCAAACATTGTAAGTGTGTGTTTCCGCATTGAAACTTCTTGCGTCCTCTGTAGTTTTTCCTCGGAGGTGTGGGCCCTTCACTTTCCTCGCTTCTTCCTGGTTTGTGTTTTTCTTTCCAGCGGGATTTTGACGCCGAATTCGAGCTTAGAACCGGACAAACCGAGACCGGTCTCCCCCGTCTCCCCCTCGCTGTTTCCTCCCTGACATTTTGTCTTTTTTGTTTAAAACGTGGGGTTTTTATATGGACTTTGATACGGGCGCGGCACAGCTGCGTTTGCTGGTGGAGATGAGCTGTCGCTTCCGGGAAGGTTCCGCTGCTGAAGCCGAGAGTGGAGCGACATGGAGCGGACACGAGCGGAGCCGGAGCCGCGTCCTCCTGGTCCCTCACTGTGAACCAGAGGAGGGCTACAGAGGAGAACCAGACCGGACCAGGTTCATCTGAATAATGAGCTGAAGTGATGAGCGCAGAGGAAGTTCAACATCAAATCAAAGTGTGGCAAAGCAATTTGCATATTCACATAAATGTTATAGCGCGGTGACGGACGGAGGGAGGAGGAGGGAGGAGGAAAGAAGTCCTCTGAGCCACCATCCCGTCCTGGGCACACTCAGGTCTCCGTCTGTCTCCGGGACAGGTGAGTAAACTCTTCTCTCTACACGGCTTAGTGTTGAATCCAGACTGAAAGCTTGAAACTGCTGGTGCAGGTTTCTCATCCCCTCTGGTCTCTGGTCTTATTTCTGTTCTAGATAAAAACCTGCAGGCTGATTCAAACCACAGAGAACAGACACGTTAAACTCTGAACTGTAGTTGGTCTCTGAAAGTGGAGTTTCCACGATTCATTGTCTTTTCAGACTCAAACTGACAGATTGAGTCTTTAAGTTAATAAGTTTATCAACCAGAGAGAATAAGAGCAGGAGGGAAGAACAGACCGTGTGCAGATGAACACTGTGCGTCCTCATGTGGTTACTGTGGTTCAGGTGATTGATCGTTCATTTGCATACATGCAGATCATCCTGTGCTTCTGCACTCTGTCTGTGACGTGGAGCTTCTTTAAAAAGCAAACAGGCAGAAGAGGTTTGACCCAGAAACCCTGGTCTCAGAGCTGTGAGTAAAACCCAGCAGGACACTGACCCAGGAGCAGTAACAACAACTCCTGTCCAGGAGAGGAAGTCTGAGTCAGAGCTGAACCTCAGTCCTGGTTCACACCTCTTCACCTTCTCCACCTTGGTTCCTGTGGGCTCATTGTCCACAGGAACTCTGCAGGCTAAAGCAAAAGGAGGAAAATGTTCAGCGTGTGTGACGAGCCTTTTATCAAAAAGCAGCTGAGTCAGTTTCACATCCACTGTCACAGATACCTCCACACTGAGGCTAAATACACCCTGAGTGCAGTCAGGTCAATAATCAATAACAATCAGAACTTGAATCATATTGTTCCCTTCAAAATAAGAGTCAAACTCACACAAATAAAATAAGATGAAACAGTAGCAGATAAACTGAGTTAGGTTTAATCAGCAGGGCAGTGATGAGTCGTCAGTAATAATGAGTGAGAACAGCAGAAAAAACAAAGCTCCACACTCACACTAATAAATGATCATTATCAATATTAATACGAGTAATAAAAGTCTAATGTTTCCCTCTGTGGTGCAGTACAAGTGTAAAGTGTCGTAAACCACACACACCACACACACATTTACAGATGGTGTGTGTGTCAGAGGAACTGTAACTGTGGTCAAACATTTAATCTCTCTCTCTCTCTCTCTCTCTCTCTCTCTCTCTCTCCCTCTCTCTCTCTCTCTCTCTCTCTCCCTCTCTCTCTCTCTCTCTCTCCTCTCTCTCTCTCTCTCCCTCTCTCCCTCTCTCTCTCCCTCTCTCCCTCTCTCTCCCTCTCTCCTCTCTCTCTCCTCTCTCTCTCTCTCTCTCTCTCGTCTCTCTCCCTCTCTCTCTCTCTCTCTCTCTCTCTCTCCTCTCTCTCTCTCTCTCTCTCTCTCTCTCTCTCTCTCTCTCTCTCTCCCTCTCTCTCCTCTCTCTCCTCTCTCTCTCTCTCTCCTCTCTCTCTCTCTCTCTCTTCTGTCTCTCTCTCCCTCTCTCTCTCTCTCCTCTCTCTCTCTCTCTCTCTCTCTCTCTCTCTCTCTCTCCCTCTCTCTCTCTCTCTCTCTCTCTCTCTCTCTCTCTCTCTCTCCCTCTCTCTCTCTCTCTCCCTCTCTCTCTCTCTCTCTCTCTCTCTCCCTCTCTCTCTCCCTCTCCCTCTCTCTCTCTCTCTCTCTCTCTCCCTCTCCCTCTCTCTCTCTCCCTCTCTCTCCCTCTCTCTCCCCCCCCCCCCTCTCTCCCTCCCTCAGGATGAACTTGACCTGTCTGCGCTCTGATGACCCAGCGGCAGCGAACGCCTCTCTGCTCTTTGACTTCAACAACGACCATGAGAATCTGTGGGTGAGGGAGAGCCTGAGCTCCCCCCTCCCCCAGTGCTCCTCGCTCCCCCCTCCCTCCCCCGCCCGCTGCCTGCCCTGCCTCAGAGAGGCCGTCTTCGCCGTGTGCCGGGACCTGACCCCGGGGGTGGAGGTGGTGATGGAGGCTGTGGGATCCAGCGTCAGGATCTCAGAGAGCGGTCAGTGTCTCCTCAGTGTCAATGAGTCCAGTCTCTGGTTTGTGAATCCACATGAGGACTAACCTCGAGCTGTGTTTCCTTCCAGAGTGCCCGGCTCTGTCTGACGGTGAGTGTTCACACTGCTTCTCCAAAACTATTCTAATATATTCATTTAATGAATGAGAAGTATGAAGGTATGGCTGCTAATTAACGAGACTAATGCTGCCAGTCTTAACCTCTGACTCAGACTCTGATCTCCCTGTGAGCTCAGATCTGATCTTAAGAAACAGGAAAAAGCCTCATGGTCCTGGATCAGGATTAGTTTTCAGGCCAGAAATCAGGAGTCTTTACGGTCTGTTTATCAGTGGAGACCAGTTCTGCTCTCACTCTTATTCTGAGTCCTCGATCATCTCCAACGACTCGGTGACTGTTTCCTGAAGCGTTTGATGTGCAGGAAGTTCATCGTCCTCTCTGCCTTCAACATCTCGTGTGTCTTGTGTTCCCTACAACGTCTGAGCTGCTGTTTTCAGTTTCCCCCCAAAAATCCAAGTTAATGCTCAACGTTGAAGCTAATCACCTGACGCCTCAGTGAAGACGCTGCACTTCAATCATCAGCAGCGAAGTAAAGACGTCGTCTGTGAACACCCTTTGTTTGTTTGTTTGTTTGTTTGTGGTTGTGTGTGTTCATTTTTCACTTTATTTATCTGTGTTGTTTGTTCGTACGTTATCTTTGGGTCGGGATAAAAGCGAACCCTGTGATCGACCTCTCTCTCTCTGTGTCTGACAGATGCGTCATGGTGGAGGCTGGCTGCCGCCATCGTCTCCATCCTCATCCTCATCTTCATCATGGTGGTGCTTTGCTGCAAATTCTGCAGAGGCCGAAGACGCAGCACAGAGGGTGGGTGTGTTTCACAGGTTTAACGGCCTCAGGTCTGCAGGTGAAGAGCAGGTTGAAGTCACAGTGTTAGTTCAGCATCTTCACAGGCAGGTGGAGTGGAGGGTGGAGTGGAGGGTGGAGTTTGAATGTTTTTCTCAAGCTGGAAAATGTTCAACACGTCTTCACGTTAATGTGAGTGGGAGGATTCACGTCCCTCCTCTCAGAAACAGTTTATCAGCAGACTCCATCTGTTTGCTTTCTGTCTGCTGTGGAAAGTTCTGCAGCTCTTTGACATGAAGCATCAGTGGCATCTGACAGTCGACCTTTAACCAAGAACAAAGGTCCCTGCTTCTTCCTGCTGCCTGTTGGACTGTGAATACTTTAGACTGTTTGGACAAAGTGAGACGTTTAAAGACGTGGTGAGAAACTCCGGTGGACATATTCTCTGATGATTTACAGATGAAATAATGACAGTAATCTCCAGATGAACTGACAGTGTTCGACTTTGACTCAAATATTTTTGGATAATCTGAGTTTTAAAGTGACATGCTGCTGTTTGCACCCTGTGGTTTCTACTCATCGCGTTTCTCTCTTTAGACAATCCTGTGGTTATTCTGTTGTGTAGTTGTCATGGAAACACTAACATCAGTGACTTGCAGCTTTGCACCTTCTGTCGTCTGTTCCAGTGTGAAAACCCGGAGAGCTGCAGATCAGTCCGCCGCCGCCCTGACCATGTGACCAGGATGAGACTCGGCCTCGTCTGTTGTACTGTGGTTAGAACACATTAAAGAGTGATGAGCTCCTCTCTGCAGCCTGCTGTGTTTGTTCTTCTCACTCACATCCTCAAACAGCACATAGAGACCTGTGTGTGTGTGTCTCACACATCAAACTGTGTAGTAGCTCTCACCTGTTCGCCGCTCATCATATCATCAGCTGATCCACAGACCACACACCTCTGAACCTGCTGCTGAGAGCAGGTAGAGCTGAACTCACCTGTCAGAGGCGGCTGCAGGTGCAGTTTAACAAGACACTCACAGACACTTCACACTGATTGAAGGAAGTAAAGAAGTTTTTCCCTGTTCTGATCTGTGGTCAGTGTGAGTGAACTTTACTGTCAGGTTATTATTGGATGTTGCTGTGCAGCCACTCCTGTCAGGTGACACAGGAACCTTAGTGGTTCTTACTTTGTTTTCAGTTGTTTGTTTTAAACATGTGAGACAAACTGTAACTGAGCCTCCACGTGTTCAGATCAGTCAGGTCTGTCCCCTCACATCAGTCTGTCCTCAGGGTGAGTAAAGCAGGTGAACATAAAACAGGAAGAGTAATGAATGATTCTGAAAGTCACACACAGTCACAGGTGAGCTCTGACGTTCTCCATCTATCACTTGATCAGAAAAAGTCGAGACACGAGTTTAGTTTCAGTCGGATCAAATCAACACTCAGATCAAGTAAACTCTTCTTGGCAGAACACGTCTCCCAGAGATAAGACCACAGCTGGGCCCAGCCCGTCTCTCAAGGTGTGTCCTCCTCGTCCTCCTCGTCCTCCTCGTCCTCCTCTTCCTCCTCTTCCTCCTGCCACGCCCTGTAGTTTCCCTGCTGAGACACTCGAGTGCAAAAGTGAAACCAGGTGACAGCGTCTCAGCAGCGTCTGAGGGAAGAACACCTGGCAGGAAACACCCTGGCCAGGAACAAGGGGATGACTCACGTCAGTCTGTGTGAAAATAACTGAGCACCCATCCCATAGCCGTCTCCATAGCAACACCCTTCCCGTTGTCTCTCTGTGTCACACTGTTGTGGCTGCTGCTGCATTTTTATGTTACATTATCAAATAATCTCTGTTTTTATTTGGAGCTGAAAGTGTCGTAAACAGAAGCTGGAAGTCAACAGTTCCTATTTTCAGAATAATAATCTGTTCATTGCGTCAGCAGTTGTTTTTCATTTGAGTCATTCCACTCTCTCCTCCTTGTTACGACTCCACCCATCATTACCCTGCAGCCACTGAGTTTTCCTTTTTTATCTCTCTATCCTTTCTCCTCCCGGGGCTCAGCGCCGTCCCTCTGTCAAACCATCAGATTATTAAGTGTACGTGGGCTCGCTCACACACAGTTGAGCTGTTTATGTGTACTACCCATACGTCTGCATTCCTGCACTCTGAGCATTTGTCAGGAACCACAGAGACATGAGAGGAAGGCTACAAAACCCTAACAGAGGATTCCTTTAGACACTAAACTACTCATAGCTTCAATAAAACGCACAAACAAAAAAACAACTCTTCCCTCACTCATGAAATATTTGGCTGTATAAATTAAAATCCACTCTGCGTGTTCCCTGTGGTGCAGATAAGACGTCTGGACTGAGCCACAGCCAAGCCGTCTGTGGCTCAGTGACTGTTTATATTTTCTGGAGTCACTTTATCCTGCTGGTTTTTTCTCTTCAAGTTTTTTTGTGTCGTCCGTCAAGATTTAAGCTCAGTCACACTCAGAAATTCCACGGTGTAATTTTCCAGAGTCTGGCGGGGCGGCATCTACCTCACCCAGTTGGATTGGGAAAGAGGGGGTGGGCGGATGGGGGTGGGGGTGGGGGGCAATGCGACTAGAAGCAGCACTAACGTCTAAATATATCAGCAGATGCTGAATGTTGACTCTACAGCTCCACAGGGAGAAGAGGAGAAGGGGAGCAGCAGAAAGGAAGATATCAAGCCAAAGACATGCAGACATGAAAGCAAAGAGGAAAAAACTCCACCTCACTACAGCTCTCTGTGCTCCCAGCATGCAATGCAAACACACTCTGAACACTAATGTACTACATGTAGAGATAACAGGGTTATACATCAACATTTTCAGGTCAGTGACCTGTGGTGAGCAGGGAGGAGGAGCCTGTCTGAGGGAGGAGGAGCCTGTCTGAGGGAGGAGGAGCCTGTCTGAGGGAGGAGCAGGAAGAAGGAGGAGCCTGTCTTAATCAGAGCTCATATAAAGACCTGGGCTCAGGTGTGAGGCCTCTCACCTGCAGCTGAACCCTGGTCTCTCTCCTGAGTGAAAACGTGAGTTCCTTTGCAGCAGTTTGCTTCAGATGCTAAGCTAATGAGTTAAGCTAATGAGCTAATGAACACAGCTGTCGTGTTTCAGTGGGTAACTGCAGGTGTTTTCCTGTGTGTCGTTGCAGTCAGTTTGGATCTGGTTTCTCCTGAAGCCTGAACTACGAAGGGAGTTGAACTCAGGTTCTCAGGTAAAGTCGGGGTTGACAAACCCTGACTGCCTCGATCTGTGTGAAACGCTACGACGGTGGTTCAGATGTGGGTCAGCTGAGTCGGTGTTAACTTAATCAGTTAGTGCGTGTTGATTAAAGGGGCGTGCACCGTATCTCTCAGATGAAGAGCGCACAAAGACAGGGAGCCCCCCCCCCCATTTAAATTATTATTGAAATCGATAATATGCAGCACTAATGATGCTAAACTCTGCTGCTCGACTGTGAGAAAAAAATTACAAAAAAAAATAACTGAAAGTGAAAATGGAAAATGCGGAGCATAAAAACACCATTTATTGGTCCACATATCTCTACCATCCACTACACACTTTTTTTATTTGGGTAACCTTGCTTCGTAGTACAGGCCTCAGGGTTCACTCTGACCCGGCTCAGCCTCACACAGCCTGTCTCCAGGATCTAACAGCAGTTTATAGGAGCTGTCAGTTTTACTAAAACCTGATGCAGGTGTCTTTGGCTATTTGGTCATAAACTGAAGCACTGGATGAATTAAACTCTGAGGAGCATCGACCAGTGTTTAATCACAGTCCATCCTGCAGCTGTGACATGTTTCAGGTCGGTGGTTCCATCTCAGAGGATCCTGAACCTCACGTGGTCCCCAGAGGGTTTCCATCAGTGTGTGTTGGACCGACAGATGGACTGATGGGTCCTGATATAGAGCAACGAAAACCTCATATGAAACGTTTCATTTTTAGTCACTGGTTTTGATCAGACAGATGTGACGTCACTGATCCAGCTGATCGGTCTGATCACTAACCGATCACACCGATTGATCTCTCTGTGTCACTGTCCTGCAGTGAGGGTCGCCTCCACATCACCGCTCCGTCTGAGCGAACAGCTGAACACGGATGTAAAATCCATCTTTAGGCAGCAGACACGTAGGAGATCACAAGATCTGTTCAACCTCAAATATCGCACGAAACGTCTCACTTTCAAAGAAACAGGAAGTGACCCTGAGATCAAATGTCACGTTTGACTCACACTTTCTCAACAAGAACAGTTGTTGTTGTTGTTGTTGTTTATCAAAAGTTATAAATGTCAAACATTTAAATAAACAGCTCCAGGCCTCATGAGGCTGTGGTTAAACTCTGAATATTCACATCTGAACTCTGAAGACTCCATGTGGTCGACTGACCTATAACTGCACTGGAACTTTCCATTTTCATGTCTTTTAAAGCTGCAGATAAACTGTCTCTCACTTTCAGACTGGAGTCAGTTTCAGTTGCACAGATGGAAAATTCAAAGGAAGTTATAAGGAAGCAATAACGAGAAGAGGAAAACCAGAATTAGTTTTAATTTAAATACGATTTCATTTTAAAACCTGGTTTAAATGTGTTTTTAATATTTGGATCTAAGAATCAGCTTCAGCGACCGCTCCTCGCTCTGAGGGGCCACGATGCGTTCAGGTTCATGTGATCAAACCGGGAGCTGCTCCACCCACAGACACCTCTTCATATTTCTCTTTAGGGAAATGTTTTCCAGCTCACTGCTTCTTTCTGTTCATATTCACTTTATTTTAAAAAGGCTTTATTTCCACCGAGGCTCGTGTGAATGAACATCAGAGTCTGAGTGAGTCGTGTTTCTGTGCTCAGGTCTGAGGATCCCTGACGAGAGAGACTGAGTCCACCGTGAAGCTGGACTCCCTGCCTGTGCTGGTCCTGGTTTAATGTTCCTGCTCTGTTTGCAGGAAACCACAGAGGGAGTGATGAGGAGGAGGAGGAGGAGGATGAAGGGCCAACCTGTCTGACACAGAGGAAACTGACTCCTGACACCTCCCTCCCCCTGAAACCACACGCTGCCTTTATGTCTGTCGAGATCTCTCATTCTAAGAGCTGAATGAGTTCTGGAAGAAATCCTCAGTGATGAGACCCAGCTGTCATTATTTTAAACTCAGGCAGAGCAAACAGGAGCCAGTTCCATCCAAAAACAAGAGTCACACACTCTAATATTTCGTTGGAGTTTCTTCCTTTGTTTTCCTTCAGGACCTGCTGGGCCTCCTGGCTGTCTGTCTGTCCTTCCTCTCCTTCACAGTGAGTGGCTGTTTAGGCAGATAAATCACACTTTCAATAAATAAACTCAGAACTATACATCATCCAGGCTGAGATGCTGTTAACATGAAGTTCATCCTGAACATAACAGCTTTACATTCAGACATATACAGCTGAGTGTTCCAGGCAGAACATCATTGTGCCATGTGTTAGAGTCTCTTTAGACTCTACGCTGCACACCTGTTCGATGCTCTGATGAACTTAACACCGGCTCAACGTACCGACACCTGAACCACCGTGATCATCGTCCTCCACAATCTTTCACTCGACTCGAAAATAAAAGTTTTACTTTCTTGTTTGTTTCCTGTTTCACGTGAGAAATATTCATCGACCCACACTCGACCTTTTGACCTTTTTGAGTCACAGCCCCGGTTCTTCTGGGTCACGATCAGACGTCAGGTCACAGACAGACTGATCTGCTCCCTCCATCACCACCTCCACCTTCCTCATCAGCTCGGAGCGGAGCCGGAGGGCGGAGGAGCTGCGCCTCGTCCGGACCACAGGTGACCTCTAACATGAGCGATGATTGAGTCCACCTGAAAACAAGTGGGAGACATCTGCAGAGAGAGAGAGACGGTTCCTAACTCCACCAGAGAGTGAAGACGTTCACCAACATCTGTTCAGCTCAGGATGAACTGAAACCACCATCTGCTCCTGCTTTTAGACCTTTTCACTGTTCGGATATTAAATGTCATCCATTCATCATTTTATTCTGACAGGTGTGACCTTTGACCTTTAACCACCAAAAGCAGTTCATCCAACCGGACTGTAGGTGCCTCACACACCGAGCACTGGCAGCACATCACTGATGAGTGTGTAGGTGTAGGTGGGGATCACAATGATCCGGATTGACCAGGTCTAGGCAGCGGTTCACACACAAACAAACTGTGAGTGAGGGTACAGGAAGAGCAGGGTGGGGCTGGTTGACGGCTTCCTCCCTCCTCCACCTCAGCACGATGAGTCACAAGAGATGAAACCAGGACAGTGAGTGGAGCAGAGATCATCAGAGAGGCTGGATGAGGAAGTGAAGTAACTGTGGGAACAGTCCCTCAGAGATCATTCATTCAGCCGCCGCGCCTCTGCACTCAGATATGCTGTCAGAGGTCAACCTGTACTATCTATTATTATTATTATAAACAGAGAGCAGACACACACAGTTCACATCCTTTTATTAAGTAGAAAACATGTAAGCACAAACAAACAGCACGTGATAGAATCTCACAGCACCTCCTCTGCACAGAACAGAAGGAAAAACCGACAGAAACTCAAGGTGTAAACACGTGGTCAGGTCGTCTGGAGGTCGTCTGGAGGTCGTCTGGAGGTCGCTGTTTTCAGGACAGAAGATTTGAATTTGAATTTAGCTCCTGGTTCTCCTGCCTCGTCCTGTAGGAGATGGAGGAGTTTCTACACTGAACAGCCTGCTGACAAGTCATTTGAGGAAATCCTGAGAGGAAATCTGAACTACCCTCACTGTTCACTGAGCTGAACCACAGAGACGCTCAGTCCATCTCACTTCTTCACTTCTGCTTTTCTCCCTGACTTTAAATGTGGACCTTTGAGGTTCCCCTCTCTGTCACGCTGGGTGAGATATTCACACCTCTGTCCTGTCTGCACAGTAAATATGAACCACATCCAGCAGCTGGTTAGCTTAGCTTAGCATAAAGACTGGCTCTGTGTAAAGCAGGAGTCTTGCAATACTTGCCCACAGGTGACGAGTCGACTGCAGTCACTTCCTGCTTCACAGTGATGACTGTTAGTTTTTTGTGAATGGAGAGAAGCATGTCTCTGTACCACTCTAACACTGTGGATGTTTCCTGAGCTTTAAACACTAAACGAGTTGGTCCTGGTCTCTTCACAGACCTGGACTGATCCCTTAGGCACGTTAAGATGTTTTTTTGTTCTTAAAAAGAAAAAGAAATGGACCAACATTCCTGAGCAAGTTTAAAACTGACGCTAAAACTACTTTAGATTAAAATATTTTTCAAATATAATGAAATATATATTAGTCGTCCTATCAGATGCACATTTCACATCATTTATTTTTAACGTACAAGTGTATAAGGCGCCTCTGAATAGGTTTATTATTATTATTATTGCGATCATCCTGTCAAACAGCAGCGGCCATGTTTAGCCTGGGTCTGCTCTGATACACAGGAGCAGTCAGTCTCCATCCACTCTGTTTATATTTGTTAACTGTGGACTCTCCATCTTAACCTGCTCGTTCACAGACGTGTACGAAGCCGTGAGAGTCACCGCTCCTGTTCGGTTTCTGCGTTTGGAGACGACGAAGCAGACGGTCAGAGCCAGGACGACGGCGGCAGCTGGAGCGCCGATGATGAGAGCGGCCGTCAGCTCGTCCGGACACCAGCTGCCAAAGAAACAGTTCCCTGGAAGACAGAGATGAGGGTCAAAGGTCACTCAGACAGGCTGCTGAGAGGAAGGTGAGTCATGAATGTGGTGAAGGACCAGCAGCTCCAACAAAAACACTTCTCCTCATGATGGTAAATGACTTCAGGCTGACAGAGGAGAGATGAGGATGTGGATCCACTTCATCATTTCAAACAGACTAAAGCAAATATATGACATTGACACTTAAACTGAACAGGAATAAAGTCAGAGTCATTTTATCTGACTGACATTACACAACACCACTGTGCAGAGTCAGCAGAGTCTCAGTGAGAATTAACCTCACATCTGAGCTGAGTAAAAATAAATGTTACAAAACGTCATCTCCTGATAAACATCCGACTGTCACAGCTTCCTTCTTTACAAATCAAAGTCAGCGAGTGCTGAAAAACAAAAACTACAAAGACAGAGAGGATGTGACGCTCTTCAAATCTGTCACCATCACTCTCCTCCTGACTGCACTGCTCTGGTGACTCAGACCCACCCTCTCTATTTACACTGAACCTGAACCTGAACCTGAACCTGAGACAAAGAGCTTTGGTTGCTTTCGTAGCCAATGAGAGTTGATGGAGTCTGTGGAGGGAGATCCAGGCTAAGATGGCCGACGCAGGAGAGCAGGGAGAGGCCTCTCCAAAGCTGTCTGAAGTTAGGAACATTAAGCTCTTTCTGTGAGCTGGTCCCAGGTCTGTGGTGTTCAATGGCCACAGACACTTGATCAAATCTGAGACTCACCGGCGGGTGGGTGAAAGTCCAGGTGTGAGAAGCGGCTGCAGTTCACTGTAAGACAGAGGTGATGTGTCAGGAAGACATCACTCCTGTGTGTTTATGTTTCAGTGTAATGATCATCTGTGGTGTTACTCACTCGAGCAGTTTGTTTCCTCCCAGTCGACCTGAATAAAAGAAGAGAAGCAGACAAAGACAGGGTGGTGAGATAAAGTAACTATGAACATGTTGTGAGCTCCTCAGTCTGAAACCTCTGAGCAAACGTCTTCACACTCTGGAGTTAGTTTCCACGGCCTCTTTCTTTTTTTCTTCATTTCTTTAAGATTTCCTTACAGCTGACGGTAAACAGTGTAGTCAGAGCACACACACACACCACACACACCACACACACACACACACACACACACACACACACACACACACACACACACACAGGATGTTGAGACTGAAACCTCTGAACAGCAGCGTTTGATTTAGTGGAAATTTAAAGAAGTGAGAGACAGAATGTGAAATAAATGGTTTCAGTGATATTTGCTCTTATTAACCCTCCTGCTGTGTCTAACAGCACAGTCACTTCTCTTCTTCCCCTCTCTCGCCTCATGTGCTCCTCAGGACCCAGGTCTAGACTGGTCTGCCAACGTTAATATCACCACAAAGACCAGAGCAGTCTGACTGGTCCTGGTCTCTCTCCTCCTCTCAGCCTGTCACCCTGACTCTGCTTCTGTTTGGTGTCTCTGTGTTTGATCTGTGAGGTCTTACCCCGACAGGAGGACAGTCCACTCTGTAGTACAGGAAGTCCAGACAGTCCCTCAGGGTGATGGACTGCTCGGTGAGATTCTGGACCAGGTGTGGAACGAAACGGGAGTTCAAGGCCAAGACGGTGCGCTGGAAGACAACGGACAGACGATCAGAGCTGGACCACAGGGAGACAGCGGCCCTGCAGGTCGTCTGTGCAGCAGAAGTATAAAGAGCGAGAGTCTGTGGTTGGAGGTCAGGGAGGTGGTGGTGGATGGATGAGTCAACAGAACCCAGGACAGTGAGCCAGGAGACCGCTGTCTGTTCCCAGAGTGAAACCAACAGTCTGTGTGTGTGTGAGTGTGTGAGTGTGTGTGTGTGGGACTCACGTTTTCCCTCTCCCACAGCGTCTCACACCTGGACGACCTGGGCGGCTGAGACACCTGGTACCTGAACGAACCGTCCGGTTGTGGTGTGACGCTGCAGCTCAGAGGCGACGCCGCTGCAGCCGGAGGAGGCCCAACCATCAGCTGAGCCACGAGACCTGGAGACAGGACAAGACCACAGTCACACACTCAGGAAGGCCACGGCGTCTGATCAGGACTCTCAGGATCTCCAGGGATCCCGTCCTCCCAGGTAACCCCCTCTGCCTAACGGCGCTCTGTGAGCACGTCTCAGTCTGCAGGATGAAAACTCAGAGTGACGCTGCACATCATCAGATCAAACCACTGAATCACTCCTCTGCTCTCAGGAGCATCACTCTGATTCATCTGCTCATGTCTCATTCATTAGTTATTCACATACAGGCTGCACTAATTCACTTAATCCTTGGCACATGTTGTTACAGCTGGAGCCTTTCAGTGTATAGTTATATATATATATATGTGTGTGTGTGAACATATTTCTGTTTAGTTCAGTTTTTATGGGTTTTTTGATAAAGTTACTTTCTTCATATAACACACATTTACAAAGTGTTTTAAGTGACTCAGACAGGAGGAGATAAAATCACATACAACTGTTTCTGCATCTTTAGACGGAGCTGACATTTCTCAGGTGATAAAAACAAGCTCTGTGGTGAGTTGATTAAAAGATAAATCAATATCAAACAAATGAATATTTCTCCTTGTGTTGCAGGTGATAAACACAGAACCAGTCTACCATCAGAAAACTGTCTGCACATAGAGACAGGTTAACGAGTCTCTTCAGGTTCAGGATGAAGGTGTAAGTGAGTGTGAGACAAGTTTAGGTTTCACTGTCTGGGCGTCAGTGATTTGACAGGCAGTCATTGTTGTGGTTTTCAATATCGACTTCTCTTCACTGCTTTATTTAGTGGTAAAGAAGGAGTGGGAGAATCACAGGGAGAGAAACGTGACGTAAAGATACTGGTGGAGGGAAAAAGGAGAAGTGTGTGTAGATGTTAATGCAGGAATCATGGGTAAACCCTCAGCCTGCACCTTCAGAGTCTCAGTGATGCAGCAAACAGGAACTGATCAAAACCAACTCAGCAAAAACACAGTGTAAAGAAAAACGCAGTCCACAGCATACCTCACTGAATCTATACTTTTACTTCCTGTTTCTGATAAAGTTTGACATTTGATGAACGTTATGTGAAAGTAGGGGAAAGACAGAAATGGATTCAAACAATGAATCCTACTCTTCTGTCCTCAGAGCCTCTGTGTGAAACACACTCAACACATCAGGACGTCCAGGCCACGTCAGTCATTTCCTGACACCTGACAAAGCTCCTCCTGAGCCACAGAGGCCCGTTCAGAGGTGGAGGGTGTTCTGTCGGCCTTTCTGTCTCCACCTGATGTCCTCCGGCTCTCCTCCTCTTCCCAGATCCACCTGTTTCCCAATTCCCAGTCACTGGAATTCCCCCTCATACCTACAGACCTGTTCTCCCTCCTGTAGCTGCTCCTGCTGTGGACGCTCGCTCTCTGTGGTCGACTGCCTGACCCTGAGCAGGTTGAATTAGCAGCAGCAGGGTTGTGGACAGTTAGGCTGAAGACTGAACAGAGACCACACAAAGACCAGAGACCAGAGACCAGAATGAAAACCCACCGAGCTTCCACCTGGAAAACCATGAGACATTCACTGAGCTGAGTCTGTTAAAACCTCTCAGGTCACTCCTTCTTAAGAGACTTGGCTGTTTAAATACTGACTGGTTTTATGTGGAGAGTCAATGAGCCACAGGCCATAAGCTGCTCACCACATGTGTCATGTGCAGAGGTTTGACAGCAAAACCACCAGAACAACCAGAAGCCAATGAGAGCACTGGATCTGAGCTCAGTGGAAATCCTCAAACCACAGTTCAGTCATGGTGTATTAGAGGCGACGGCGTCTGTTTTCATCCTGAATAAACTGTAGGAGAAAAAGATTTCATCTTTCTACAGATCTCCTTTGCAAACTCTGAGCAGCGTTCAGGCGTTAGAGATTCAGCCCCGCAGGTTCTTAATATGGAGACAAGTCAACCTCGGCTTCAACATCAATATCTTCACAAACAGTCATCTTTATATACAACACACACTCTACCACACTCTGCTGTATCTGCTGCTGACACACACACACACACTCCTCACACAGCTGCTAGAAAACTCAGGCCTGATAAAGACATGAGGCAGCATTAATCCATGATACACACACACACACACACACACACACACACAGGTAAAACACACTTTTTATGCAACTATTTCACATGAGTGGGGAGCACTGGTCCGCAGGTAGACAGGTAGACGTAGGTAAGAGTAAACAGGAGGTGAGGGCGTGGGCTGTGGTTGGTAACAGGCAGGTAAAAACCCCAGAAACAAACATGTGAAGCAGACGGTTGGTGTATATACTGGGAGAACTGGGAGCAGGGCGGAGGAGGAGACAGAGTCAGGTGGCTGAAAGGCGGGAAAACTGGGGTTACTGCAGGGCAGGAGGGCAGGGCCTGAAATTCATCTACGATCCACCGAGGATTACGCTGCGTTCAGGACGACGGTGAACTTCTGAGCAGGAAATTCCAAGCTCTGAAAAATGTGCGTTCACACGAAAACAACATGGCTGCCAACAGCAACATCTTCACACTGCGTTTGTGTCTTAAACATGCAGTTGCAGGTTGTTGCTGTGGTTCAGAAAACTCTGCCATGTTCATGCATTCACATCATTTTTTTTCCAAGTCAGAACTCGCAATTTTGGACTTTCCAACGTGCCCTGAACGCAGCATTTGACAAGAAGCAGCAGCTGAGACAAACTCAGAAAGCATTTATTTATTTTAAAAGTAAGGACGTTAACGTTACTGTCAGTCCGATCTCGACATGTTTCTTTTGGAAGGAACGGGTCAGCCCTGAATGTGGATCCAAATAAATCAGTCCTAATGTCAATCATTTATTATAGTCGTCAGTTTTTCAAATGATTCATCTGTTTATGTGGAAAACTGGAGGAAACTCGAGCTGATATTCTGTGGACCTGCACGACTTCTCATCTCCCAGAAACAAAGGAGGCAGTTTGAGCCACTGAAGCCACATTTATAGGAAATACAGCAGGTTAAACTAAACCAGGGTGATCCTTTAAATCAGTGTCTTTAACTGCAGCCTAACAGTATCTGTCCCTGACTCATCTGTGATACATTATCAATGACATTCAGGCTCAGATTGACTCACCCACTGACATTAGATGATATTCTGTGACGAACAGACGACAAGAAGTTTCACTTCCTGACTCCTGTTTTTCCTGTTCTCATCTTAAAGATGGGACATGAGAATATATAATCCCTCTGCCCACACTGGATCACATCTGAAAGGTGAAACTCACCTGTCTGTCTTCTTTGCTGTAGCAGGTGTTACAGGACCAAAGATCCAGAACACCTGCTTCTCCAGAGCGGTCCCTGAACTGAACTCTTGATGTGTTCATGTATCTGAGCAGAATCCAACATGAGACAAATCTTTTTTTTTTTTTTTTTTCATTTTTGGTTTTGACTCATTTTACGCTCATGAACGAAAACGAAACACAGCTCGGGTTGAATTGATACTTGAGGTATTGATCACTTTTACTGACCTACTCACAGACCGCAGTCTGACCTGAAAGTCCCCGACTTTCAGAAGAATATTCCATGGAAGCATTTCCAGGAATTCCTTAAAACAACTGCACACACTTTAACCCCTATGGCAGGGGCCTCCCCTGGCAGGGCAATGCTCCCAATGCATCCTGCATCTGTGGGATGATTCAGATCAAGCCAGATCCATGGAGGACCCACCCTGCACAGACTCAGAGACGAGCGTTTGAAAAACTGGAGGAGACTCGAGCTGATATTCTGTGGACCTGCACGACTTCTCATCTCCCAGAAACAAAGGAGGCAGTTTGAGCCACTGAAGCCACATTTATAGGAAATACAGCAGGTTAAACTAAACCAGGGTGATCCTTTAAATCAGTGTCTTTAACTGCAGCCTAACAGTATCTGTCCCTGACTCATCTGTGATACATTATCAATGACATTCAGGCTCAGATTGACTCACCCACTGACATCAGATGATAATCAGGTAGCTTCAGCAGGAGGCTTCACTGTTTATGACCATTTAATTTCAGTGAGGTCTTAAAGATGAGAGGATGAGCAGCAGCAGAGTCAGAGAAGGCCGCTCTGAAAACACGTGTTTGGTGCTGACTCGAACGAAAACGAAACACAGCTCAGGTAGAATTGATACTTGAGGTATTGATCACTTTTACTGACCTACTCACAGACCGCAGCGTGACCTTTAACCTCATGAACAGGTGGAAAGCCCCCGACTTTCAGAAGAATATTCCATGGAAGCATTTCCAGGAATTCCTTAAAACAACTGCACACACTTTAACTTGTCTGGAACCACACCCACCAAAACCTCAAACTGAGAGGACGCGGTGCCTCGAACCAGATTATCCTCATTTATATTATTTCAGTCACACACGCTTCACACTGCATCCTCTTTACATGCGTCTTTCCAAGCAAACACACACACACTCACACACACAACCACAAGTGTGCAACCAGACATGACTAAGTCGATTACACTCAGCAGCAGTAAATGCAGCTGTGCTTCACTTAGAGTCTAATTATTGTAAATACCCTGGTAAATGAGGTAAATTACACAGGTCAAACTACAACCATAAACCACCAACGCTCCCCCTCCTGGTAAATTCCTCCTGACGTTCATGTTGCTTGACACACAGCTCCAGGCATTTCTGAGCTTTCACAGAGTGCTGGGGGAGGCCCCTGCCACTGTGTGTGTGTGTGTGTGTGTGTGTGTAGACGTAAAAACAGATGCAGATTGCTGACAGGACTAGTCCTTCTGCCCTTATTCTTAACACATAAAGTATCATTAAACTTCATTTATTCAGGTAAAAGAAGCAACAGCACAGGAAAACACTGAGCTCCACTGCATGTGAAGGTGCATAAGTAAAAATAATAAAATACTTAAACTAAGTAAAAGTATCAGTAAAGTAAAAGTACTTGTTCTGTAGCAGCTTAAATCAGATTTATATGAATGATGAATATTACTGCTGCATTAATGTGTGTGTTGCTGTAGCTCTTTAAGGTGAAGCTGATTTTAACTTCTTCATCTACAGCAATGCAGCACATCCTGTAAACTATAACACATCTGTGACGTGTCTGTCCTGTCAAATCACTAATATGTAAATAAGTCTGTTTTCATGAGCTCAGGAAAACAGCTGCTTCAAGCTCTGAGGCAGAGATACATCAAAGAAAACGAGTAAAGGACAGGTACTCTGAGTTACTTCAGTGCATGTTCTTAGATAGATTCCACCACTGGTTCTAATAAGTGAGTGTGAAATCTGTAAACTGCTTATAAACATGCAAAACTAACCAGTGTATGCAAAAGACCAGAGGAGCACGGCTCCAGCTCAGGGCTGTGCGGGTTTATTCTCAGGTGGAAAAACCCCAGAGCTGATCTGAACACAAACTGCGCACTTCACTGATCGATGCCCAACATGTTTCTGGAGAATTCATGCTGCTTTCTCTCTCAGTTTATTTCTGTTTTCCTCGGCTCTGTCTCACTGTCTGACTGTCTACGGTGACTTGAAATGAACTGACCTGAATAACATGAGTCTGGTCTGTCGGCAGCACGCGCGCTCCTGCGGCTGAAACTTACCTAGAGAGAGAACCTCGCGGAGCACCTGGAGGACGGTTTTCAGTTTCATGCTGTCTGCAGCGGACCCGCAGCCTCTGGGAGCGTCTCAGTGAATGAGCTCACCGGTGGCAGCGACAACTTATTTCCTCGTTATCCCGCGGTCCCGCCCTGCAGACCTGGCTCTGTGACACCCTCTCACTGCACAGCGGAGACAGTGATGAGAGGAAGAGCCGAGAGGCAGCGTGGGAACAGAGAACCGCCACATCCTCTCCGACAACAGTGGACTCTTTAACTCCGCACAAAGCAGAGAGTGAGGAGTTTCTGAGTGAGTCCATCACTGCACAATCTGACATATAAACCCTCCCGGGGCATTTCCCCTGCATGCCTCTTATTATGTCAAATAATAATGCACCCACCATCATAACTATCAGAACTACACACACATTTTCTCCAGCTCGAGCGGCAGCTTATAGCTCCACCCTCTGGACACACACACACACACACACACACACACACACAGAGGTGTTACCTGGTATTTGTTATTTCATGGTCCTGTGACAAACACTTTCTGTAGCAAGAAAAACCAAAAGCACAAGTCTAGCATGTTAAATAATGAAAGAAATAATATTATTTATTATTATTATTTAAAAGAGATAAAAATACTCCATTACATGTAACAGAAGCTGCGTTCAAATGTTTACTACAACTGTATAAAAAGTCCTGTCTCCCACCTACAATCTCTACAGACTCTCCCTGACTCAGTCCTGATTGGCTGAGTGGTGCACACCTGCATGTTGTTAGTCCTACTCTTCTGTACCGTTGTTATTATTGTGTGTCCAGTGGCGGACAGCCCGTCGGGAGCACCGGGACGTTTCCCGGTGGCCAGATGGTGGGTTTGCTCTGCAGCATGGCCGCACCCACCGCTGCGGGCTCCGGGTTTAGCTAACATGAGTAAAATCATGGAGTAACGAGCTTCCGCAAAGATACTACAGGACGCCAAGATAGTTCACTTTCTCATCCGATCAGCTGCGTCACTGCGGGTGTCGCCGAGTGGGCGGAGTGAACTATCTTGTCCTCACTGAGAACTCTTTGATTCTGTAACCAAACCGGACCGGAAGTTGAATCCGCAGGAGCGAGATACAGGTGAGTAGAGACTGAAGCTAGCAGACTGTTTGTAGTTCAGGGTCATTCATTCACAGACATCGGCTAATTAGCAGCTCCTGTCCGGCCGCGCTGTGTTAACCAGGAGCCGACGTAATGACGGCTAGGTGAGCTAATTAACTAGCTAGCTAGCAAGCTAAATAAAATGTTTTACACGTTTTTTTTATATGAATGAAAACTAATGATGTTGCTTTGTTTCATATTAACTCTACTTCGTTCAGAGAGTATTTAGTGAAGGTTTAATTACAGTAAATTGACTGTTAAGTGCTAAAAGCTAATAAAGCTAATAGTGTCCTGTAGCCGTTTAGCTAGCTAGCATACGCAGGTTTGATTTGTGTCCGTGATTCCGTGTTGTGTAGTAAAAACAATCCCTAGTGTTCAACGCACAGAAATGCATGTGAATATGGATGAAGAGAAACACCAGTTTAAATTCTTATTGACTGTGTTTTGCCCTCATGTCTTATGAACAATGAGGAGAATGGACTTCCAGGTGTAGTGAAATAAAGGTAGCTAAACCGTGTTTGTGCTAGCTTCCTGTGGTTCATAGTGCATACAGACTGACGAACAAAACAAAAACAAAAGTTCAAAGTTTCAGCATAAATAAATTCTGGATAGAAAAAAAACGCAAGGAGGAGTTTGTTGAACTTATTGCAGATTAAATGTTTCCATAGGAATGAATGGACTTCTGGTTGTCAGTGTGTTTTCCAGTGAAAAACTTAATGTTTGTTGTTACAGGAGCTGGCTTTGGACCCATGGTCACACACACACACACACACAGCTGCACAGATGTGTATATGTAAGTACTGAGTATTATCAACAGACACCAACACACATCACAGAACACTGGCTACAACTTAGACCGTTAGCATTTGCATGTGAACTAACCCTGTGTTTACTTTCCTCTCTGCCACAGAGAAAACTGAAGAGGCTGCATCGATCGAAGAAAGAGATACGGGACGAGATGAGGAGACTGAGAGAAAGAGAGGAGGTGATGGAGACGAGCGAGGACGAGCAGGTACTGCCCACACACACAGGATTAACTGCTCCTGTTCAACACAAACACAAACTTTGCATTTGCATCATTGTTTCTGAGCTAATCGTCTGTGACAGCTGTGATTCTTGTAACTCCTCCAGCTTAAACCAACTACTAAACAAACACTTAAAGGGGTGATTAACTCTGAAAGACTCTCTAACTACACCCATTAGTGGGGTGGTGGTTTGTGTAAACAGAGCGGCCTGGACTGGAGTCAGTTATTGTTTCAGTCTGCCTCAGGTCTTGAGTTGTGAGGGTTGTGTTGTAGAGTGAGCTGGAAATCTTTCCTGCTTAGTCACAGGCCTGAGCTGAAGAGGCTCTGCTCTGCTGTTCTGTGTGCGACCTGTCTGTTCCTACTGTAAACTCTAACCTGGATTCATTATTTAAGACTGTCATGAGTATTTATTCTGGTTATTGCTGCTTAACATTTTAATGGTGTGAGTGTTGCCACTTGTTTCAGCTTTGTTGGAGCACCTCTCAGTGTTACAAACCATCTATGACAGTCACAGGTGAGGTGGAAGAGACAGTAAACAGTTGAACAGTTCTCCTCTCTGCTTGTCTGCAGAGGCTATTTACATACATTTGTTTATCTGCAGGATTATGCAGAGTACTCAGCTGAGGTTTCTGCTGCTCTTGGTCGGAGCTGTTGGCTCTCTCTCTGTAAATGTGCCTGAACCTGAATCCACCCCTCTTCACATGAGCAGTGAGAACGAGCCGCTCACAGGAGCCGTTAGGGAAATAAATAATGAGCCAAACTTGAACAAACAACAAAGTTCACTGCAGCGATAAACACAATATTACCCTTTCACCTCTGCAGCGGCCCTCGAGATAGAAACCTGACATATGACTGGATTATGAATGGATGTGGTTGTGTTTTGTCACAGGGACGTCCCCTTCAGCGTTATAATACATTTGGCTGATTGATTTTGAAAGAAGTGAGGGCAGTGGTGGACATAATCATTCAGCCGGTCAGTTATATTTCCATCACTTACTTAGCTCAAATGTAAATGTAAACCTGGAAATTGTACACTTCAGCATCAGTACTGTCCTTTAAACCTGCTTCCTGTTGCGTTTTTAAGCATTACTGACGTAAACAAAGTATTTAACAGCATCACAAAGGTTTGATAAATGACCTGCGTTAATACTTAGTGCTTGAAATTGACAGTGATAATAAACACAGATCTTGTGTTTTTGAACATAAACATTTAAAGGTGTTATATGTAGAATTTTACTTATCAGTAAGTTCCACCACATTAATGTTTGAGATATTGTTATTTTACCGTTAAAAAGAGACCACTGAGACAGACGAATGAGCTCAGATCATTTTATTTTAAACAGAAAATACAAATACTGAGCACAAATAAAGCAAGATATATAAATAGCAAGCCATATAATCTTTTAGCACTTGCTTTGCATATCACCAAACACCACGCACCCAAATAAACTGCACCACAGTGATTTCCATGTGGGGGTTAAAAGAATCACTAATTTACACAGATTCAGCCAGCCCTGTTTTTAAAGCTGCTTTAATCAAAATGTCTACATTAAGAACAGATAAATGAGAGTGTAATTAAAAAGGAGTCACTTCTCTCCATCTCTGTAACTTTACAAAGCTTTTTAAGCTTCTTTTAGCTCCTTGTTTTGGTTTTGAAGCAGATTCTACGGTCTGAGATTTGCTGGTTACAGCTTCAACACCACAGTCACTATCACTTTAGGGTCAGTTTTCAAAAGATTAATTATCAGCAATCCTTCATTATAATCCTTCCATCAGATAATGCAGCTTTAAGTAACAGAAACTGTGCAGTTGATTTCACATGATATAAAACATATTTGACATAAAACCTTCATACCAGTACTATGTTTACTGTTTGATTAAAAAAATGAAATTAACCCCTGATATAAAATAAACCCAAGCAAAAGCAGAGCAAATAAAAAGAGGACGTGCTGACATAAAAACATCATCAAGATGATTTCTGGTCGAACAAGTCCAGAAGCCCTGAGAGAAAATGTTTGAGCTGGAGTAAACTCAAACTTCAAGCTTGTACATTGTTAGAGTTTTTAAATATAGACAAATATAAATATCTCTATAAATAACTCTCTGTACAACAAGGAAACCATCAGATATAAATAAACCTCCCAACTTCCACAGCTGAAGAGCAATAACACAGTTTATCATGTGACAGTCTAAAAACCACATCATGTGGTGACTGGTAACATTCAGATAAACTGGCATGTTCCCTGAACACTGACAAAGAGTGTTGAGAGCATTTTAAAAAATCAGCCTCTTTATATCCATTCCCTTATCAATCACCCATAGATCATTTTTTGATCATTTTATTTGTGACCTCTGGACTTTCACCAAGAGCGTAGTCACAAGCTGGTATGATTTTGGGATTTAGGATTTGAGCTGAAAGCCCTGATACACCAAGCCAAACACTGGTTACTGAGGACTGTTGGGTCTAGGATTGTGGTTTGATCTGGATCAAATCTGGATTGAGTATTGAATCAGAGCCTGATGTTGTTTTTTAGAATTCAGTTAGGTTTAGCTTTAAACATTTGGAACAAGTAAGTAAACTGATTTTTCATGAGCTAAATAAATTAAATGAACAGTATTGTGAATTTGAAAAAGGGAAGGTTTTTCTGTTCCACTGTAATGTTGCTGAAATGATCAGAAAACACTATGTGGATACAAATTGTTAAACAGTGTAGTGTTGTCCTTTGTTTACTAGTTTTTTGAAGTCAGCTTGGTGTGTCAGGGCACCAATTCTGTTTAAGAATCTGCAAAAATGCTAGAATCTTTAACCAGATTCTACAATCAGTAGTTTTTTTTTTTGTTTGTTTGTTTTTTAACAACCAGACAACGCAAAATTGCAGCATCCTACTGTTGCTTGATTCAGAGGAAAACATTCACTGTGAATCTCCTGAGCCTGGTCAAAGGGGAACCAGAGAAGTCAGCAAACAGTTAGGAAACAATACTGCGGCTAGTTGCCCGTGAACCCCAAAGCTCAAGAAGAGCTTTTGTAAAGTTTTGTTCGGTTTAACCGATACGTACGATTCTGCAACAACATGGTCTATGTCTAGTACCATTTTTATACAGAAACTGCTACTGCTGGGTAAGTTTGGGAGAAATCTGATGGTTTCAGAGCTGCCACCATGTTGTTCCAGTTTCAGGACTGGAAGCAAAGACTGGCGGTACAGTTTGATAAAAGTTTGATGTGCACAGGGACATGCTAACCTTTGAGCTGTCTGTTAGCTTAGTCATCATGATATACTCTCGGCAAATCATTCATACACTCGCTCACGGACAGTTTTTCATATGACTCAAATGTTACTTAGATTGTGCAAGAGGGGAAGTCTCGCAGGGAAATCTGTAAAGCTTATATTTGTCAATGAAAACTTCCGTCCCCGGTTATTGAGTTAGAGAAACCCCGAAGAGAGAAATAAACATGTGATTGACTAAAACAGTAACGAGGCGGAGAAAATGAAAGACAATCTGCATTGGCGACCAATTTCATATTTCAATACCCATAATCCATAACCTATAACTCATCTGTTCAAGTTGTCTGAACCCATTTTACTGCTGCATATTTTCTGCCCCCGTGCTTCATAACGGATGTGGCATCAGCTGTTATGCAGATGACACACTGCTCTGTGTTTCTAATACACTGAAACAGTTGACGTGGTTTAATGGACTCATAACTTTTTCTCTTTTTATTCTCTTTCTTGTCGAGAGTTAGATGTTCAGCCTGATACCACTCTCATGTTTGTACAGTAAATATGAAGCTACAGCTCGCAGCTGATTAGCTTGGCTTACATACTGGTTTTTCAGCTTTTCGACACTGGTTTTATGTGAATTCTGCTCTGATTATCCGCATAAATTGCGTTTTCTGTGGATATCAAAACACTAAATGAACTTGAGACTCTCTGAAAGGTCCATCCTGGTCTCCACTGACCAGGTTGACCACGTGTTAAAAATATTTCAGAAACGGACAAAAAATGGATCTAAAAACTCCATTATATAGAAAATGATTTCCTTTCCCTTTGAATCCTGTTAAAATGAGTTTAAAAAATCAGTGAATCAGTGAGCATAAAATGGATTGACTGTCTCTCTTCGGGCAACTGGACTCTTGATCAACCTGTTATCAAGTTTAAACTAATCTTCAAACCAGCGTTTTAGATTCTTCCACTTATCCAGGTTTGGGTAGTGGTGGCAGCAGGCTAAGCAGGGTACCTCAGACATGTTCTGGGTCTACCCTGGGGTCTCCTCTGGAAAACCTCCAAAGGAAGGCGTCTAGGAGCATCCTAACCAGATGCCTGAACCACCTCAACTGGCTCCTTTTGACAAGGAGCAGTGGCTCTGCTCACTCTGGATATCTGAGCTCCTCACCCAGTCTCTAAGGCTGAACCCGGACACCCCCGCTCCATCCTGCACCCCATTTTAGATTTGTATTTGTTAATAATAATAATAATAATAATAATAATAAAATGTAATAATTTACTGTATCCATAAAAATATTATTTCCTTTTAATAGTTAGTTGTATATGTGGCACGTATGTTGTTTATTGCTATTTCATTATATTTTACTAATCTTTAAGGTGTTTATTCAGTGGGTAGGATATTATTATATATTATTATTATTATACAACAGCAGCCATTTTTAGATTGGCTTTGGTCTTATATGTTGGACCTTCTTGTCTCCATGCTTCTTTAAACTACTAGTTCTATCTTTATCTGCTCAGTAGGAGCAGTGTATGAAGCCATTGACTTTGCAGATCGTGTTCCTCTGCATTTGGAAACACAGCAATACAGGCCCACACAGAAACTGAAAAATAGAAGGACACCAGTGATAACAAGTCCAAATGTCGTCTGGTCCATACAGTGATTCTCAGAGAAGCAGATCTTAGTGGAGTTCACTGGGGGCTTTGTAGAGTTCACTGAAATGAGATGAAGACGAGAGGAAAGAGGTCATACTATGTCATCATTTTAAAAACACTGATAATCAATCGGCCCAGACTGAAATATCTTTATAGCTAGTGCAAGGATTGTCATGAAATGTGGTTCAGATGTTCATGTTTTCCTCTGGATGAAGTGTAATACCTTTACTGATTATCTGATTCGACCAAGTGTTAGCATGCTAACACGCTAAATTATGATGCTGAACATGGTAAATATTACAGAATGTAACTAAGTACTGTTGTTGTTGTTACTACATTTATACGACTGGTGCCATTATTCATTATTAACACATGATGAGCTCATAGAGGATGATTCAGTAACCAGCGGTCTGTAAAATGCCTTAGAGTGGCTACGCATTGACATGTTACAACGTTAAAGGATAATGCTGAACCTTAACATATCAAAAGTAAAAGTAGTCATTATGCAGGAACAGTAATTTGGTGTATTTTGTGTTTGTGAGTGTTTTTGAGTGTAACTACATCTTCAGTTCAATTGGAGCTGAGAGCGGGAAGTGTAGAGAGATAAAACAAATACAGAGACGTCAGTTACGCCTGGCTGAGTGAAAACATTCCTGTGCAGGAACCTGAAGGGGGGGGGGGTCAGCACACCTGGTCTGACTGTGTGGTTTGTTACTGAATACTTGTATTTTTATTTTTTTTTCTGAGCTGCTGATTGCACTGAACCGGTCTGACAACATCAGTGATAGCAAAACAAATTCCTTTTTGAATTACGTTTCTATTGTGGTAACAGGCATAATAAGGTGGGTGGATAATAATATTAATATGATATCATCATTCTGAAGAGACTAAAGGAAATATAACAAGTTTAAAAGGATCAGTAGCTGGCATAAAAATCAATTTTAAAACCTTTACTTTTAAAACTGAAAACAGAAATACAGATAGAGTCATTTCATAAAACTGTCAAGTAGATTTTTTCAGTGTCAGCAGAGTGTTTCAGTGAGGAGTGAATCCAGACAATGAGGGTGATTTTACCAAAAATAAATGTTGCAAAACTACTGATAAACATCCTATTGAGCAACCTCTTTCTCTAAATTCCAACATCAGGCATTGTCACCTAAAACCACAAAGGGGATTTTCATTAGTTGCTGATACATGGCCGCCTCCCTGCAAATAACAAGGGGACAAACCAGGGTGTGATTCACAGGTCACCCCCTTCCTCTCGATTCTGTCTTTGTTGTTGTCCTTTCTACAAAACCTCAGCGGCTCAGAGCTACAGGTGGAAACCACAATCTGTCTCTCTCTAAACTGTCAGGGCTAAAAAAGTCAGCTCTAAAAGTTACAAGACACTTGATTTAGAATTTAAAGCCATGTCATGTTCATTGTCAGAGATGGTAACTCAGTACATTTAATGAAGTACTCTACTGAAGTACCTGTATTTTACTTCCTGCTTTAGTATTCCTTCCTAACCCACCACCTTCATCTGAGGAAAATACTCTTCTACAGTCCTCTGACAGCTTTACTTACTGGTTACTTTAGTTACTTGTTATTTTAGATACATTACAGATTCATATCATATCAACAAGTAAATGATGACTTTATTGATCCCTGGGTGGGAAATACAACTAGCACATGAATTCAGCAGTAATTAAATCCATCTTCTGAAACAAGAGAATGAGTACTTTTACTTTTGGTACTTTAAGTATATTTTGATACAAAAGCTTTGAAGCTTTGAATGTAGGACTTTTACTTGTAACTGAGTATTTCTACACTGTGGTATTACTACTTTTACTTAAGAGATCCAAGTACTCCGTCCTCCACTGTTGACGGTCACCAGATTTGAGCCTCAGCTCATGAACAGTAGTTTTATTGTTATTTTTCTGAACAGTCTACACTGAAATTCTCAATCCCCATGTCTGACAGATCCAACTGAGAGGGAATATACCTGTTTCTCCCACTGTCAGAGTAGATTTATTTTTAATAGCGACCTCTTTGATGGATGGAGTTGCCAATCATAAAAACCATATCTATTACAGTGGAACTACTTCTCAGAGGAGAGGCAGGTGGAGACTGAACACCTGATTAATACTAGATTCCTCCATCGGAAAAACATTGAAAGAAGATAAATGTGTAGCAAAGGCTGCTCAAAAGAAAAGAGAATCTATAGAGGATTAAAAATCATCATCTAAATGGTTTTCTAGGTTTGTGTACTGGAGTCTGCCATAATGTGCCAGGTATAATGTATGTATGTACCAAACCTTTCACGTTTGGGATCTCCATTAGAGATTTAAGTGCAGTTTCTCCATGACTAAAACGTATGAGCCTCCCTGTGGTCGAGCTGTGGTTCTGTTGCTGTCAAACTGCAGCCAGCCCATGGTAAAGTGGTCATAAAGTGGTTTCAATAAACTAAAACCGAATGAGCACTCCATCATTTCAGGAAATGTGTGGTCACTCACCAGTGGGGGGTGGAGGGTCCTGATCCAGGAGCTGACTGCAGTTGGCTGTAAAACGGAAAAAAACTGTCATAATCATTTTCCATCCTGTCAAGTCAAAGGTGGTAGGTATTTACACTCATTCTTTTACCAAGAAGGGGAAAGACATGAGACTTTGTTTACTTGTTAAGGTGAGGAATGCTTTAACCGCTCTTTGTCTTTCTGTGTCGGTAGGATTCAGTTACTGTTCACAGTGAACATTTAAAGGCTTCATTTAAAGGCTGTTTTTCTCTCTCTGAGACAGAAATCCCCTCCTCAGCTCTTACATTCACCAAACTTTCCACTTTTATTCCCGTCTGTGTTCTGAAGGTTTTCACAGAGGATCTTGACCTATAGAACATTTTATACCTAAAACATGGTGGCTGTTGGCAGCATTTCCTGACTTGTTATATAGAGAAATAAAGATCTTTCTCTAAAAACCTTTGACTCTGATGAGTATCAAAACATACAAAAAAGAATTTTCTTAATGTAAGTAATCACCTGGATGAGATTCATGGTGATTGGCCCCTGTTCACCTGTCATGTACAGCACTTGAGTTAATGCAGTTTGGTACTTTCCATTATTCTGAGAATGAGGCTGTGGTCTGAACAGCTCTGGTGTTCAGATCATTGACACAACATCTCTGTTTCTCTGTATCTCACTGTCCCCACCTTTCTTTTAAACCCACCACATTATAAAGACTTCTCTCTCACAGGTCTGTGTGAGCACATTAGATGACAGTAACATGAATCACGCTGGTAACAGGAAACCTGCAGGTTTTTTTTCTTGAGGATTGAGATGTTCGTGCAGCTCACTCACCTCTGCAAGTCTCTTCGACCCTAACATTGCGCTAAAGGAAGGAAGAGAGAGACAGACGGTTAGTGCTAAAATTAGACTGTAGAGTATTAATGTGAGCTGCCTCATGCTGCTGTGTTGGTTTAATGTCAGGTTAACAGTAACTGCTCTCATTACAATTGTCTGGATTACAGGTAATAAAAAAAGACCTCAGAGGTTTCTAAAGTTAGAATAAGGAAGTGCAGTGTTTTAGACCTGAACATGTCTGGGCATGTCTGCAGACCAGCAGTAAAGCCCAGAGACAGACAGAGCTGCTGAAGCCCCATTCAGACCGAGCCTCTGTCTGTAAGGGAGGTGAATATGTATATGAATAATTCTTCACCTCCTCCCCGTAATAACTACGACCTCCTGTCGTTCAGCTCCTCCTGTCAGCTAAATCCACATCTGAAAGTGAATCTTTTGATTTAGTTTTTTTCTTCTACTGTTTATCAGAAAAATGAAGGAAGTGAAAATGTTTTGAATGTTGACAGAAACATACAGGCCTGTTTCGAGTAAAGTCATCAGGAGAGCAGGAGCCCATCCTCCTCTGAGTCTGTGTTTGTAGCCTGTCTTTGTTTGTATTGTTACACAGCATTAAAAGAATGCTGAATTATCTTCTAGCAGAGAAGAAGAGCTAATCCCATCTGAACTGGACCTTAGTCTGGTTTCTCTGCTGATCAATGTCCCAGTAAAAATAAACTGATGAAAGAAAAGCATGTATTCGTCTCTCTGTGACTGAGAGAGAAATGGTTGTACTCTAGTTTTGTTTTCCAGATTATAAAGAGCAGTTAGGAGTTTGCCAGCCTGTCCTTTAATAAAAAAATGTTTTTAAACTTCTTACATATTATGGAATGTGAAAGTGAGCTTTTCATGTGTGATGTTATTTTCTCAAAGAAGTCATTGATGTTGTTGTTTACCCAAAGACAGTCCTCTGTGAAGAGCAGGTATTCACGGCACTCATTCAGGGTGATGGACCGGTTGTTCAGGGAATGGACCAGGGCCTTATCGTATTTGAAATTACGGGCGATGACAGTTTTCTGAAAGGTAAACACAGGTGGACTGGTTCATGATGAAGTCAGATTTATGAAATAGTTCATCCATTGACACTGTGTGATCATCATGATCAGATGGGGTTTTCCAGATATTTTTATGCTGACGTAACAATGCCTTGTTGACTAAAAAAGAGAAGTTTCCAGTCATCAAACACCTGCTGCTGGGTAAAGCTCACTGCTCTACATAGTATTACATCACACCATCATTATCACTGCCTCAAATTCCTGGTGCTGTAGCAACAACCTGGCACTGCCTTAGATGTGTGAACACCCTTTTGTTAAAGATCAATATGTTACCACAAGACTCCACTGACAAAAACAGGAACTACAGAGCTGCTGGTTGAATGTCAGTGTTACTGTGTGACTTTCAGTGGTGGAAGAAGTGATGAGATACTTTACAGAAGTAAAAGTACCACACAGTAACACAAAGAAGCCAACAGATGGAGGCAGTGGTGTTCCAGCAGCTCCTGTGTTCTGCTGAGTGCTGTCTTTGGTCTGGCCCCTCGCCTGAGACCAATCCGGTTTGGTTGAACCTGCAGGGAGTTAAAACTCCCTCCGGCACAGCTCTCAGGGTCTTTGAGACACACAAGCCTCTCCACCACGACAAGGTCACAGCACGAGGAGAAGAACTGAGTGTGTGTGGTCTGATGACAGCATTACAGCTTACTGAAGCTCCTCACTAATAAATACATGTAGGGCTGAGTGTGTAGGACTCACGTTTTCGTCCACCCACTGCGTACTACAGTTTGGTCGTATGGGCTGAGACAGCTGGTAGATGAAACCATCAGGATGACGTGTGCCGTTGCACTGTAGATCTAGAGCTCCTGCTGGAGACATCACCAGGGAGAGAAGACCTGAAAAGAAATCAGAAACAACTTCAGTGAGTCAGATCTTTGCAAGCAGATTTTCATGTCGAGATAAAATGAAGTAAAACCAGCTTTAAAAAAAATGAAATGATGACGTGTTCAGGGGAATGTTCAGTGAGACGTGATGGCCTAAAAGTTCAGTCAGTTTCATGAGTGATCAAAAACAGATGGCTTATTGTATTTCTGGTCCAGCAGGTCTCAGGGTCAGGGGTCAAGACAAGAAGACGATGGATGGAGAGGGATACAGACTGTCCAGGAGACAAAGGATGCAAGAGACAAGACGGGATTTGAAGATTTGAAACACAGGAAACTGCAGCGAAGGACGGGACTGATCAAAGCTGGGAGGAGACGAAGAGGCAGGTCAGTCAATCTGAGAGCTGAGCAGTCACACATCTACTCTAAATCCTGACACACAAAAGGCTGCAGATCTGCAGACACACATTATATCACAGGCCACCCATAAAAAACAACATGTGTTAATCTGGAATGAATTTGAAAAGACAAATAAAGACCTGGGCTCACAAGCTTTAATTGTTGAAGTGGACAAACAGTCCTGTTTTCTATTTTCCATTCACCGCCCTCCTTTCACTTTCCTTTTCCTCCACTGAGAACAACTTGTAAGATGAGAAGAGGTTTAAGAAGCTGCTGACACGTCACTGAGAGTGATTATATACTTAAATAAATATAAATATATATATAAATAAATATTCTGTCTCTGCTGTGGTTTAAACTTTGATGGAGCTGTTGTGTTTGTTAATCTGCCAGGAGAGAGGGAGGTTCCCTTCAGGGACATTCCCTGACAGGGCTGAGAAGATGAAAAACGAAAATACTTTGCTCAAGGAAACAAACAGCAGTGTCTTTGTTTGTGACATATTTTGATGATCAGAGAGTGGAAAGATTAAAACATTTACGACCTCAGTCTATTTAAGGATCAGTCTGATGGTACAGGTGTGGACAACTCGTCCTGTGACACAGAGACCCACTGTCTCCAAAAACGATTACAAACACATCAATGATCCACAGCGTTTCACTGGGTGACATGTTCCCTCTAGACCTAGACCATGAGTCTACATTAGGAACCAGGTCACAGAGAGACCACAAACCAGAGCTAACCCCTCAGGAGGATGTGAACTCTGTCAGTGTGCCTGTGTTTGTGTTAGAATCCCAACACGGGTCAGAGATTACTGAACAATAACAAACTCTGATCCCTTAAATGACTTATAACAAACACTTTACTGAGACGTGTTCAGTCCCTTTAAAGACCTGCAGACTCTGACTGAGTCTTTACAACAGATTGTTTGCTTTACACTTTGATTCTACTTGTGAGCTTTCACCCCTGTGTCGGTGTTTGACGAGTATTTCCTGTTTATGTCATGGGACAGATTACCTCATGAGGGCGTGTTGAAAGCTGAATGAAAAAAGAAAGCTTTGCTCTTTATCCACTGAAAAAAACCACAGTTAAGTCTGTGAATTGACTCTGATATGAGGAGAGTATCACATATATCCTGTCCTTAATGTCCTTAACCTGGTTGGACTGGTTTCCCAGCAGCAGCAGCAGCAGCAGCAGCAGCAGCAGCAGTGTGTTTGCATGACTCAGTGAAATGGCATGCTGATGAAAGTGTGCTTGTCCCACATACTTTCACACTGTCTTTGTCTAACTTCTATACCGTAAGAACTGCATTTCCCATAATGCTTTGGTGCTTGGTGCGTTAGCTGTGGGCTGAGCAGGTTTATGGACGATATAATGATATCATGTAACCTGAATCCACCGTGTGTCTGTTCTCAGCTTTAACGTGACTCCACCTGTTTTTGTCAATGGAGTCTGGTAGAGATATATAGAGTGTTTCTGGTTAAACTAAAAGGATCTGACTCTTTAATAAAAAGCTCTGTCTCTGTAGGAATCCTATCATCATGTTGTCAGACACTGAATAACAACCTGAGTCTGTCAGATATGAACTCATCCACTGGATTACACTGCAGGAGCAATCACTTACACTATGGACCAGACTCCATTGACAAAAACAGGAATTTTACTGAGCAGAAAGCCCTTTACTATAAAATGGCACTTTCAACTCATCACTAACAACTAAATATCTTTACTTCATTCTGTTTTCTCTCTCTCCTCGTCCTTTTCTGCTGTATGACTCTGGAGTGTGCTAAGTCTTTTTAAGTACCTAATCACTTCTGTGACCTTTGACACTGCTGCCACTGACTGAGTTCATGAGCAGCCACATTAGCAGCCACTTCACAAACTGTCTGGAGGCACTTGTCTCTTTGACCTGACAGTCTGAAAACCTCTAGTTTACATAAAGCTTATTCAGGGTGAGGCTTGCATGTGGTCTCATGGGAGACAGTGAGATACAGTGGGTAAGCACCTGTGTGAGGAATGATGGCTTTATTATCTAAACCCAGCACTCACTCAGTAATCTGGAGAGTTAAAACCACCATTAATAATAATATGAATATAATTATTAATACATTTATTTACCAAGAACTAACTAAAGTGATCAAATCAGACTTTAAGAACATTCTTAGAGAGCCTGTGTGTGTTGTACCGGAGTTAGAATTCATTCAGTCAGTTCCTCCTACGTTAAAAGAATGTGTTAAACCACTTTGCTTTGATCGTCACATCAGTCAGTCATCTGTTAAACAACTATGTCTAAGAGAAAGGAAAGAAGCTAAGCTGATGTAATCGCACCACCGCGCCTACCAGCTTCTGTTTACACACATTCAGAGCACATCACAGCAAAGTGTGCTTGGTCAGAGGAAATCAATATGGAAATCCCCAAATCACAGAGCAGCACTTAGAGATGAAGCAGCTCAGGTTAGTCTGTATCTTTCTCTGCTCACTGGGTTTAAAATCAAACAGGAACAGACTGTAGTCTGAGTTCACAGCCACTTCTTTACATTTCCACAGGTCAAATCTCTGGTACTGATACAAGTCCTGTGATTATTTGACCGTGTGAACTTTCAGCCCACAGACATAAATTACCACTCTGTTTTTCCCACTGTGCCACACCTTGGCTGTTACAGGGATTTTTTTCTTTGAGGTCAGGTTTCAGTTCCAACTTCGTGTTCACACTCAGACAGTTACAGGTGGGTGTAATTAGCTGAAGCTAATATGAGTTCTTCAGCGACGTGAGGAGGGTGTTTCAGAGCTTCATGTCTGTTGTTCATGTTTCTCTTGTTAGCTGCTCAGTTAGCATTTGTTGACATGATGCAAGTGTTGAAGTGCTGACGATGAAATCAGAAACAGTAATCCAACATGATTCATCCTGCTCAGCATTCGTTCTCCAGGCAGGGAGAAGTAGTAAGAGTTGTGTGAAACTGACACCGTGTGATGAGACCATGTGACTTCCAGCTTAAGTTACTACGACTGTGGCTGATGTGCGGATCACGCGCTTCCACATTAGAGAAGATGATGCAAAGAGGAACCTGACAAGTCACCTGACAAATGTCTGAGACACCTGACACCTGACACCCAGCACCGGCGTGCTAACAGAGTGAAGTCAAACTGAATCATTTTCAGTGTGAATCAGTCAGTAGCTGATAAAACCACAGACGCTGATAAATGATCTCTGATGACAGCGGTTCACCTCAGATGCAGTGACTGTACGATAAAGACTGGTTCGATCTCTGTCAGAGCTGAACGCCAGCGTTACCATGATGGTTTACAGAGACGCTGGCGGGAGTCGCCCCCCTGAGAGGTTCATGATGTTGTGTCACTGTAATTCTTGGCCATCAACACCTGAGAGTAGACATCAGTGTTTGCAACAGAGGAACGTTGCCTTCATTTCTGCCCCGAGGCTTTTTTACTGCACCAGACTCTGGCTCGACACACTCACAGTACCAACATCCACCTCAGTCTCTGAGCTGGGTGGAAAGCCCCACACTGGGCTGCAGTCCTCAGCCTCTTCTGGGAAGCTGGAGCCATTTCCATGAAAATGGGACGGACTGAAAACATCGCTGTCGCTGTTACTAGTAACTGTAACTAAATCCTACATTTCAGCACTGCACAGACTTCATTATCATCTATGCCAATGTGGAAACAGGAGCACGTCAAAGTGGAGTCTCTGCCTCATGGTTGTGTGCCTCTGCCAGTCCAGTTACAGTAAGTCAGCGAGTGGATTCTTGAGTCGTGGCCAAAAATGTGTTCTGTGCAGTCACAGTGACCTTTGACCTCAAGTCCAAGTGAACGTTTGTGCCCAACACACACTCCCACCACCTCTAGCAGAGTGGAAACCCCTGAACCGGGCTGCAGTCCTCAGCCTGTTCAGGGAACGTGGAGCTCTCAGGCTCAGCTCACACACCTGTGCACCTGTTCTCTGACAGCTCAGCTGGAGCTTCTGCTGAGTCAAAACATCATGAGCGTTATACAAAGAGGACGTCACACACACACACACACACACCCAGACACACTTCACTACTTCACTGTACACGTGCCAACACACACACACACTAAACTGGAGTGAAATCAGTCTCTTTAATAGACCCACTTAACTTTCCATTACAGCTTCAACTGTAAATCATTTCCTTCAGTTATTCTGCAGCTTGTTTTACTGCCGTCACGTGTTGTGCTATTACAGATGTTAAGAGGAGGAGCAGGATGCTCTGTAACCTGAGCTGTTCCTGCTCTGCTCAGCTGAGGGGTTTCCCTGACAGAGGAATGAGGCCAGGCAGCCTTCCTCTGGGACTTTCCCTTTGGAAAGTTGAACAACAAAAGTAAGTAAAAGGTGACATCAAACTGTTATTGATCATTTAATTTGGTTTTCTTAGTGCCAATGTTCTGGTTGATTCAGGTGTGTGTGGTCGAGGTGCAGTCACTTCATATGATGCTGGACAGATCAACTGTAACATTGCATCATGTTTTATTTAGACAATGGCCCTGGTAGCGTGCGGAAAGACTTGGTGTGGTACTTCCTGTTTACACTGACGGCCACTTGAATCTCAGCCCATGCTTTGAATAAACAGCTGTCATTTGTTTAGTTAGTGTTGTTTAACGTGTCTGTTACTGCCTCACAACGTTACTATTACAAGTGACAGTTCAGTACTGTGTGTGTGTGTGTGTGTGTGAGAGAGAAATGTTTTTTACTCTGCCTCAGCAGAAACACTTCAAGTATGTGGTCAAACAGGTGCTGAAGGTGAAAACACATCAAACTAAATAAATACTGTTCGTATTGAAAGGTTAGAACTGTTCATTCGACACACGAGGCTGGTGTTTTTTAAACCTGGTATTAAACCACTGGACAGTGTTGATAGGGAGGATCAGGGGTATTTCAGCTGGATGATGAAACCCAGGTCCCTCTGCTCTCTTACAGGAGCTCTTATCACTAATCTAAGCTTCGAAACGTTTGATTCTGGAGCCAAACCTTCAGTAAACTAACATACAGGCTGTTGAACACGCATTAAAGTAACTTCAGCTGATCAGACTCCAGCAGCAGACACCGCGTTAGAACCACGGCAACTCGACTTTTTTCTGTCTCAGGTCGCTGTTGGCCGCTGAGGGAAAGAACCTGGTTTCAGGACTTTCTAAGAACCACCTGAGCTCAGACCGAAACCTCGGTCCCCCCCCCAGGTACTCTAACACAGCTGCGGACAACAGCACAGATGTGGTGGAGGTCTGACCACAGAGCTGAGCGCGTTACTGTGGAGAAAGACGCGCACCTGCGCTCGTGTGTGTGTGTGTGTGTGTGTGTGTGTGAACTTACTCAGCATGGCGATGAATGAAACAATCGGATTCACTTTGTTCCGGCTGATGGAGTTCATTGTAAAAAATAATATAAGTTGTAATCCTAAAACAGTAAAGCGCGAGGAGCGGCTGGGATTCCTCCGGTGGCGGCGAGCGAATAAACACCAGAGCTCCGCCTTTGCCGCTTTATACTACATTACAGGTCATATCTGACCTGCCCCCCGCCGGTGACGTCTGGAAAACAAAACCGAATACTTTCAGTATGATCTCATAGTGTACTGCTGGTGATTTACCGGGGGAGTACTGCAGAACCACTACCGGAAAGCCTCTGCTCTGCGGGGGGCAGTGACCAGATCCTTTACTGCAGGAAAAGAATCACTACTACAGTATAAAGTACTCTGGTACAAGTAAAATCCTGCGTTCAACATTTACAGTTTAAAGTACACAAGTATCTGTATCATGTAGTTAGAGTGTCAGAAATCCATGGTAACCAGATATTAGTCCAAACTGGAGAAAGCTCTCAGACCTGCACTGAGGAGGAAGGTTACTGAGGGAAACATGAATGAGTTTTAACTGGTTCTGTTGCTGTTATTCTTCTGCTTCTGGACATATTCAGCATTAATGACCTGTGTAACTAAACACACGGACCAGTCTGTCCTCTGTATGGTCGCTGGCTGTAAACTGTAGAAGAGCCACAGCACCATCTTGTGGACAGTGGAGGTAGTGAACCATGGAAACAGTTGGTGTTTCTTGGTTTGAAATTTAAAGAAGGAAGGTTAGAAACTAAAAACATGAGTCTCTGTACTTGTTGAGACAATGCTGCACCATCCAAAGCCTTGTAAACTGGTAATTAAATCAATTCTAAAATAGACAGGGAGCCACTGTGAGGAATGTTGATATATATATCAGTACCAGACTCCATTGACAAAAACAGGGATTTTACTGAGCAGAACACAGGAGCTGCTGGAATACCACTGCCTCCATCTGTTAGTGTGTGTGTGTTACTGTGTGGTACTTTTAAAGTATCTGATTACTTCCTCCTCCACTGATAGTCATGCAATACCATCAACGGTCTAACAGATGGAGGCAGTGGTATTCCAGCAGCTCCTGTGTTCTGCTCAGTAAAATCCCTGTTTTTGTCAATGGAGTCTGGTACTGATATATAGAGATGTTTCTGGTTAAACTAAAAGGATCTGACTCTTTATACAAAGCTCTGTCTCTGTAGGAATCCTGTCCTTTCAGTGGACAGTAGTGATTCCACTGATTTTCAGTCACAATCACATGTTATACTGTCACACATGGAGGGAATGTTTGCTGCGTACTGTTTGAATATAATGATGTAGATGTCATTGTGAGTGAGTGTCACAGTTGACAGGTGCTCAGATGAAGATGTAAACAGGTATATATATATATATGTATGTTTTTAGCTTCAGGTCAACAGGACAGATGATGTTGATGGTAACAGTTTTAGAGAAAAGCTGCGTTTGGTCTGAATCTGTCCTGATTCCTCCTGCTGACGTCCACAGGTGAAATTCCCCTGTGGATGTGGATGTGGATGGATGATCTCTCTCTGGCAGCTTTCTATCATGACTCACACATTCTCCTCAGGGGTTTTATAATCTGTGCAGCATGTCAGCAGTCTCTGTCCTCAGGCTGGATAACGGCAGTGTAGATACTCAGCTGTGGAACAGATTCTGAGCAGAACACTACAGGCCAGTGATTATACATGTGGTCTGTTTGGACATCAGTCAGACCTCCGTCCATAACGTCCTCTCAGCTCACGACACTTTGAGATTCAAACAGAGGAGCCTGAAAGCATCTGTCAGCCCTCAGCTGCTCATGTGTTCTGTGTTTGCTGCTCAGTTGTAGGCGGAGCGGTGGTGCAGTGGTTTATAGTGCCGTCTCATCACAGCAAGAAGGTTCTGGGCTTGAACCCGGGTCAGTTTGGGTTTCTCTGTGTGGGTTCTCTCTGGTTCTGCAGCTGCAGGTTAGGCTGACTGGTGGCTGGTTGTTTGTCTCTCTGTGTCAGTCCTGTGATACATGGTCAGTTGTTCTGTGTGTCCTGTGTTTAGGTTTGATGTCAGTGGGAGCGGAGGTCACATGCCTGCTGGACTGGGGGAGCACAGGTGTGCTGTTTGGTCATGTGACACAGGTGCATTTAGTGTCCTGAGTTCATTTACTGTTCCACGTTATTCTATATATCTACAATGTGATCTGAGTGATCTAGAGTCCGGTGCCTTCAGCTGTGGTGTTATTGTTGTGTGTGTTGTAAACTTGTCTGTGCCTCATCAAACCTTAGACATCAGCGTTTAAACTCCTTTTCTGTTTCTAACCAGAGCTGTTTCAGTGAACGTGAGCTCTCTCTGATTTTTGGCACAAACGTCCACTTGGACTCGACTCTGCAGAGTGTGTGTTAACGTGTTTGATATGTTTGTCGCTGCAGCACACACACACACACACACCCTGTCTTCTCAGGGTGATGTCTCTGTCTCACTGATGCTGAGGTAATTACACGCCTCACTGCCTCAGTTATGAGTCATAGCAGAGCGAGCCTGCCGCTCCTGCCGCTGCGCGTCTGCGGTGATCTGCCGTGTGATAGGGCGGAGGATCTGTCTGCAAAACAGCCTGAAGAACGACTGAAACAACCCGCTGTTCATTCACAGAGAAGCCAGCGGCGGTTATTTTTAGGGGGGAGGAGGTGACAGGCAGCAGACGCCTTTGCAAATACTCCCATCGCTTCGCTCCACCTTGCAGGATGTCTGCGTAAAGCCGTGCGTAAAGAAGCTGCGCGCGGCACCGCGGAAAAAAGAGACGTTTTACAGGCAGTTTCACCTCATTCCAGGAGGAACATTTCCGCTCCGATCCGCTCACTGCGAAAGCGACGCAGCCGGTGCTCGTGAACCACCCGAGGACACGGTCCGCGGATAAGATCGGAAGCCTCGCTGCTGCCGTGGAGGATCCACCCGTGGGTTTTATCATCGTTACTGTTGTTGTCGTTCGGGAGCGCGGACACCGAGCGAGCTGCCTCCATCAGGTGCAGAGAGAGAGAGAGCGAGAGAGAGAGAGAGAGCATCAGATCCGCCCAGCAGAGGTAAGACACAGACACACACACCAAACACAGATGACCGGCGGACACACAACACAACACCGATTAACACACGGACACACGGACACACACATCCGGACTGACAGATGTGACGGTGTCTGATCTCAATCCACAATCGTCGATCTCACCTGAGCCGGTGCGACAGGAGCTTCTGTATCTGCAGTCCTGCTGTTAATGCTGTTCTCACATGTTCCAATCTGCTCTGGTATTAATAACCACATTATCACCTCCCATCAGCTCCCTGTGTTTAACGCTGCTCTCCATCTATTGCTTCAATGACTGGTTGGTAATTTGCACCGCCTCCCTTCTGTTCTGTATTAATGATTATATGGATCCTTTTCTGATTTATAGCCGCGTTATCCTCATCATAAAACACAATGTTCCCATAATATCCCATAATAATCTCCCAGGTGCGGTGAGTCTGTGGCTCTGTAGGGAGCTGAGCCTCTGCTCAGCCACCATGCATCATAATCTGCTGTAGTATGTCCATTATATTCTCATCTCCCTATAGGAATGTATAGTACGAGCTCCATAGAGGCTCCATTGTAACGGATGGCTGTGTAATGTGTTTTAATACTGAAATCCAATGGAAGCTAATTCCTTTAATGCTCCATCCAAACAACAGGCTTACACTGTGTGTTCTCTCAGTGTTATTGTTTAATACAGTCTGTGTGTATCTGCTCATGATCAGTTAGTGTTCCTACTTTATTTCCACCGGCCTCAGTCCGTTCAGTCTGATCTGTGGACATGTGTGGTCTGTATATGAGCAGGCTGTGGTTTTCTGTGGTCTTACTGTGGTGGGGTGTGTGCTGTATCTCTGGGCCTCAGGTGTTTCTGCAGGCTGTATCTGAGTTTAAGGTGGACTGGTTTCAGAGTATCAGTGTTGGGGGATAAATCTGCTTTATTGTTTATAATATTGTAGATAAATGATCGTACACTGTTTTTGTTTCTGCACAGGCTGCCATCAACAGCCATGTTAATGAGTCTTCAGCCATGTTGCAGCTCTGTGAAGCTGCAGCTGGGCTTTGAGCTAAATGCTAACATTAGCATGCTAGCACCCTCACAGTGATAAAGCTAGCATGTTGTTGTTTATCGTACCTGAATTGATTTGTTCATTTCTCAGTTCAGTTGAGTCTCAGTTGAACAGATTTGCAGGGACACACGAGGGAACAGTTCAGTGATTCGTTCCCTGAATGTACGACACGTTGAACATGAGCCCTGAGGGAGTTCAGAGAAAGACTCAGAAATATTTAAAAAACTGTGATAATCTTTAATGATAGTTTTGCAGATTTAAACGTTGACCTTATGGTGATTTAGGAAAAGTCAGAGGAACACCAAAGTCTGTAAAATTCATCCTCTGGGAACCACGAAAGTCTGATCCAGATTTCAGTAGTTGTTGAGATATTTGACTGAAAACCACAAACACTAACGTGATAATGGAGCTGGAGAATCATCAAAGTCAGTAAGATTCATCCTCTGGGAACCATGAATGTGTTCATCAAATGTCATGGTTATCCATCCAGTAATTCTTTTTTAAGTGCAGTTAAATCAAGCCATATAACATAATGAATCATATCTCAGTGTATTATGATAACTGGGATGTGCATACATATTAAACAGTGACTCTGGTGCGTCATAGTGGCTCTGTAGAGGTGAGATTGTGTAGTTGTTGTGTCTCTCTGTGGTGTTCACTCTGTTTTCATATCACAGTGTCACGTCTTTATTTCTGTCCCTCTCTTTGAAACACAGCAAACTGTGGGATAATTCATTTAATGCTGTGATGATTTGATCATCCCACGTCGTCCTTACTGAACGTTATTATCCAGATTAATGGTTCTGAGAAAATCATGATTAAACACAAAATTAGTTGTTACGTTTTTGAGTCAAGGTCCACTTATTAGCTTCTTTAGGCCTCTCATGGTCTTCATCAGCAGAGATCAAATCCATCTCTGCACAGTAAATCTGTAAGGACACAGTGTATCTGTGGTGTTTTATTGTAACAGGCCTTTCTCTGCTCAGGATCATTTCCATTTTCATTGCTCTGAGCCTCCACGTGAAATTCAAAACCCACATTGTGTAATAATGTATGTAAAGTAAATGCATGATGAGGTGTGTGTGTGTGTGTGTTCCTGTGACCTCAGACTGTGAACTGACATTTGCAGCAGCAGAGTCGGTGACTCTGATTTATCACCATATTGATTCATGTGAAATGAACCTTTATCGTTTGTGTTGGATCCAGTTAAAGACAGTAACAGTTTGTACCTGCAGCTGCTTCACTCTCACTGGCTTCAGTTCAGTTCATCAACTCCACAACTCGCCATGTGAATGTTAATGTGTTAATGTGTAACACTGGAGATCCTGGCTGCTGTCCATGTGCTTTTCAGGCACGTCTGTGTTATTTAGTCTGATATATCATATATACTCTGTTTAGCTTTACAAACTGGAAACAGATGATTGTAGCTTTTGGCTGGAGATGTTATAAATACTTTAATAAACCAAATGATTAATACAGAAAATAATCAGCAGGTTGCAGCGTTAGTGCTTGGTGTCATTGTCCAGATGTCTCTGAAGCTTTTGGAGCTGTCCACAGTTTCATGCTGCAGTCCCTCTCTTTTAGCTCTGTTTTTAGTCTCCACCACCTCCAGAGAGAAATCTCTGTCTCTGTAGCTGCTGAATGCTGCTCTATATTCACCAGCTGCTCTCTGACTGTCTGCTGTTTGCAGCTGAGCAGGTAGAGGACAGAGGCTTTATCAGTTTGTTTGATGGATCTTTCTGAGAAAGATCCAGATAGAAAATGTGCTGTGAAACAGAAACTAGAAGCTAAAAGAGGCTAAAAATCTCCAGACACTGTGATAGTTTTCTGTTCAACGGCTTCAAAGTGAAACTCTGACGTTGCAGAGATGTTCAGTTTTTCACAGTTTGTACTTTTCCATTGTGCTTTCACTCTCAACAAGCTGCTGCTTTTTGTCAGTGTGCTCCATTCTGACAGGTTCCCATTGTGAATGTGCTAAAAGAAAAATCAAAACATAGTTAAGATTAGTGGGACAGAGACACAGGCTCTGTCTCATCAACAATAGATAAGATGACAAGTGTTGAATAGGAAGCAGCAGCAGCAGAGTGACAGATCTGCAGCAGACTGTAGTCCATTTGAATTTATAAACTACAGAATCAGGAGAAATATTCTCTCTTGGCATTAAGAAGAAACTCAGTTATTTTCCACCAAATGGTCTGAAATGAATCACTCCATAACAGTGCACACAGATCCACAGATCAGGAGTGTCAGTTCCCCACAGCTAGAATTATAATTTCAGATGTATTTTGTAGTCGTTTCTTTCCTCCCCCGGTCCCTGACGGAGTGGATGAGTCTCCACTGACACAGCCATCCATGCTAGATTGAACCCAGCAGGATCTTCAGCTCTGACTCATCTGCTGCTCACATTCATCCAGTCTTCACACACTAACCCTCCTCTCTGATCCCCACCTGTCTGCAAGGTCGAGCAGATGCAGCTCCAGCTCCTTTTTTTTTTTTAAACTTCATTTGATTTGACAGGTGAAGTCTAACAGGAAATGTTTGTTTGCGCTGTGTCTTTGCTTAACACACCGTGGATTTGTCGGCTGTTTGTGCTGAATCATATTTGGCTGCAGCTCATCGTCACAGTCGGGTGAAAACTTCTGAAATGTCAGGAACAAAGAGCAGCAGATTTGCGCAGTTTTTTCAGTTCAAATGACACAGTTTAATCCCAGCAAGAAGTCAGAGAATTTTCTCAGTTAAACCGCTAACACATGGCTGTTAACAGTTTGGGGTTATAGCAGGTCATGGTTCAACAAACAGGAAAAACATAGACGATCTTCTCTTTTTACATACATTTTACTTTACGTCATATTTAACACTGCATTCATTCTGTTTTGTTAATCCACATGGAAAGCACATTTAGTTTAACTGATAGATAACCACAAAACACAAACGACTGAGACTTAAAGACTGAAAGAGTCCCAGGAATCAGTCCTTGTCTCAGGAACACCAGCTTTTGTTGTCTTATCCTCGATTGATGATCAGTTGTAGAATCTTTTTATTAGAATATTATGAATTGTCAACTCTAAATCTAATGTCTGCAGAGCTTCCTGTCTGTTAAGCGACATGTAGCCGTAGAAATTATGACGGGAACAAAGGAGGTGATGTAATATGATGAGCAAGAGAGTCCATGTCAGGAGGAGGTTGTGGTCGGACTTTCACCCAGTAGTTGTTGTTTCTTTAAATTTCCACAACCACCATCTTTTCCGGAACCCTTCCACAACATTAACCATATGGTCAATGCTGGAACAGGTGACCTACGTGGTTGTCGAGGTTGGAGGAGCTGTTGTTCCTGGCAGGTGTCTTCCAGCCCCATCAAGCTCTAACCGTCCGATGGTTGTTGCAGACTGTACGAGGCCTGAGAGACAAAACCCAGGGCAAAGAACGTTCCCATAGCTCATGAAACTTTAAGTACATGATGACCGTCAACCTACAATACACGTCTGTTTCTGCATTTTAAAGTCGTGTCTCAGTGGTGTGGCTCGGTAGCAGCGTCAGTCTGATCACCTGTTGGAAGGATTGTGATGAAATGTGGTTCAGGTGTTCATGTTCCCCTGAGGACGACCTGTAAGAACTTTGGTGGTCCAACACTTGAAACTTTAAAACTGTAAAGGTGAGGTGGATTAAACAGAGATTTTGGATGTGTCCACCTCTTCTCCAGTATAGATTACACCCTTGTTATGATGGATTATCATGTCGCTGACTTTCTTTTCTTCTCTCATCAAACCCAACGTCCAGATGGCGAAGGCAGACCAGCGTTTCGGCCAGCGGGACGGCTCGGACCAGAACTTCGACTACATGTTCAAGCTGCTGATCATCGGCAACAGCAGCGTCGGGAAAACGTCCTTCCTGTTCCGCTACGCCGACGACTCCTTCAGCAACTCCTTTGTCAGCACCGTGGGCATCGACTTCAAGGTGAAGACGGTGTATCGCAACGACAAGAGGATCAAGCTGCAGATCTGGGTGAGGACGGATGGGTCTATGTAGGCCTCATAGTTACACTGTAACACCGAACCTCTCTGTAATAACTGTAATAACTGTGAACAGTGAATTGAGAATGATTTCAGACTCTTCTGAGATCTGCTGTTTTGAGGGTAACCTGTTAGCAAAATGCTAGTGGAAACCAATGGAAGCAGGATTAGCAGGACTATCTGACTGAAACTTAATATAGCATAATATAAAATACTATAAGATAAGGTGTTGTAACATATAGAGATATGGTGACTGCAACAAAACATACTGTAACATAATATACTGCTAATACACATAGTTCAATATTTATGGGGATGTACTTTATTGTAACACATTCTAACATTTGGTAATATGTAGTATTTTAAGTCAACATCAGGTAATATAAAACATTGTAACATAACATTATAGCAATATAATTACACTTAACATTTTGTAACGCAGTGATATGGCTGTAACATACTGTAAGATGATGTATCTTTATAGTAATGTAATTTAGTGTAACGTATTGTAACATAACATACGGTTGAATAATTATTCTGTAGCACGTGTGGTGATGGCTGTAAAGTAACATAATGAACAGAACAGTGTTGCAGTGTAACATGATGTTCTGCTCTCAGCCGACGACGAGCTGCTGGGAGGAGAAAGAAAAGACAGACACACAGACTTCTGGGCTACAGCTTGTATCATCAGTGGTGATGTTGTTGCCATGGCAGCAGCTCTTCACGCTCACTCACTCTCTCGCCAACACACACACACACAGAGACACACACACACACACACACTGAGACACACATGCTAACATCGCTGTCTTCAGTGGCAATTAAAGAGACCTCTTGGGGCGAAGAGGTTGAGACCCGGCAGGGGACAGAGGAGCCTGGAGGGGTGTGTGTGTGTGTGTGTGTGTGTGTGTGTGTGTGTGTGTGTGTGTGTGTGTGTGTGTGTGTTTGTATGGGTGTGGGGTTGGGGGGTGGGGGGTGGGGGGGGGGGGTGGGGGGGGGGCAGTTTCATAAGTAGAGCTAATCAGAGCCGATTGATTCAAACTGAAAGCACAGTGATGAGTAAAAATAGACACAACACACACACACATTAACAATGACACAAATGTATGTAAGAGCTGAATTAAACAGGCTCCATGTTTGCTGCACTGAATGCTAATTTTATCAGCCCTTAGCTTAGTCATAGGCCTGCTATTAAAGCAACTGTCTACAAGAAATTAGGATTCTTAATGAGACAATCTTTGTTTTATCAGTGTTCGAATGAGAGGGCTTTGCTGTCCAGATCAGCAGGAGACGCTCATTAATCTTAGAATGTGAACAGAGAAGCTTCAGATAAATGTTTAAACTGCTGTATGGTAGTGTGGTGGCCCTGAGGGCTCAGTGCACTCAAATTTAAAACCAGAAACCAAAAAAAACAAACAAACCAAATCCTGTGTATGTATCAGAACACGTGAGCATCAGAACTTGACCATGGAGCAAAAGAGGAAGGCTGGTCTGATGAATCAGCTTTTTCTTATCCATCATGTGGACCAGCCCGGATGTATTCACATTGTTTACGTGGGGAAGAGAAGGCAGCAGGTTGCACCATGGGAAGAAGGCGAGCCGGCCAAGACTGTCAGAGGCTCTGGGTGATGAGAGACCTTGGCCCTGCCATTCATGTTGACGTTACTTCAACACCATCTACCTGAACATAGTTACACCCCTTCATGGCGACGGTATTCCCTGATGGTGGTGGCCTCTCTAGCACGACAGTGTTCCCTGCAACACTGCAAATATCACCCAGTGATGGTTTGAGGAACAGGGCCTCCAAATTCCCCAGATCTCCGTCCCAACAAGCATCTGTTGGGTGTGATGGAAAACAAGTCTGATCCATGGAGGCCCCACCTCACAACTTGGAGGACTTTAAAGGATCTGCTGCAAACGTCCTGGTGTCACAGGACCCCTGTTTTGGCAGCTCGAGTGTGGATGTAACGTCCACAGACTTTTGGCCATGTGCAGTGACGTCTTCCTCTGGAAATCAAACACACATTTTTCTCTGCTTTCAACTGAGAGGAATCGGCCGCTGCCTGAGGCTCTTATCACCCTCCATGATTAATGTCTGTGGCTGCTGTGGCTCTCTCACACACACACACACACACACACATATATAATCATTCTCCACATCAAATCTCAATTAATTAAATGCGAATGAGCACTCGCTGTATCCCTGAGGAAAAAAGAAAGAGAAAACCAGGGATTGTTGAATGAGTGCAGAGGAAGCAAAGCACAAAAGAGCTAAATTTAGAAAAATGACTGCACCCAGACCAGCTGTAGCGGTATGAGGATGGAGGAGGATGGCGGCTGAACGATGTGGGAGTCGTCGTGGACGGGCGTGAAAGTCACATTGAGGCTCAGCTGCGTTGTTGCGGTGGAGCGGCAGCGGTCTGAGCCGGCGGCGGCTGCAGATTGATCTCTGCTTCAGATAAGATGGTTCAGAGTCTTTGAGGAGATGAGTCGGGCTGTTTGAGACATTCACACCCTGACGGCAGCAGAAGACTTGAGAACTGATAAGCTGCACAAAATCCAAAATACCTAATGTTTGCCTTTGCTTCTTTATCTGCAGACAGCTGACACACAGTGTTTGAACAAACATCTGTTCTATTCATCTAATAAAGGGTTGTTAAATTACTTATTTGACACGTAGCAAATACATCGATACTAAACATATCAGTAAAATATCCCCACAGATATTGGAGCACAACATCCACTTGTAGTGACTACAGCATTATGAAACTGCTCACCTCAGAGCCAGCCTGTTCATTTACATTTAGCTAACACCACCATCTTTCCCCAAAGAGCTTTAATTGCCTTAACCACAGATGGGACTATGGATGTGGACCCTGGACTCTGGTGACAGAGTTCTGCGTCCTCCCTTGACACCCAAACGGCTTCCTGATGATTCTATCATTAATAAATGTCATTATTGCCTCTGAACCTAATCCAGCCAGCCTAGAAGATCACTGTTAACATGAATGGAGTATTTCTACGTCTACCTTGCCATAATCTTCACACTAAACAGGACTGTGTTTGAATTCCCACTTACTGTGTTTACATGCCTTTTATTTACTGTGTGATAATACACACACTCACAACTGGCGTCACAGCCATTAAGCTTTGCCTTTTTACTGAATAAGAGGGTACTACTACTACTACTACTACTACATACCCTGTGATAAAGTGTGGGATGCTGGTGAACAGAGGGTTTGAGGGTTGGACATGGTTTTATGAAATCTATGTTAATGATACTGAAAATGAGTCCATCCATCCATTTTGTTCCATTTATCTGGGGTTGGGTCCTGGATAAGCAGAATGTTCCAGACAGCAACATTTTCCAGCTCCTCCTGGGGGATCTTGAGGTGTTCCCAGGCCAGATGGTTTATGCAATCCCTCCAGAGAGTTCTGGGTCTACCCTTGGTTTTCTCCCGGTTGGACGTTCCCAGAAAACCTCCAAAGGAAGGCACCCCGGAGGATCCTAATCAGATGGCTTCCTTTGACGCAAAGAAGCAGCAGCTCTACTCGGAGTTCCTCACCCTGTGTTTATAACTGAGCCCGGTCACCTTAAGGAGAAGGTTTTGGCTGCATGTAACTACGATCTGATTCCTCGAGTCACTACCCAAAGCTCATGACCATAGATTGACTGATAAATCAAGAGCTTTGCCTTTCGGCTTCACCAACGTCCAACGTCCCAGAGAGTCTTAAACCCCTTAATTTTGTTTAGCAACTCTTTCCCAGTCCAGAGGGAACAACCCACTGTTTTCTGGAGAATCATGTCCTCAGAGTCGGAGGTGCTGACCCCCATTCCAACATCTTGACACTCGGCTGCAAACTGCCCCAGTCCACGCGTCCTCCAATTTTTTTTTTATGTTGTTTTCACAATCAGCAATGAAGAGAAAACACACAAAACCCAAACTGATCAATGACAGTTTTTGTAATTGCAGTGTAGGCACACAAAAGCATTTGCTACAAAGTGTGTTGTCTTTTTACAGCTCTATGAAGGACTCTTAGATAGACAGAGTTGAAGCAATCAGTTTCAGTTCAATGCTGTTTCACCTGAAGCTTTTAATCATCTTGTAAATGCCCTCCCAGATTTATCTCATGGCTTCTTTTGAGGGTCAGGGACCAAAGGGTTAAACTAAATATCACAGTTTTAGAAACCAGTTAGATGTAGAGAGCAGAGAAAGAACGCGGAGTCGACTAATGAACAGACCACCGACTGATGGTGGATGGTGACAGGGTGAAAGGTGGTAAAGTGTAGATTCGGTTTGTGTGAACGTTGGTGTGAAGTCACAGCTTCTCACACGTCGCTGTGTGTTATGATGAGGTGAGAACAGGTGTGTGTTGGATGGATGATGTGGTGTTCCTTGTTTCATGTGTCTTTCACCAGGATTATTATCTTGAAATGTAAAAGAAAACTGATGCTTCAGTAGATGGATAGATCGGCCATTTTCTGCACACATGGTCGTAATCTGACCTGCTGTTTGTTATTTCAGTGCTTGCGTCTCTGTGGAAACGGCAGTAGAGGTGTTTGCCAAATCAAACAGTCTGGATTTTAAACATGCCAGAACAGGCGCAGCGGTGTTAGCCTAGCTTAGCATGTTGGTATAAGGGCTTATTCCCACTCACTCTATAAACAGAATACAGTGTCCAGCAGTTTATACACAGAATATGTGACGACCATCTGATGCAGTGCGGCCGTCCAACCACCAGAAAACCAAAATCAACCCGTGTCAGCTGGGATTTGAACTTGTCCAACGACTCTTAGAGCTTGTTACTCCCTGTCTTGATATTAAAAACTCGAGTACTGACAGTTTCATAAAGTTAAATTCTGAGTTCAGTTCCTGAGTTGAAGCTGTTTGTGATTGGCTGTTTGCTTTTGTTCTCAGGACACGGCAGGTCAGGAGCGATACCGCACCATCACCACGGCCTACTACCGCGGCGCCATGGGCTTCATCCTCATGTACGACATCACCAACGAGGAGTCCTTCAACGCCGTCCAGGACTGGTACGTGATTGGACGGGAGCTTGTATTTAACTTCAGAGACACAGCTGATGATTCAGTGTATGTTGCTGCCTCTCTCTCTGTGTGTGTAGGGCCACTCAGATTAAGACATACTCATGGGATAACGCCCAGGTGATCATGGTGGGCAACAAATGCGACATGGACGAGGAGAGAGTCGTACCTCCAGAGAAAGGAAAACACCTCGCCGACCAGTTAGGTGAGACGCTGCTGCACGAGTACTGCTACAATCTCTCTGGCCTGGGTTTCATCTGGTAAATAAATACTACAGAGAATACTCTAAAGCTCAGCTTACAGGTGATTAATAGCAGGAAACACTCTTCATCTCAGGTTTCAGATGCTAACAGAGCTCTAACACTTACCACGCTTCTAATGGAGTCTTCATGTTACCGTTTGGATTCATTTCAAGGCAGTGATGGTAAAAGCAAGTACAAGCAGAGAGACACTGAACTCAAGAAAAATCTTGACTGCGTGTAACCGCTTTAGGAGAGAAGTCAACTACAAATCCCAGAGTGCATTGCTGTAAAGAAACATCCAGTGTTTGGACAACTGGATGAACACATTTTGAAAATTCAGCTGGTTCAACTTTGATCTCCCTGACAGTCCACAGTTCACAGCTCTGGATGGAGCTGAGGCTCATGGGTATTGTAGTCTATAGTAGTACACACACTGATGAGCCAAAACATGACCAGTCACAGATGAAGAGTAATGGATTGTACCAGAGGGTGGGGACAGACGATCTTCATGGTTGGAGGATTTGTTGGTAAAAGCACAGAAGTACAGAATCAAAATATACATTAAGTACCAACAGTAAAAGTACTCGTTACTCAGAGAAACCCGCTCCAAACTAATGTACTAATGCAGCTGGTCCTTGAGTACATGTACTAAACCCTTTTCACTGTCATGGTAACGTGACTTTGCATTAAGCAGAAAATGTCTTCACCTCAGGGTGTGTGTACTGAGGAATACCCAAATACTTTAAGTGCAGTGTTTATTGCCCAGGGCCAATTCATTACGAACGCACAATACTGGTTTTAGCTCCACAGCTGGAGGCAGTTTCTTCACTTTAACCAGACTTGAATAAATGTACACACCTCAGGCTGCACACAGAGGAGAGTTTGTCCTGGCAGTAACTTTCACATCAGGTCAGACACACACAAGGGTTTTGTGTCGCAGCTACAGCTCTACTTTCAGATGTTGGGGTCAGTTGTTGTGTGGTATCACGTCATCTGGACGGACATCTGGAGGCTGAAAAAGTCTTACCAGGATTTAGACATTTGTCAAGTGGGAGGAAGAGTCTGAAGGCGGCAGACACACCCTGAGATTCTCAAATAAACGAAGCCACACCCAAGTTACGCCTTTAAAGGAGAGAGATGTGAGTGTTGGTTTCTGTATCTGTAAATAAAGTAGTGTTCACATGTGACACTTTACAACAGATCTGAGTCATGACCTGCTAAAAATCTGTTTTTAATATTTAATTTAAATATTTCTACAGGTCTGAAAAGGTAAAACTATTCACTATCGTTTTGTTTTAGGAGAAATATGTTATGTCTTACTCTGCTGCTGCTCTGCTCAGTTGGATTAAGGTGCATACAGCCCACTAACCACTAAGGTGTTGAGCCGAGACAGACAAGACATTACAAAAGTTGAGATACAGTCCAACTCAACAGAACCAGAAGGAAGGAAAGAAGAAAAATAAAGAAACTAAAAGGTTGCTCAGAGAGAACAGACCTCCACCGAGGCCACAGGTGAAATCATAACCTCTTTTCTTTAACCCTCCTGTTTCCTCCTGCAGGGTTCGAGTACTACGAGGCGAGTGCTAAGGAGAACATCAACGTGCGGCAGGTGTTCGAGCGCCTGGTGGACATCATCTGCGTGAAGATGTCGGAGCGCGTGGACGTGGAGGCGCCGGTGGCTCCCGGCACCAAGACCACCAGACTGACCGACAAGCCCGCCCAGCTACCTCAGAAGTGCTGCTGATCGTCCGTCGCCTGCCGTCCCTCTGATGTCGCCTCGTCCCCCAAAACCCCCGAATCCCTCCCCCAACTCCCTCCCCTCCCCTCGAGAAAAAGAAAAAAACAGATTAACTATTGTAACATTCCTCAACACATTCTCTCCGCTTCAGTCCATGTTTGTGAGCAGTCAATAATCACTACGCCTACTGCAGTTTCTGCTAACTAACACTGATATAGCCAGTTTCATTCCCTCCCCGTCCCCAAGTATCTGAGGATGGCCCTCACACAGACGGAGGAGTGAGGGCAGCAGTCAACTCCAAACAGAATCTCATTTGGTGTGTTTGAAACGCTCGTAGATCTGCTGTTTGTTACATTTAAATGAGACGAGATGTCGAATGAGGAGGAGAACGAAGGTCTGGTCGCAGCAGAGTTCATCCACGCCTCCTCAGTAACAGGCTGATAGAAGAGTTTACAAACCTCTGCAACTGATGAATTCTGTGCTAACCAGTGGAGAACTGTTGGTACCTGTCAGTCACAGTGGTTGGGAGTTTGCTAACCGCCAGCTGGTAGAGTAGGCAGCTCGGTCAGTAACAGGACCACAGGTTTGTACATTTTATTGGTCTTATAACTGTCTGGTAACAGGTACCATACTGTGGGGCAGCTGAAAGCTGGGATGAATCTTGGTGCCAAAGAGTGCGAAACACCAGGAAGCAGGTCTGTGGTTAAAGGAAATTAAACATTAAGTACACAGTATTTTTAATCCACACACGTCCAACTCTGTGCAGTAACACAGCCGTCACTCAACACCATCACACTTTGTACAAAGTGCTCTCCTCTGTAGTCGCCGTTAAAGTTGTTTTCTAGCTCAGTGGTGTGATGTTGTTTGAAGTAACGTAGCTAACGTTTGTGTCTCTGTTTTGTTTTGTTATTAATGAGAGAGGAGCAGTGGCACATGGAGTCTGTCGGGTTGAGGTGTGCGATGACGTGAGCGCTCACAAGTCGTAAACATGAGAATCAATCCTTTGTTGTGAAATCTGCAGCTCTCTGCTTCCTGTAAAGGTCAGTATTGTCAGGACAGTTCGCTGTTGGTCAACGGGTTAAACTGAAATAACCAAAAAGCTCTGTGGTTCTAGATGCTGGTGTGACCGGGCCTTAAAGCTGGAGTCAGACCTCTGATAAGATACAAACGTCTCCTAGTAGATGAAGGTGCTATGGTACTTTATGGCCCCACGTCAAACAGCTGTTAGTTTGTCCAACTTCCTGTTGGGAACATTTGAGCATCATATCTAAGGCGGTGGGATTGTTTCCAAGAACTCTGGGTCACGTACCTACGTTTAAAGGAGTAAAGAGGATTGTTCTGGTTCTGGTGAGATCTGACGATGTGTACTGAGATGTTGCTGCTGTGTGCTGCTCGTTCTGTCCAGACAAAGTCACCTGAAAGACACAGTAAAAAAAAAAACAGGTGATTATATGACTGACTCTGATCTTGGTTGCACGGCTAATGTCTTTGTTTCAAACACGCCAAATCCAAAGTGTGCTGGAGTTGACTGTGAAGCAGGGTCCGCCGGTTAGCACAGCACTGCCTCTCCTCAAAGTGTAGCACAACGACAAACTCGCAACACCACAGCTGCTCATGTTCACAAGTTTACAGGTCGCAGTCGTTCACACCGAGTCATCTGCCGAAACATCAGCTAGGCTGCTTCTCAGATAGCTAGTAAGAGTTAGGACCACTCTAATACAATATGCCTATAGCCCACTAACTGTTACTGGCCTTACTTAGTGCTGTTTTTGGCTTGAAAGACGCTTTAGGGCTACACCACCAATGCACAACTCCCAGGCAGGGCTGCAGACAAATCAAGACTGAACAGGAGGGGGTCGAGTCCTAAACCAACACAGGTCTAAAAACCAGTCTGACTTGGTATGATGAAGAGTTTGTAACAACAGAAAGTCTAAAGGAGAGTCCCTCCTGTTAGTTACACAAATCAACACATGTTCTGGAACAGTAACAACAGCATAAACTAATACAACCAGGGAAACACACAAACTGATGGACCAAGTCTTTATAAGACCCGAAGCTAAATCTGACCCAACCGGTAACAGATCTGAAGTCATGGAAGTTTATTAATGACAAACTGAACAAATTCAAGTCTGCAGATCCAGATGGAGGAGCACAGTCCTCGTTTCCTGTGGCCTCGTTTTCCAATCACACGTTCCTCCATCTGCTCTGTCAGAGTCTGTGTCGTTGAAAAGGCTCTCGTCTATATCTGGCTGATGAGCTTGTCTGTGTTTCACAGTTCGTGTCATGATGTGGGGCAGGCTGAGGTAGAAGAAGCAGCCTGATCTGATGCTGCCCTGCTCCCAGGTCACTTTAAATGTCTGGTACGATCAGGTGCTTCTCATCTGCTGAGGCAGCTGCATTATCTTCATGATGTTTCAGACGAAGTATATCTGACAGGAAGTGTGCCAGCTGCTGAGTTAATGAGCTCCTGTCACAGAGATGATAACTGAGATCAGAGCTTCTGTTTCATACATGTCCTCGTGTGGAGAGAGTAAGTCTCAGCGTGCAGACTGCTGCCTTCACAGAGCTGTGAGGTCTCCACACAGCTGAGAAAAACCTCCTTTAAACAAAGAGGATCTGCTGTTTGCTGAGGGACTGAGAGTTAATGCAGCTAACGACCTTTATGACCCCACATGTAATTAATGTAAGAGGAGCAGCAGAGTGGGAGGTTTCAGAACTACAGGTTGTTTAATGACTAAGACTTTGATGACATTAGACCTCATTTAGATGAATAACGCAGTAAAGAGGGCGACTGCCCCCGGGGCACTTACACCTGCGATGTTTAGGTTTGTGGTGAGTTGATAAATTATAACTGTATTATCAGCTGTAACTGTCTGACCCTGACTCACATTATCACAGACTCATTGTCAGTGCTGCTCCAGGCCGGGAGGTGTGCATGCACATTCTCAGTCTGTGCTTTTGTCATTAACAAGCTTCCATATAAAGTTTGCTGGTGTTTCCCTGGAGAAAATAACAAACTAGGCTTAATAAGAGAGATCAACTAATCAGGTCCAAGACCCAGATCAGACCCTGTAGACTGCCAGAGACTTGATCCCAGACTGCCGCCGAGCGCTGCAGCCCTGCTTCATGGTGGCTTATAGCTTTTGCACTGGCCGACACAATCCGACGCCGTTCTGAGGGTGTTTTCTACTCACACATGCACATGTGAGCAGAGCTGACGAGTGAAGAGCACAGGTTCTCTCCTTCCCCCTTTAGCAGGTGTAGTCACGTAGCCGTCATGTTCGCAGTGTTTCCTACATGAATGTGTGGATGTGTGTGTGTGTGTGTGGATGTGTGTGTGTGATATTATTGTTGCATATGGTTATCATGATATTTATTGCGTGTTCAGTTGTGAGGGTTTTTGTGTTTGTGTACGGTATCTTCGACGGAAGTGTGATATTTTGATAATGTCATGTCAGCTGAGATACAGTACGTGTGTGTATATGAAAGACTTCAAGAAAAAGGGAAGACGTGGAGAAAAAAATTGTGCATTTATTATTAAATATTACGAAGATAGAAAAAAACAATATCCTGCCAAATTGTTATATAGCTACCACAGCGCACGTTTTGTGTGTGACTCCCCACCATGTGTCTTCATATTGATAAAAAACATACAATAATATTGACATTGTCTTCATATGATTATTTTTTAAGTGAATTTGTAAATGATAGAATTAGAAATTATAATGGTGTTAAGTATGAATTTATTTTTATGCTGTGTATACCATGGACAAATTATATAGAGAGTTTATGTAAACTTGTTGTCTTACAGTTCACTCCTGTTCGGGGGAGAAGCACAAAGTGATTGTACAAAATATTGTGAATGTTTGTATATTATAGATGCAATTTAGTAAATAAAAATCACAATCTTTAATCATAACATCGCTCTGACTTTGTCTCTCTCTGTGACCTCCTTTTCTTCTACCACTAGTACAACTATTTAAAAAAAAGCTGATTAAAAAATATTGAATATAGTGTACATGGATCCTCTGTCGCTGTTTAAATAAATAAATCAATCAATTCATGTTTTGATTCTGAGTTGATTAACTGAACATCCATCAAAGTAAAAGCTGGAAAGAACTGATTTTTCTGTCTTTAAGATTCTGTTTTAATTAATGTATTTATTTCTGTGTATTCCTATATGTGATCACATTAAACCAAGCCTGTGCCACTGGATTTACAGTATTTATTTTTATTTTTTTATTCATTAGTTTTTCAGTGTGTTTTTCAATCAAACTTTACTTCTGTCGTCACAGACGAATCGACCAATCAGAAACTAGGTCTGCCTGTGATTGACGTCCTCTCAGCGAATCACAGGCTTTGTTTTGGCTAACCACTAGCGGTCTCAGGCTAGGCTGCTGCACTGTAACAGACACTCCAAACTTATATCGCCGTTAACGCAGCTGAAGCAGGTGAGCGTCTTTATTTAAAAACCCAGACATGACAAAGCAAACAGCTGGCTCATGTTTCTGACTCAACATGTCTCCGGGCACCGGAGGAAATAAAACACCGGTAGTCCAGCCTGTAGTGATACTGAGAACTCGCTGTTCAACAGTCGTGTCATTCTCAACAGTAACAACAGGATTACTAAGAGCTAATATACAGCTAACCAGGTTAACTAACTTACCTGCCGGTTGACTAAGTCACCGTCCGTCTTTAAAGTTATTGTGATCGCATGAACGTTATTGGTGGATATTTCACATTAGCTTTAATAGTTAGCCTGCTAGCTTCCTGCCGTTTCCTAACAGCTAAGCTAGCTGTTAAATTAGCCGAAAATTAACGAATGTTCTGCTCACTGACGCATAGCACTATTATTACACTGTGTTCCATGCAGCTCTCTCGCCCGAGGACACCGAGGCACCAAACTGCATTTGAAAAATCCAATATTTTCATTCACCCTCTCCTACCGGCAAAATAATACATGACACAATGTGACCCGAGCGTTTTTAAAGATTAGTAAGTGACACTCTTGAGTTCGGCGTACATTCAGCCCAGCAATTACAGTTTAAATCTGCTTCCTCATATCGTTATTACTAATGAGTTACTGTAACTGCCTTCAGTCTGTTGGAACCAGGCTGCAGGGATCTGAATGAAGACTCATTGTATGCTGTTCCTCTTGTTCTTAGTGGATGTGAAGACATTTCTCTCTTAAGTGAATTCAGTCTAAGTGATGGATAAAATCCACTGTAATATGATGCCTCACCATCATCTGTAGGACAGTGTCTCCATGCTGAGCTGCAGTGACGGGACAGTAGAGAGGAAATAGTCCTTTAATCTGTCGATTATTTTTCAGTTAAATGATGAATTATTCATATTAAACAATGAGAGAAATGATGGGAAATATTTGCAGGTTTTCTTCTATAAATCACTGAATCAACCAATCAACAATCTGAATAGTTAGTGAGGAATTTTCTGTCAATAATTCAATAGATTATTGACTGATTTCAGTTTGAAAGCTTCCATTCAGAGAGAGTAGAGCGTCAGTGAGGTCCAGCCCTGATGCTGATGAGGGTGCTGGACGTGGTCAGGTCAGGAGGCCTCTGAGCCTGACTTTGTGCATCGTCATGTTAAAAGAGGAAGAACACTTCATTGTGATACCAGAGCAAAGAGAGGCTAAGGAGTGTTCACATAGCACTCCACTAATGTCCATTACCTGACACCTTTTATGATAAAACTGTGTGATCTCTCTGTTTTTATCCATGTTCCTTTAGGTTTTTCTTCCTGTCTGGCACTGTCACACCAGACTCTGTAAAAATGCCTCAGACCAACAAGTCGGTGAGCGGCGGCTCTGTGCCAGGACAGGTATCTGCTCCAGACCAGGGCGAGCCGCCGCCGGCCTCGGTGGATGTGAAGGCCCAGGTGGCTGCCGGAGATGGAGTCGCTGCAGAGGACAAGGACGACACAGAGATCATCAAATCTCCCAGTGACCCAAAGAAATACAGGTGTGTGGTTTAAATGTTAGAGCTGAGTCCAACATCAGGGGCTGGATTCACAACACATCATAAGGCTGAAGGTCTGAGAGGAGTTAGAGGCAGTTTAGAAGAGTCCTCTCCCTCTCTCTGCAGATACATCGAGCTGAGTAACGGCCTCCGAGCTCTCCTCATCTCTGACTTCAGCGGGGCCGATGGGAAGGGAGGCAGTGAAAACGGAGAGGACAAGGGGGAATCTGAGGACAGGGCTGAGGAGGAAGAGGAGGAAGCTGAGGATGAGGGGGATTCTGGCGAGGGCTCGGAGGAGGACGAGGAGGAAAACGAAGAGGAGGAGCAGGACAGCGACTTCGACGAGCTGGACGAGGAGAACGCCGGGAAGAAGAAGAGAGGGAGCTCAGAGAAGCAGGTGGGTGATGTGAAGAGACGGTAATCAGCAGTGATGAGGCTTTGTTTTAATACAGTTCCCATAATACTCCCCAGTGGTCGTGCAGGTGCTGAATGAGTTGTTTCATGTGTGTGTTTCCAGGCGGCAGCTGCTCTGTGCATCAGCGTGGGGAGCTTCAGTGACCCGGACGACCTGCCCGGCCTCGCACACTTCCTGGAACACAGTGAGTCTGGCAGAGGAGACTCAAAGCTGAAAAGAAGCTGTGAAAGTTTAAAGTGTCAGAACAAGGTCAGAGGACGTGTTCCTACCAGCTGCACCTGAAGGCAGCGTGAGCACGTCACAGAGAGCAGGGAGACGGATTATTCTTTGAATGTGGGGATGACAGAGGATGTTTGCAGACAGTCAGCGATCACACTGAATAGTTGTGTGAAGAGTGAGGGAGAAAGAGCTGAGAGGGAAGTTTAAACCCCGGCTCCGTTCACACCTCCATGCAGAGAGGAAATGCACTTGAGACTTTTGTTAGACCTGGAGGACACACTAACAGATTGATGCAGCTCCTGTGTTCTGCTCTGTAAAATTACTGGGTTTGTCAATGGAGTCTGGTTGATGCTCCAAGAACATGGGAATATAAGGTTAAAATTACCAGAGCTAACCTTTAGTGCTGCATCCTGACTGACAGCTTCTCTGATCTGAAGCAGAACATCTAACCTGAGGAAATCAAACTCATTTCTTCTTAAATGTCTCTCTCTGTGGTGTGCAGTGGTGTTCATGGGCAGTGAGAAATACCCAGCAGAGAACGGTTTTGACGCTTTCTTGAAGAAGCACGGTGGAAGTGACAACGCCTCCACCGACTGCGAGAGGACCATCTTCCAGTTCGACGTGCAGAGGAAGTATTTCAGAGAGGCGCTCGACAGGTGAGGCTCAGACTCTGACTGTTCCACTCGCTCATTTCCCTGTTCCTCTGCCGGTTCAGTTTTAACGCTCAGACAAAGATTCAAACATTGTGAAGCCTGCAGCAGAGCTGTAGAAGGTGAAGAATGAAGCGTCAGCTCGCAGGGATTTCCTGTCAGAACAGGAGTGTCAGGCGTCTCCCTGTCGTGAGGTCGGTGTCCTCTGTGTGAGTTGGTGGCAGCCATCTGTCCTTCTGATGGGAGGTCAACCGCTTCATTAAAGATCACAACGAGCGCTCAGCCGCTCTCCAACGGCCAACTGATGCACGCTCAGCAGCCATGTTGTCTCTGATGCTGTTTTTAGACCAGAGCTCAGTGGATTGGAAAAGACCGACCCTCCTGAGTGAGGAGGAGACGTCTGCAGCTTGTTCTGCAGGTGAATTAAGATTCATTCCTACAGTCAAAGCAGCTGCAAAGTCTTTTCTCTCAAGGAGGAAAATAAACTAATCTGTGCATCAGCACAGAGCTGAGCCGAGCCAGACCAGACTACTGGGTCTGGTCTGGCTCAGTATCAAGCAAGTTTCTAGTGACTCCAATTATTAATCAGTTATCAGAATGGTTTCTTAATAAGTTGGCGGTTGACTAATGGTTTCAGCTGTTTTCATGTCATCATGGTAACTAATCAGATATTGATTGGTCCTGGAGTTAAATGAAGCTGATGTCTGAGGTATTAACATCAGAAATGTTCTGAGAGTCAGAGTCCAGCTGCCTGTAACAGCAGAGTAACAGAGAGCAGAGCTGGGCCTCAGAAACAGGTCCTGTTTGGATGTAGTTCAGATTTAGGCTGAGTGATGTTGACCAAGAACAAATGATATGTAGAGAGTGTCTGTGTCTGTCATCATTCTAATGTATTGAAGCACGGTGTGTTTCAGGTGGGCTCAGTTCTTCATCTGTCCTCTGATGATTGAAGACGCCATCGACAGAGAGGTGGAGGCTGTGGACAGCGGTGAGTCAAAGCTCACAGCGTCACACTGTTTCTGCACTGAGATGCTGTTTAACGCTGCACCGTCTCTGTTGATCTACAGTCGCACTTTATTCCTCTCTCTTCATTTTCCTCATGTCGTGGTCCTGTTCTGACTTCCTGTGTTCAGAGTACCAGCTCGCCAGGCCGTCTGACTCACATCGGAAGGAGATGCTGTTTGGGAGTTTGGCTAAACCTGGACACCCTATGAGTAAATTCTGCTGGGGTAAGAACTTATTTAAAGTTGTTAGATAATCTTAAATATTCAGTGGTGATGTCTTGTGTTTATTTGCTGTTCTCTGTTTTTATTTCTTAGTATTTTCCATTTTAATCAGTTCTGTAAATGTATTTTAAAGGACTTTGCAGTGTCGCAGTGTCTCCATGTTTTGAGCTGCATCTCTGTTGAACGTCTGTTTCCCATCAGGCAACGCTCAGACATTAAAACACGAGCCCAGAGAGAAACAGATCAACACGTACCAGCGGCTGCGGGACTTCTGGAGGAGATATTACTCTGCTCATTACATGACGCTCGCTGTGCAGTCCAAAGGTGCAGAGCTTTAAAGATTACTCTGAGTTTGTCTCTGAACTGAAAGATGGAACAGTTTGGAGATAATACTGTGTTTGTGCTCTGCAGAGACACTGGACACTCTGGAGCAGTGGGTGAGAGAGATCTTCATCAAAGTTCCCAACAAGTAAGACGACTGCACAGCAGCCAGAGCAAACACACAGAGGCTTCACCTGCTCCGTGTGGTTACAGCCTCTGATTGTGTTTACACAGTAACACACGACTCTGATGTTCCTCATGTTTGATCACACGTGTTGTCAAACCTTCTCGGTGTCTGTCTGTCTGTCGTCTGTCTGTCTGTCTGTCTGTCTGTCTGTCTGTTTCAGTGGTGAACCTCGAGCCGACTTCTCTCACCTCCTGCAGCCGTTTGACACACCGGCCTTCAACAAACTGTACAGAGGTCAGATCCTGTCCTGCTGTCAATAATACGACTCCAGTTATCTGTTATTAAACATGCTTATGTTCAAATGTTAAACCATGCAGCTCAGACCACGAGGCTTTAACCTGAACCTCTTCATGTGTTTATCATAAACTTGTTCATGATAACGTTTGATTAACAGCAGGAAACAGACTGAATGTCTGTGTGTTTCAGTGGTTCCTGTGAGGAAGGTTCATGCTCTGACCATCAGCTGGGCCGTACCTCCACAGGGGAAACATTACAGGTGAGTCAAAGTGTGTGTGTTTGATCCTCCAGCACAGCAGGCAGCAGCCGCCCACATGAAAAGATAAACACTGATTTAACGTCACTCACTCATTCTGATGTGACATATTTAATCCACCTGCAGGAAGGAGGAAGAGCTGATCTGAGGCTCAGATGAAGTCACTTCTTTGAGCTGAAACTGTGATAAGGAGCAAATGACTTACAAATGAATTAGCATCATGAAAGTAACAGTAGACAGTAAGGTGATGTGAGGACAGCTGTATGTGACCATATGATGCCGTCATGTTTACTCCTTCACTGTGAAGCAGAAACTCAGCAGTAGAACATCTTTAAGATGTGACTTCCTTCCTCCCTGCTCTGTAGAGAACAGCTGAATAATATCAGATGGTAAATGTAGCAGCTGGAGAGTTGTGCTTCATTCCACATTGAATGTGTCCGAAGGCCGAGCTCAGCTTTTCATCTGCATTTAAATCATTTGCACTAAGACACAGATTTGAAAATGATGTCAGTAAAAGAAAGTACATTTCACAATCTGCTCATTTAGTTCAGATCAAATAAAAATGAGATATCTTATACACGGGCTCGCCTCTGTCAGACTGAGGTGCACTGACTGACGGAGTGTGTGTTTGTGTTTCCTGTCAGAGTGAAGCCTCTTCACTACATCTCCTGGCTGATCGGACACGAAGGAACCGGCAGCATCCTGTCTCTGCTCAGGAAGAAGTGAGTCACAAACACATCCAACATCCAACTGAAGAATAAACCACAGGTGAACAAGTGCACAGGTACATACTGTGTGTGTGTGTGTGTGTGTTTTCAGGTGCTGGGCTCTGGCTCTGTTTGGAGGAAACAGTGAAACAGGCTTCGATCAAAACACCACCTACTCCATCTTCTCCATCTCCATCACCCTCACAGACCAGGGCTACCAGAACTTCTACCAGGTCAAACAACACTGATATCACTCATTTAGAAATCACCACCATCAGTGGATTAATGAATTAACCTGTATTTGTGTCTGTGCAGGTTGTGGATTTTGTTTTCCAGTATCTGAAGATGCTCCAGACTCTGGGTCCCCAGCAGAGGTCAGGCTCCATAGAAACACACAGTAGAAATATTTGCTCTTGTTGTGCTGCAGGACTCTGGTTTACATGAGCACAGAAACAGTATTTCAGAGTAAAAGTATTCTGCAGGTGATTTCTACATTTTGTTCCTGTTTGAAAATAAAAAGCTCCATGTTCTTTCTTTCAGGATCTATGAGGAAATTCAGAAGATAGAAGCCAACGAGTTCCACTATCAGGAGCAGGTACGGCACAGACACACACTGTCTGAATGAATGTGTTTACAGACATGATGACACACAGCAGGTGAACAACAATCAGAGGCTGCTGTCTGCAAACACTGAAATGAATCAGCTTCGTCTCTGTGACGATGAAACAGAAACAATTCATCAGCTGCAGTGAGAGAGGGAGATAAATTCAATTAAATGAAGCCTCACAAAACAGTGTTTGTGTGTCAGTCATCACAGGTGTTTAGCATGGATGTCTGGGTGGGTTTATACACACAGTTTATTAGTGCCTCGCTCCACCTCTGACCTGTGACCTGGTGTCTGTCCTGGTCCTGGTCTCTGTCCCTGTGTCCGACAGACGGATCCCATCGAGTTCGTGGAGAACATCTGTGAGAACATGCAGCTGTTTCCCAAAGAGGACTTCCTGACCGGGGACCAGCTCATGTTTGAGTACGACCCACAGGTAACCAGGACCACATACCCAGATCTGATCCAGAATCAAATAAACTCCACACTCTGAACCGTCACTCCCTGTTCACTGGACTGTATTTACCCTCTGAATCATGAATGTAGATTCACACTCTGCCGCACAAATAGTACCTGTTACTAATCCTACAACACACTGAGTCATATTCTATCATCTGTCAGCGATAACTAAATCTAATGACTCAAAGTGTCTGAAATCTCAGCCTGTTCTATCAGGAGCAGTGAGTGGATGCACTGCCTGCCGCCTTCTTCTTCTTCCTCTTGATGTGGTTAGTTGTGGTTTCACTGCTATCTTGCGAGCTCACTAAGCACACAGCTATTTTTCTTCTTCTGTTGTTAATTGGGTGACGAGCCTCAACCTCTGTAACTGGTCTGAAAGTCCAAGCTGGAAACGAACCAAACCCTGGTTCAGTTTGATCTGGACCGAGACCGTCTCTTTTGACCTGAGGCACCTCAAACCTGTATACAAACGTCTACATACTGTGTGTGTGTGTGTGTGTGTGTGTGTGTGCAGGTGATCAGTGCTGCTCTGTCCCTCCTGACTCCAGACAGAGCAAACCTGCTGCTGCTGTCACCAGAAAACGAAGGTCACTGTTCACTCAGAGAGAAATGGTTCGGCACCTGCTACAGCATGGAGGGTACGACACACACACACACACACACACATTTTCAATTCTGTACCATACTGAGGATTTAACCAGATTCTAACCTGAACCTTAAAACCAAGTCTTAACCCTCAAATAGCAGTTTGAAGGTCGAGTCAAAGTGACGACTGGTCTGAATCTCTTTGAAAAAGTCTCTGAAAACACACACTGGTCCTCATGTACACACCTTTTTGTTGTGTCTACACACCACCTGCACATGGATTCTGGTAGTGCCGCCTGACTGGAGTTGGTTGGTTATAATTGGTGATAAATCTGCTTCCAGCATCAGAAATCAAACGTGTTTGTTCAGGGAGGAGACGTGATGTTTTAAATGTGGGTGATGGTGTTTGTGTTTTAACAGTTGACTCTTTAAGCTTCAGTGTGTTTCTTTGGTCTGGTCAGATATCGCAGAGGAGTGGGCTCAGCGCTGGGCAGGAGACTTTGAACTCAACCCTGAACTCCACCTTCCTGCTGAGAACAAGTTCATCGGTCAGTACAAACACAGTGTATACATCAGAACGGCTGTCATGTACTATTGGGATAATATGTTTGCATGTTTTAATGTAAAGCCAGAAGGCAAAAGTTTAGGTATTTGAAGGTTTACGTCAGAGCGTGTTGATGTATGAACCCACCTCCTTCCAATGATCAATCGATTCGATCTTTTCCGTCTTTTTCCTGCTGCAGCGACGGATTTCACCCTGAAAACGTCGGACTGTCCCGACACAGAGTTTCCTGTCAGGATAGTCAACAGTGAGCGAGGCTGCCTGTGGTACAAGAAGGACAACAAGTTCAAGATCCCCAAAGGTGAGTACAGTATCAGCCATGTGCTCTCTGATTGGTCGAGGATACATCCTGTGAAACCCTGCTCTGCTCTGTGTTGTAGTTTTTATATATTTTCCATCAGCACTAGAACAAATCGTTCAGTTTCCTTTGTATTTCCTTTGATCAGGAATTATTAGGAGTAATAATTAGGAGCCCATCACCTGGACCACATCCTGCTCATGTGTATGAAGAGTTCAAGATAAGATTTTTCCCAACTTGTTATTACAGAAGCAAACGGTGACTAACTTCAGGGATCCAGTTGTATCTCAGGTTACTACTGGACATGATTATAACCAAGAGGTCAAACAGCTCCATCTGGTGGACGATTCTGCTCATTACATTTCCTCTAAAAATAATAACAGCTAATCAGTGACCGTAAATGAAGAATAATTGGTCTGATTCATTATGTTTAATTATCACAGTTGTGATCTGAGCCCTCTGATTTATAATGTTACAGCTGAGCTGGATGGACCTTGATCTCTATCTGAATATTTAACCCAGTGTGAACATCATGTAGCTTCAATGTTGCAGCTAGTTGGTGATAAAATAAAATAAAATGTATAAAATACTGTCAGACAGTTTATGATTTGTTGATTTATCTCTTCAAAAATTTACTTTTCTGATGCAGAACCAGCTGTTTTTTCTTCAGAGGCAGGATCTACTTCATGTTGTGACGTATTTGATGAATGTGAATTCAATATTTCATGTTTTTTTGTGTGTTTCAGCGTATATCCGTTTCAACTTGATCTCCCCCATGATTCAGAAGAGCCCGGAAAAGTAAGAGAAGGCATTAGATTCAGCTTCAGTGTCGCCACACACAGATTGAATACAACACAGGATCTAGATTAGAATAGATTGAACTATAAACTAATATCCTGTGAACAGTGTGAGTGCAGTCAGTAAACTGTGATCCTCCATTAAAAACATGAACTTGTCTTTACACACACTCTGCTGTTGTTAAACTGTGTCGTTCTTCTTCCAGTCTGGTCCTGTTCGACCTCTTTGTGAACATCTTGGCTCACAACCTGGCAGAGCCGGCCTACGAGGCTGACGTGGCTCAGCTCGAGTACAAACTGGTGGCCGGAGAGCACGGGCTGGTGATCCGACTGAAAGGCTTCAACCACAAACTGCCGGTGAGGAAACACACTGAGGAGTTTTACAAAGGCTCACTGCAGATATATGTTTCTAACTAATACAAGAAAATCTGCAGAATTTCAGATGTGATGAAAAATGGGGAGAAAAAAAGGAGAAAGAGTCCCTCAGAGAAGCCAATAATTAATTATAGTGGTTTGAAAACACATTAGTTACAGCTCAGAGTCACAGGGTCAAACCACCAGTTGATAATGAGGGAAGAGACTCACTCCTCTCTGCTGTTCCAGCTGCTGCTGAGGCTGATCGTGGATCATCTGGCAGACTTCAGCGCCGAGCCGGGCGTCTTCACCATGTTCTCCGAGCAGCTGAAGAAAACCTACTTCAACATCCTCATCAAGCCTGAGCGGCTGGGCAAGTACGTCTCACAATCCTCACACGTTCAGCATTTTATATTCACTACTGCTTAAACTTGTAACCTCTGTCTCTCTTTAGGGATGTTCGTCTGTTGATCCTGGAGCACTGCCGCTGGTCTGTCATTCAGAAGTATCAGGCCGTCATGAAGGGTCTGACGGTCGACGACCTCATGACCTTCGTCGCTGGGCTGAAGGCGGAGCTTTACACTGAGGGGCTGGTGCAGGGAAACTTCACCAGCACGGTGAGATTCACTGAGATCTGTCTCGTCCCAAAGAAAGAAAAAACGTGCACAGAAAAACACAACAGAAAGTTTAAAACATGTTCCAGATTTACTTTCAGTCTTAATGAAATCATATAGTGATATGTGATGCCAGCTGACTCAAACAACAGACACACAAACTGAATTCAATTGTGTTTCCTGGTGTTCTTGAGCTAAATCTTGTCTCACGCAGACGTTTTGTGATATACAACCTTTATACAAAATGTAAAAAGTTTAGTTGTAATCTCATGCACGTTGTCGTCTCCGACAGGAGTCCAAGGAGTTTCTGCAGTACTTCATCGAGTGAGTATCCTGCTTCATTTATTCATTCAAAACTCATTTGCAAAGATGTCAATGAGTTTTCTTTAATTTCCAGAGGAAACAAACCATATTTGTAGCCTTGATAGAAGTTTAAAAAGATGGACTGAGGGTGGTAATATGATGATCTGGCCTGTCTGTATGTTACACTGAGCTTATATCACAGTTCCACCTCACAGTCCTGTCTCTCTGCAGGAAGCTGCAGTTCCAGCCTCTGTCTGCAGAGGTCCCCGTCCTGTTCCGGGTGGTGGAGCTGCCTCAGAAAAATCATCTCTGTAAAGTCAAATCTCTCAACAAGGGAGATGCCAACTCTGAAGTCACCGTCTACTACCAGGTAGGACGACCATCACATCGACACAGGTTCACCACACTGACCTTTAAATCACAGCCAGTCACAATAAGCTCTCAAAACTCTTCTTTCTCTGCTGGAGAAATGTATGTGCCAGGTACAGTGTCTCACCTGAATTATAAAATAGACACATACCCATCATGGGACCTGAATATTGAGATTGTTGAAGCTTTAAATGCAAAGATTTCAAGAGATAAATAGATTTGAATTTTAGAAAGTGTCTCTGCCCCCCAACCCCCCCCCCCTTCTGTAGGTTATTAAGTGTATTTTTAATCTGTGTTATGTTTAAGTCCTGAATCTGTCTGTGTTGCAGTCCGGGCTGAAGAACCTCAGAGAACACGCCCTGATGGAGCTGATGGTGGTGAGTGTTGACGTCTTTCTGTTATTATATGTCTGACAACATCATGGATAGGTTTCCTACAGAGAGAGGTTTTTATTCAAGAGTAAGATCCTTTTTCACTATACGTCACTACCAGACCACCACAGGAGCTGCTGGAATACCACTGCCTCCATCTGTTGGTGTGTTTGTTTCAGGAAGTAATCAGACACTTTACTGAACCAAAAGTACCACACAATCGCACAAACAAACTCACAGATGGAGGCAGTGGTATTCCAGCAGCTTCTGTGTTCTGTTTTTATCAAAGTGGCTTTGAATGCAGCACTTTCATGGCTGTTTCAGGTTAAAAACAGACTGTATATCTATCATCATTTACAGTCCCAGAGTATGTATCATTCAATGTCTTGTCTTCAAATTATCATCAGTAAAATGTATTATTTCACCTTTTGTATCCTAAAATCAAATAAAGTCACAAGTTCTTGTTCTGTTTAAAAATTAGTTTGACAGTGAGCATATCTCAGGCTTTCATTGCATGTCTGTCTGTAATGTCGCTGCAGAAGAGTCCTGTTGTTTAACTGTAACTGCAGCTCCTGTAAATCTGATGATCCTGTTAACGTGGCTTCTGTCCGTCTTCACAGATGCACATGGAGGAGCCCTGCTTTGACTTCCTCAGGACAAAGGAGACACTGGGGTGAGTGCTTTTGGTTTATATACTGAGACTACAGGCTAATATTTGAGCAAACTGATGTTTCCAGAACTCTCCAAAGCAACATGTTTTAAAGACGAGCTTCTCTGTGATCCCACAACCTCCAGGTACCAGGTGTACCCAACCTGCAGGAACACCTCGGGGGTGCTGGGGTTCTCCGTCACCGTGGAAACGCAGGCCACTAAGTTCAGGTGAGATGACCTCTGTGTTTGTTTCAGTGAAGATTATGTTGCACAGCTGAGTGGTTTAAAACAAACTGTCCTCTCTGCAGCACTGAGTTCGTCGAGACAAAGATCGAGGAGTTCCTGGTCAGTTTCGGCGAACGTTTGTCAGGACTGAGCGAGGAGGCCTTCAGGACCCAGGTGACGGCTCTCATCAAGCTGAAGGAGTGCGAGGACGCTCACCTCGGAGAGGAAGTAGATCGCAACTGGTTCGAGGTCGTCACACAGCAGTACGTCTTTGACCGGCTCAGCAAGGAGGTGAGACACACTCAGATGTTTCAGGAGACTGTTGTACCTTAATTCCATTCAACACACCAGTACATTATCTAAAGAAGATTCTAGTTGTTATAGAGGAGATTGTCAGGATGGTTTAGGATGTGTCAGTGGTCAGCAAGGAGGTTCAAGAGTCCTTTAGAGGGTTCTAGGGGTGTTTTGGAGGTTCTAGTGGTGACTGAGAACATCCTACAGTAGTTCAAGTCTTGGAAGTTGGTAGTCAGTCTTTATGAGTATGAGTCATGTTCATTACAGAGGTGGTAGTCGTCCTCTTTACCTCCAGTTTAAAACTCAAACAAAGACAGTCCAGTCCAGTTAAACGGACTGAAAGATTGTGTTTTTAATTTAGTCTGTATTTTAATAGCTTAAAATCCACCTGTCATGTTTACAAGTGAAAGTCCAGCTCTGCAGTTGAGTTCAATGCACAATGAACAGAAATCCTGAAGCTGAGGAACTGTAGTATATTTTATAGTGTAAATAATGTTATGGTGGTTGTTAGCCCCAACATTACACATGAAAACATGAACATGCAAACTTGGAGGGTGTTATCCTCACCCCATGGCCACACATTGAACTCATTTCTATCTTGCTCTTAAATTTTAAACATCCTAAAATATAATGTAGTTCCTGAGCTTCAGGATTTTTGTCATTTGTGACAAGGCTCAGTCATCAAGAGGTTTTCATAAACCTGATCAGTTTTAAAACTGCTGCTGTCAATCTTAACAGAGAATAGAAAGTTTTCTTTTTAACCTGTGTAACTGCAACACCTGCTTTTCGTAGGTATATATATTTAGAAACAACTCATCTCTATGTAAAAACTTGTTCGTGTGGTGCAACCTGTTAGGATTGAATGATTTTTAAATCTCCACTTAATAAAAACACAAAGTAAACTTGTACTTAGAAAAACTGCAGGTAGTGCTAACAGCTGTGGGTCTCTGGTCTGTGACCCTGGTCTGTGGTTCTAACCCGCGGTGGTGTCTGTTGCAGATCGAAGCTCTAAAGCTCTTCACTCAAGACGAGCTGGTGTCCTGGTTCCTGGAGCATAGAAACACCAACAGCAGGAAGCTCAGTGTACACGTAAGTTATACTATGACATTTTTTATCAACCTTTTCAGGGTTCACAGCTTTGCTAATTATTTAATGACATTTTTTGACCATTTTTGACACCCTACTATACTATGACATTTTTTGACCATTTTTGACGCCTTATTATACTATAACATTTTTTGACCATTTTTGATGCCATACTATACTATGACATTTTTTGACCGTTTTTGACACCCTACTATACTATGACATTTTTTGACCATTTTTGACGCCTTATTATACTATGACATTTTTTGACCGTTTTTGACACCATACTATACTATGACATTTTTTGACCGTTTTTGACACCATACTATACTATGACATTTTTTGACCGTTTTTGACACCCTACTATACTATGACATTTTTTGACCATTGTTGATGCCTTATTATACAATGACATTTTTGGATGGTTTTTGATACCATACTATACTATGACATTTTTTGACTATTTTTGACACCATACTATACTATGACATTTTTTGACCATTTTTGACGCCATACTATACAATGACATTTTTTGACCATTGTTGATGCCTTATTATACGATGACAGTTTTGGATGGTTTTTGATACCATACTATACTATGACATTTTTTGACTATTTTTGACACCATACTATACTATGACATTTTTGGATGTTTTTTGACGCCATACTATACTATGACATTTTTTGACCATTTTTGACGCCTTATTATACTATAACATTTTTGACCATTTTTGACACCATACTATACTATGACATTTTTTTACCGTTTTTGACACCATACTATACTATGACATTTTTTGACCATTTTTGACACCATACTATACTATGACATTTTTTGACCATTTTTGGCGCCTTACTATACTATGACATTTTTTGACCATTTTTGACGCCATACTATACTATGACATTTTTTGACCATTTTTGACACCATACTATACTATGACATTTTTTGACCGTTTTTGACACCCTACTATACTATGACATTTTTTGACCATTGTTGATGCCTTATTATACAATGACATTTTTGGATGGTTTTTGATACCATACTATACTATGACATTTTTTGACTATTTTTGACACCATACTATACTATGACATTTTTTGACCATTTTTGACGCCATACTATACTATGACATTTTTTGACCATTTTTGACGCCATACTATACTATGACATTTTTTGACCATTTTTGGCGCCTTACTATACTATGACATTTTTTGACCATTTTTGACACCCTACTATACTATGACATTTTTGGATGGTTTTTGACACCATACCATACTATGACATTTTTTGACCATTTTTGACGCCTTACTTTACTATAACATTTTTTGACCGTTTTTGACACCCTACTATACTATGACATTTTTTGACCGTTTTTGACACCATACTACACTATGACATTTTTTGACCGTTTTTGACACCATACTATACTATGACATTTTTTTACAGTTTTTGACACCATACTATACTATGACATTTTTTGACCATTTTTGACGCCTTATTATACTATGACATTTTTTGACCGTTTTTGACACCATACTCTACTATGACATTTTTGGATGGTTTTTGACGCCTTACTTTACTATAACATTTTTTGACCGTTTTCGACACCATACTATACTATGACATTTTTTGACCATTTTTGACACCATACTATACTATGACATTTTTTGACCGTTTTTGACACCCTACTATACTATGACATTTTTTGACCATTGTTGATGCCTTATTATACGATGACATTTTTGGATGGTTTTTGATACCATACTATACTATGACATTTTTTGACTATTTTTGACACCATACTATACTATGACATTTTTGGATGTTTTTTGACGCCATACTATACTATGACATTTTTTGACCATTTTTGACGCCTTACTTTACTATAACATTTTTTGACCGTTTTTGACACCCTACTATACTATGACATTTTTTGACCGTTTTTGACACCATACTACACTATGACATTTTTTGACCATTTTTGACACCGTACTATACTATGACATTTTTTTACAGTTTTTGACACCATACTATACTATGACATTTTTTGACCATTTTTGACGCCTTATTATGACATTTTTTGACCGTTTTTGACACCATACTCTACTATGACATTTTTGGATGGTTTTTGACGCCTTACTTTACTATAACATTTTTTGACCGTTTTCGACACCATACTATACTATGACATTTTTTGACCATTTTTGACACCATACTATACTATGACATTTTTTGACCGTTTTTGACACCCTACTATACTATGACATTTTTTGACCATTGTTGATGCCTTATTATACGATGACATTTTTGGATGGTTTTTGATACCATACTATACTATGACATTTTTTGACTATTTTTGACACCATACTATACTATGACATTTTTGGATGTTTTTTGACGCCATACTATACTATGACATTTTTTGACCGTTTTTGACACCATACTATACTATGACATTTTTTGACCATTTTTGACGCCATACTATACTATGACATTTTTTGACCGTTTTTGACACCCTACTATACTATGACATTTTTTGACCATTGTTGATGCCTTATTATACGATGACATTTTTGGATGGTTTTTGATACCATACTATACTATGACATTTTTTGACTATTTTTGACACCATACTATACTATGACATTTTTTGGACTGATTTTTTGACGGACCATACTATACTATGACATTTTTGGACTGTTTTTGACACCATACTATACTATGACATTTTTGA